>NC_138983.1:61119947-61674480 GCF_964341445.2 Mesoplodon mirus
AATGTCCAAGGAAGTGCACTGCCAGCCTCACGGCATCAGGCTGGAAATCAGCCTCACTCTCTCCGAAGGACCTTTAGAACTTCTCTCACTCCCTTCTCTTACTCCCTCCAACCCCACTTCCAAATGAAATCACACCCTGTCAGTCATACCTTCAAAATACAGGCAGAATCCAGCTGCTTTCACCACGCACACCCTGATGTAAGACTCCATCATCCCTCGCCTGGATCGTTGCAAAAGTCTCCTGGCCATTTTCCTGCTTGTCCCTCCAACAGACCATTTCTCCCACAGCTGCCAGTAATCTTTAAAAACAGATGTCAGATCATGTCATTCCTTAGTGGCTTCTCAGAGTGAAACCTGCAGTCCTCACGGGGGTCCTCGAGGCCCTATGTGATCTGCCCTGGCCCTCCTCCTCCACCCTTGTCTCTCTCCTGCTCTCTTACTAGATAATTCTGTTCCCACACGTGAGTCTCCTTGCTGTTCCCAAATTTGCCAAGATTCCTTGTACCCCAGGGCCATTGGGCTCTCTGTGCCCCCTGCCTAAGAAGGCTCTCCCCAGATATGTGCATTCATTCCTTGATTCATCACTTCGCCCAGGTCTCTGCCCACATGTCACCTTATCCATGAGCCCTCCCTCCTGGTTACTATATTCTTCCCCTACTATATGTATTTATGGTACTTATTATTATTTATAGGACTTATCATTATAGTACTGCATAATATTATTAAAAATATTATATAATAGTAGTGTGTATGTTTGTCTCTCCCATCGCATGTAAGCTCCATGGGAGCAGCTATGTTTTTTTCACTGATGCATCTCCAGCCAATAGCACAGTGCTTGGCTTGTGGTAGATACTTGGTAAACACCTGTTGGTTACACTGAATATGAACACCAGAGTTCAGTGAAGCAACCTCCCAGGGGGGCCAGAACAGGAGGAGGCAGAAAGGGTCTGAGCCGGACTTGTTTGTGCTGGGTCTTTCCCATGGACACAAGGCTTTGTTCATACAAAGTCTGGGGAGTAGCAGCAGGCCACTTTCCAGATGTCTCATGGCCAGACCCAAGGGGCTCCTGGCCTGGAGATGCCTTCACTCAGATATGATCCCCACCTGCTGTGAAGGAAGGAGGCACATGCTCAGGGCTCTCAGCTCTTTCGCTGAGCTGTGGGTTAAGGGCTGGGTGCTAATTGGGCCCCCGGAGAATCTGGAATGGTTCAGGTGGCTGGTGACAGATGGGAGCAGGGGTCTGGCATCCCACTGAGACACACAGGCCTTGGTTTGGGCTCTGGTCCTGGCTTTGCCACTAACTCACCCTGTGACACTGGGCAAGACTTTGTCCCACTCTGGGCCTCAGCCTGCCTATCTTTCGAATGGGACTCAGTAAGCTCCAAGGCTGACTTTGACTGGGATCTGCCTTCCAGATGAGGAAACTGAGGAGCAGAGAGGTTCAGTGACTGGCCTGAAGTCGCACAGCAGCATTAGTCGTAGAGCTGGCCCCAGGCCCTTCACTCCCACCTTTCCGTCCCCCTGTACCCCTGTGTTCAAGCTCTGACTTAGAGAGCTGGTCTTCTCTTCTCATATCAAGACTTATTTCCCAATTAGGCTTCGAGCCCCTCAGGGCAGGAACCACAGCTGGTTCCTGCTTCTCCCAGTTCTTCAGGATTACGCAACCAACAGGTCCTGGATAAAGGCTTGGCAAATGGAAGAAAGAGCTGGGTTGCCCAAGGGAGATGGCGGCAAAGCCAAGATCCCCACCAGGTCTTACTGGTTCCCCCAGAGACTCCAGATGCTAGGATTTGAGTCATTCATTCACTCATCCAAACAACAGTTGCCAATTACCTGGTATGTGCCAATTGCCTCTAGAGTGCTGGGAATCCAGCAGTGACCAAGCCAGACAAGGTCCCTGCCCCCAGGAGCTTATGTTCCAGTGGGAAGTAGCAGATCAGCAAGGACCAAATCCAGACACAGGACAATCTGAGATCAGGACGAGACCTATGAAGGAAACAAAACAAAGAGGCAGACAGTGACTGGGGTGGAGCTGATTTAGATCAGGCGGTCAGGGTAGGCCTCTCTGAGGAGCTGAGACCTGCCGGACAAGAAGGGGAATCCCACTAGGCAGAGGGAAGAGAAAGCACAAAGGATCCGAGGCTGGGAGGATCTCAGGGTGTACGAGGAAAAGAAAGGAGGCTGGAGGGCCTGAAGCGGGCACGTGAGGGCACAGCTGGGAGAGGTGAGCCGGAGAAGTAGGCAGGGGCTACATCACGCCTGGGTAAGGAGTTTGCATTTTACTTGAAGTGAGTTGGGCAGTCTTTGGGGGGTTTCGGTAAAGGATTAAAAGACATAATCGATGTTTCTAAAGGATCTCTCTAACTCTGCAACTTCTTGCTGTCGCTAGTAGAGAAGCCTCCGGAATCTGTGGTCCCTTGCCCAGGGGGAAGGAAGCCTTTGCTCCCAGGCAGCCAGAGGTTGTAGTGGCTGACAGTAGCAGGGCAACTCACCAGAGAACTGCCCCTGAGGCTCTGGTCCAGAGGAGCATCCCACCCCCGCCCCTGAGATCCCATCAACCTGCCCCCGCCAAACGTCCCAGGGGTGTTACAGAAAACTGTGCCTGCAAGATGTCTAGGCCCTCATTCCTTGATTATATTAACGCCAAAATGTATTAAAGAAGCGTGGTAGAAATGCCATTCTAATTGTTTCGTACACACGCCACTGGGAGGGAACTGATTGGACACAGCTCACAGGCAGTATGTTAATACGCTATTTTCATATGATGATAGCTTTGCATAATCTTCCCTTCTCCCAGCTTTGCAGGGACCTGTTGTTAACCAAGCCCCAGGAGAGAGGGGGAAAGGCAATCTGACTTCAAGTCCACTCCCCGCCACATTAATTAGTCATGTGGCTGGGGAAAGGTGTGTGCACTCAGTACAAAGTAGACTTTATAATTTATACACCAGCTGTTTCCGTCCATTCTCTTCCCTGCCTGCCTCTAATGAAATCATGTTACCAGAGAACTGACTGGCGTGAATTGAGCCTTTAATCCCATTGACCCTGGCCTGGCTGGTGGGGCCCAGGGGAGGGGGTGGGGCCTTTCAGCAAGGGGCTGTGATGCGAAGACCCTGGCAGGCGTGACCCTCCCGCTGCCCCCCACCCCAGGCCTGCCAGCCCACACAATGGAGCGGCTTGGCTCAGGAGGAGGTGCTGGGAGTGCGGCCCTGCCTGGCTGAGCAGCCCTCGTGGGGATCCCTGGAGGCCGGGATGGCTCACATTTATTGCCTCATCTTCTGAGATCCAGCGAAGCACAACGTTCTCATCTAGGTTGTTCTTTTACTTAGAGAACAGGCCAGGCCAGACTGCACAACCAATGAGCTAAGGCTTGCTTTTCTGGCTATGGGGGTCGCTGGGAAAACAGAGACATGATTCCACGGAGAGAATGCTGCCCCAGCCCCCCAGCAGCAAACCGAAACTCTCCTGACCCAAGAAGCTGACTCCGAGCCCAGGGGCCCCTTCCTGGAGAGGAGGGGTAGGGGCAAGACAAGGGGACAGGCCCTAGTCCTGGTTCTGGCGAGTCCCAGAAAGGCAGTGATGAGAATGATGTGTCTCTTTCCCTGCCCCCCCCCCACCCCACAAGAAAAACAAGCAAGATCAGGCATCCGGAGCCACTCAAGCAAATGCCTGCAAAACAGCGCATTTGGCGAGCGCGAATAAACACAGCAATTAGCACCATGGCAGTCTCTTAAACAAACACATGGGACCAAGTCATGGGTGGGGGAGATGCATCTGTCAGAGGGGCCAGAGGCTACGAAGACGAGGCTTGAGGTGAGGGAAGCTGAAAATAAGAATGGGCAGGCTAAGATCCTGGGGTGGGCAGATCTGAGTGTGGGACAAAGAAATGGGGTAAGGTGGTAGGATAGGGACTGGAGGGCTGCAGGAGCAGGAAATGCAGGGAGGGTGGTAAGGTGGGGTGGGATAAAGGTGGGGACAGTGTGGCCTCCTGGCTGCCATCTTCAATTTGTTGGAAACCCTGATATCCTCATATGGATGTGAGGGCCTTCTGTCTGGGAAATCAGTGAGGTGAGACATGGCATCCTCAGGCCTCATTTCCCATGAGAGCCTGAGTGAGTGACCTCTACCCAAGCCCAGGTACACTCCCAAGTCTACTGCCCGTTGCCTGGCCTTGGCTGTCACCTTCTCCTCTATCTGGAATGGCAGCCTTCTCTTCCTCCCCCAGCTAAATCCTAGACCCTTCAAGGCTCATATCTGATGTCATCTCTGCCTTTCCTGATTCCCCAAGCCGGTCTGTGCTGACCCCGACACAGCCTACATCTCTATCTTCCCCACTCCTTGATGGCAGGGGCCATCTCTGCATCCCTTGTAGATAGCATGGGGCCAGACAAGGTGGCCTGGAATGGGTCTCCTCCTTTGGCTGGTCCTCAGTTTACTCCTCTGTAAAATGGGTTTGGTGATCTCTTAGAGCCACTCTGGCTGCCCGGAAGCCCCAACTGGATTCTCTCAGGCCGAAAACCACACGCTCTGTCCTGATAAAAGGAGGGGAACTCTGTTGCGGGCATCCAAGCTCATTTATTACCTCTGAAATAGCCAAAGTACTACTTTTGTTTAATGGCATTAAAAAACAAACAAACAAACTGCGACCAGTCCTTTTTTTAATGAAAGTGTGGGGAACATCAGGGGAACCTATCGAGGGAGAGAAAATGAAGTTGTCATTTTTCAATGTAATTAAACTTGGTTTTCAAAAAAAATCTCCTGATCTGAAATGTGAATTACGCTAATTACTTCTGGTGGCTGCAACATTGATTTCAGTGTTAAAGTTAATGGACTTAATGGACGTTGCTTTTCCCTCAGACATGGCTTGGGGCTCCTTGCTGGAGGTCCTGTTTGTCTACCATGAGGGGCTTCTGCTGGACCCCCTGAATCCTCTGTTATCAGCTTCTGCTGCCTGAAGCCCCTGCCAGGTTGGTTCCTCTCTGTCCAGCCCTGGCTCTGGGCTTGAGGCCTCAGGGGAACAATTGTCCCCTTTTCCTGTAGGTGGGTGGGGATCAGGCACCTACTTTGTGCTCCCACAGTGCTAGTGCCCGGTGGGAACAGAGGACACAGAGAAGGAAACGGCAGGCAGTCCCTATTCCTGGAACACTCATGGCCTAGAGGAAGCCTGATAGGAGCCAGGGCCTGGGGGCTGGCAGGGCTGAGATTTGGAGCCTGAGGCTCTCTCGGCCCTGAGCCCTCTGAGATGGCCTGGTGGTGGTTCAAGGAGAAAAGAAGAGGGAGAAGCAGAGATGGGCCAAGAAGGTCAGGGCAGCCTTGCTCCCTGGAAGACGGGGTACGGGAGCTGGCTAGGAAGGCAGAGTATTGGAGTGAGCAGGGCAGGGAGGTGGGCCTACGGGGCAGGAGAAGCAGGTTGGCATGGCCAGGACACAGAGTTCTCCATGGGCAGTGGTGGATGGTAGGGGGTCTTGGAGGCCAGGAGGAGACTTTGGATGTAGTCTTCTGTCTTAGCCAGAATGAGATGGAGCCTTGGTGTGACAGTGCAAACTGACAGCTGGAGGACCCTCTCTCTCCACCAGGAAGAACTGCTTCAGGATGCCCTGAGGGCAGGCCGGTCCAGCTGCCTCTGCTGGTTGGCCACCTCCAGAGCGCCTCAAGTTCCCCCATTAAAATGTCATCTTAACTGGGAGTCTGGGGTGCTTTCCTGAAGGTCTGTTTTCACAGGAGAAGCCTTTGGGTTCTCCCTGACCAACGGGTCACAAGGTCTAGGGCACAAAGTTATAGTCCTGAGTACACACGTGCCTCCTTCACAAATGGGACCTGCCTGTGCCTGGTAGAGGCCCCCGGGGGCAGGGGCACAGTCCTTCCGACATGCAGCCGCTGAGCACACTGTGCATAGGCAGAGCTAGTCAGCAGGAAGCTGTACTGGCCAGAGAACTATTTCCTGAGGTGGAATGCAGGGACGTCATGGCCCTGTGGCCACCAGGAGGCAGCCCTGAGCCACTGGCCAGAAACAGAACTCCTGGGAAGCTGAGGGGCCAGGCTGCAGTGGAGGGCCCCGCAGAAGGAAGCAGGGACTGATGGGGGCAGCACAAGGGGTCTTGAAGGAGCAGTGAGAGATGGAGTCGGCTAGGGTCAGGGTGGGAAGGGCCTTGATGACCAGGCCAAGGAGTCTGGACTGGATCCTGTCAGGAGACAGGGGGAGGGGAAGGGCCTTCTTGATACAAACCCCCTGGGGGCAGAGGGGAACAGTGGGCTCCAGGAGGGAGAGTGAGCAGAAAGCCACTGCGGGAACCTCATCAGCCATGAGGTGGGTTTGATCTCATTGCTCTGTGCTCTCCCTCAACTTCCCGCCCTTTGAGGGGGCGTATGAGGTACATTTCACCAAGGTTACCCCACAAGTTTCTCTCAAACCCTCCCAGTTCTCTCCATGTCCCACCCCTCACCCCAGGCCATCATCATCTCTCCCCTGGACTACTGCAAAGCCCCTCTCCAGGCTTCTCCTGCCTCTCCAGGCCCTGCATCCCACCTCCTCACGCCAGCCTGGATGAGCTTTATGAATTGGAGATCTGACCTGTTTCTCCTCTTTGAAATTGCAGTAGCCAACACTCATGTACCTTGCTACAAGCCAGGTACCTGCTTTATGCATTTTAGGTGAATTAACTATTTTAAACCTTGTAACAATCCTCTGAAGTTGACACTAGTATGAATCCCCAGGGTTACATTCAAGAAACTGAGGTCCAGAGAAGTTAAGTAATTTCCCTGAGGTTACCCAGCTAGTAGTGGCTAAGCCAAGATTTGAACCTAGACTATGTCCACTTCTGCCCTTGTGATCCCTTTGAGTCTGCTCTCAACGATGTAGTCAGTAAGCCCCTAATCATGTTTGAGTCCTTCAGTAACCTACAAGGCCCTGTGCAACCTGGTTTTCCCTTCTTCTCTGCCCCCTTCACTCCCCCTTCCACACCACACAGTGTCCTCATGGCTATTCCTTGAACAGGCCAGACCTCAGGGCCTTTGCACTTCCTCTTCCTTCTGCCTGGAATGCTCTCTGTGTGTCTGCTTGCCTTGCTCCTCCACTGCTTTTATGTCTTGGCTCAAATATCACCTTCCCAGGAAGGTCCCTGAACCCTCTACTTAAAATGGCAACTCTTCCCAATACTTCCTATTTCTCTCCCCTGCTTGATTTTTCTACATAGCCCTTAGTATTGCCTTCTGACATATTATACAATCTGTTTATTATAGTATTTGTTATCTTTCTCTTCCCACTAGAATGGAAACTTCATGAAGACAAGGATTGCTGTCTGTTTTATTCATTGCAGTATCCCTAGTACACAGAACAGTACCTGGCACATGGTGGTCACAATAAATATTTTTTGAATGAATGAAAGTATTCTCACAGCTCTGTACCTCTGTCCAGGTTGTTCCATCTCCTTGGAATGCCTTTTCCCCATGGTGCCCCCAAGATTCCTAAGTGCCCTCTCTGTCATCTCCAATGGCACTTCTGTCAGGAAGCCTTGAGCCAGGCTCCCCCAGATGCTTGCAGCCCAGGAAGTTGGTCCTATAGCACCAACTACATGCACTGTCTGTCCTGTGTGGTACGATCCCTGCATTTGACTCATCACAGGTGGGGATGGGGATACTCTGCCAGAGGACAGACTGGTGCCCGACTCATCACGTGCTGTCAGAAGCCAAGCTCCCCTGCTGCCCAGCAGATTCAGATGAGACAAACCCCATAGATCAGAGGTACCCAGGGGAGAGGATTCATCAGCACCACTCCCCACCCCTTTACTGCAACTTGTGGTTCCAGACATGCCTTTGCAGTTCTCTGGGACTTTGCTCCTCTGGTTTCTGCTCTGATCCCTGGGACCTTTGACTCTTCACTCCAAGTCCAAATCTTCAAACTGTTCTGTACCTCTCCCCAACCTGACCCTTACCTTCCCACCAATCTAGGTCCAACTTAGCTCTGGGCTCAGAGTCTAAATTCACCATGTTCAGCTGTAGAAGTTGTACACTGCACAATTTAAAGGGGACATTCATATTGTAGTCTATGTAAATACCACTCCCTGGAGCTTATGCAATGCAAAATAGCACAACCAGCCTAGCAGCCCTGCTGGACCCCCAGCAGTTACTCATAGTAACTCCTTGGGTAACATATCCACTGAGACAGCACTCTTTGGGCCTTTCTGGGGGCCATGCCCTGTTCTCCTCGTGTCAGACTTCACCCACTCTGCTGACCACAACCTAGCTGAATTGTCTGAAGAGAGAGGAAGGTTTGAGAAAGAAGGATGCTGTGGTTCTGAGTCTCCCTTACCTCCTGTGGGAGAGGCTAAGCCTGCAGAGGGGAATGAGGAATCCCAGCTGAGAGCAGCAGCCTCCACGGACCAGGAGTTGAACCAGTAGCTAACCAGTTTCTGGGCCCTATAAACCTGATGGAGAGACAAGAAGATTCGGTGCGCAGGTTACTTTGGGGATCATTCCTGGGCCAGCAACAGTAACCACTGCAGTCACTCCTATTTATGACTGTTAACCACACACCAGACAAGATGGAGGCTATCATGATGCCCATTTTACAAACGAGCAGATCAAGGCTATAGAGGTTACGTGACTTAGGCCCAACTCGTAGTTAAGTGGCAGAGTTACGATTTGAACCCAGGACCATCTAGCACCACGTCCTACATTCTCAGCCCTCCCTGCCCTCCCGCCTGTAGCGCCGGTGGCAGCTGAACACCTGGTTGAATATGCATACACCCTCCACCCCCAGCGCCCAGTCCCGAGGTACTACCTGAGTAAAGCATGGCCAGTAGGTGGGTGGATTGGGTGGGGGCCATTTCCATGCACGTTTGAAGATCTGAGGAACAGAACATGGGAAGCTGGGCCTCTCTTCTCCTGACGGAAGCAAGCGCCTGAGTGGATTTCTAACTGAGCGGAAGTCAGGCTAAATCTGCTAGCTCCCAGGTGTTAGGTTTCTCCCCATTTGGCTGGAAATTCGACTGTGGTTGATTTAAAATCCTGACACCTGTGTCCATCACCCCAGCCTCCACCATGATTACCATCCCTATAAAGTTCTAAATCCCTGTACTTGTGCAGTGTCCTTACCCTCTGATGGGCCGGACCTCTGTGAGCAGGGAGATTGGGTTATTATGTAGAAGAGTTATAATAAGAAATATGACTGCAAAAGCCAAGTCAGTTGAAATTGGACTATAATTAAATGCTTAGAAAATTCTATGCTTGGCTCATTTTAAAATCAAGTGCTTCTTTGTAGCAATTTCCTTTCTTTAATTACAATTTCCTGTCTAGTTTGACATTTACAATGCAATCTTGGGGGACATGTTTGTGATTTATTATTCCTGCTCCTATCAGGATATCACTGTGCAGAAATGAGTTTATAAAATAAGAGCTCAAATTATTATGGCCTTTGACCAATAAAGCAGGCTCATAATTTCAGGCCTGAGAGAAGATTACCATTTTTGACAACCCAAGGCAGAAATAGTGGAGAGGGGGAGGGCACAGTTTAGGAATTCGCTCTATGTTCAAAAACATTTCATCGTCTCCTCGGGGAAGGCCAGCTTTGGAGGCAGAAGAACATATTAATAACGCTTCACATATATACAAGCCTTCGCAGCTTTGAAGAACTTTCACTGTCGTTGATTCATATCATCCTAGAGTTAGACAGGCAGGCATCATTATTCCCACCTTACAGAGGGGAGAATTGATGCTCAGAGAAGTTAAGTGACTTGCCCAAGGTCATAAAGCCTAGAAGAGGGGTCTTAGAATCCGCACCAAAGTCCGACTTAGTGAGTCCTTTTCCCACAATATAATAGCTGACCCAAAGGCCTGAGAAGTGACCTGAGACACAGAAGATACCCTCAGCACGCATCCAGGCAGGGAGTCCTCCTGCCCCAGTTTCAGGAGTTTTGACCAACCCCCAGAGCAGCACTGCCCATGACCCAAAGGAGGCCTCCGGGACTGTGGCCCCAGCTCATGAAGAAGACGACATCATTTCCTTTTTTATTTTTCCTTTCATCTCAGGGCTTTCCCTAGAAATTTGGGAGTACTTACTGGCCTGCCTCATGCCTTTTTACCCTGGGCTGCAAAGTGAGACTTCCAAGCCCAGTGTATGAGGGTTTACCTTCATGTGCACATGTGGACTTTCAGTTGCTCAGCTACATGGTGCCCAGACATCTGCACTTGTTTGGGGGAGGGTGTTGTGTGAGCACCTGTGCACATATGTGCTGAGTATAGTACATGTGCTGAGTATAGGAGGTATAAGGATGCTTGTGCAGAGTGTGCCTTATTACCCAGGCCGTTAGACATAATCTAAAGACCAGAAGGCCAATGGGGATGCACAAAGGGCTGTGCATCAAAATCACGAAGGACTCAGTTTCAGTCCCTCTGGGAAGGCCTTGAATAGAATGGGAAAGACAGAGAGAAGGTGGGTCCCCTGGCGGTTGTCTGTGGACACTTCATCCTTCTATTCCTTAGAACTTCCTGCAGTGAAGGCTCCCATCAGCCTGGTCCCCAGCAGGGGGTGGGGGGGGTGACTTCTGACCAGGTCAAGTATGCCCATTGGCCCCTCTCTGAGTCTGGAGAGTCTCTGGGGAGTGAGCATCCCATTCCCTTCCAGAATGCCACCCGGCTCGGTGCCCTGATCAGGAAAGGGGCGATACGATCTTGGTGATGAGGACCACAGGAGGTGGGGCAGGCCTGGGAGTTGGTGATGAGTCTAGCTGTGGACACAGTGAGTTGGAGGCACAGGTGGGACATCCAAGGGGAGGTGTCCAGGCGGTTGCATGTGTGGGTCTGGAGCCTGGGGAGAAGGTCTGAGCTGGGCTTGTGTTTTTGCCCTGCCCCATATCACCTCGCTGTGGTTTTCAGCCTCAGTGCCCCTCCCCAGCTTTGACTGTGGCTGTGCAGCCAGGATAAGGACGGATCAGCCAGGCCGTGCAGCCAGGATCGGGACAGATCAGCCTACCCCTAAGGTAGGCTGAGGCAGTCGGTCCGTGGCCATGGTGGCAGCGAGCACCTGGTTGAAGCGGAGTTCATGGAGCTGCTGGCCTGGGTTTGCTCATAAACAAGGCTTCTGGGCCAGGAGCAGGGGTTTCTGGGACGCTCCCTCCTGCCCCTCTGTGGATCCCCTTCTTCCCCTTTGTCTCACTTGAAAGGAGTCATTATGGGAGGTAAATCCCCGTCTCTGGCTTTCGGCCTCAGATTAAGTCTGTCCAGAGACTCATCTGTTGCCTGTGAAAATCCCTTTATTACTTCAAAACAATTTTAAAGCAGAATATATTAAGATTTCCGAAGAAAGAGAAAGAATCATATCCCTACACCAGGATGCTGGTTATGAAAGTCAAATGGACGGGCCAAGGCAATCCTCTTACACTGCCTCCCTCACATCAAACTGGGAGATGGGGCGGGGGCTCGGGCCCACCCCTCTGAGTTCTGAGGAAACGTCTGACCCCTGCACTAAGTGCTGCCCTCCTGAAGACCGTGGCAGGACTGGCATTGCCTGGGCCGATCTGCCCTCGCTCTCCTCCCCAGCGCATGTACACACTCACCTTCACACCAGCACACCCACAAGCAGGCGTGCACGCGCCGGTCCCTCCCTGTCTACACTTACTTCTTTGAATCAGGGAGGAAGCCTGGAAGGCTATTTGATCTCTACTGTTCAAAGGAGAAAATGAAAGCTCAGACGGAGGAAGTGACCCTTCCAAGGTCAAGCAGGACCAGATCTGAAGTCTTCTTCTTCCACGGTCAGGACTCTCCGCTTAGAACTTCCCAGACCTCCAAGCGTAGGTTTGCGGCTCCTCCCAGGTTCCTGACTCCGTGAGGAAGGCCAACCTGGGCCCGGGCGATCCTGGGTCCCTAGCTCCTCCCTTGTTGAGTCTGCGAGGCCTCCGGTCCTATCCTGCCCAAAGAGACAGAGAATTAGGCCAAGCTAATGTTGCTGCCCTAATCCCACCCCATCCCTCTCCTGAACCAGCCCCTTCAAGCCCCAGCACCAAACAGGGACAAAGGCCTGTACAGGAGGAGATGGTTTCCAGAACCCATGGAAAGCCATCCATCCGTGCATCCATCCTTCCATCCACCCAACAAGTTCAGCTACACCGCAGCTGCAGCAGAGAGTAAGGCAGCCACAGTTCTGACCCTCAAGCTGCTCGTGGATTGTGAGAAGACAGGAAAATAGTCATTGCAACCCAGTGTGTTAAGCATTGTGACCGGAAAAGTACAAGGAGCTGCGGGGTAGGGGTGGGGGGGCGGAGGCACAGGCATGTCACTTATCCAGCCTCCTGAGCCATGACAGATGGAAGAGCCAGCCACACGTTCCCAGGGAGGAGGGAGGTTGGACAATGTGTGCCCAAGTTCTTTCCAGATGTTTTTTTGGGGAGCAAAGGTAGGGGGTGGGGGTGGGGACTGGGGCCCAGGACTGCCTCTGTGGAGTGCCACGGAGTTACTAGGAAGCCCTTGCCTGACCTCACCCAGAGTCTACCGACGCTGATTCCACAGAACATCCACTGTAATTCCTCCACTGCACATTCATCAGTAGGGGGCCCTTCTCTAAGAACCGCTTAAATATAACTATTTAACACTTCAAAGATGCCTGCCACACCTTATACTAAATGCTTTAGGGATATCATCTCCCTTGGAGGTAATGGAGCAGGTGCAAATTGCTCTGTGATGCTCAGGATGCAAGCAATGGAACTTTATCTTATTTTTCTAACACAAATTAAATCTGGTGCCGGCCCAAGCTCACCAATGTTGGTGAGAGATCCAATGCCAGTCATTGGTAGTTTGTTTTCTCTTCCTCTTCTTTTTATTTCCCCTTCTTGCTGGGACCTGATCCTAAGACACTGGAGCCTAGTGCTCGGCCTTCCAGCTGCTCCTCCAGTGGACCCAGAAGCATGGTCTCCACGGCCAGCCCAGGGCCTGGGGATGCATCCTGTGGACTAGATCACTTGGAGGACCTCCTGTCTGAAGCTCATAAGTTGGCCTAGTGTTCTGGGATCCCCTTTGGCCACCCAAGGTCTTGGTTGTCCACAAGCCCCGCACTGTGTGTCCTTCTCACTGGCCACTGGGAAGGGTCCGGCAGCCTGCTGTCCCTTCACTCTCCTACCAAAGCCCTGCCAGTCCCTTGATCGCCTGCGGGCTGACCCAGCTCTGTGACAATTCAGAAATTGTGCATTCAATGGGAAGATTAGACCTGATTAAGAAATTCATGCTAACGAACTGTGCTTAATTGGATTTGGGGAAGGACACAAAATGGGCTGCTTGACATTCCAGGGTCCTCAGCACAGTCCTGGGGCCTCCCTGGTTGCTCCTGGCAAGGCTGACCATATCAGCCGCCCTTCTCCCCGAGTGCCACAGCCTTCGGCCTCTTAGCCTAGTAACCGGGAAGTTATCTGCCTAATCAGACTAATTAGCACTGGGGACACAAAGTCATAATCTACAAAGAATGCAAATGCCAGTTTTACAAAATGAAAACGCCATATGTGCAGTAATTAGCAAACCACGGGCACATTTTATAAATCATATTTATTGGTTCGTAAACAAATCAAGCTCTAAATGCAATGAAAGATGCCATTAACTGTGACCGCAGCAGTGGCAGTGCTGAGCAGGCCTCGATGTGGGGGACTGTGGGTACAGAGTAGAAACTGACCCAGCGCCCCTGCCTGGGAACCCACCAACCTCCCTCTAATCTCCCTTCCAGCCCAGCAGCCTTGGTGTGGGAGGCAGGGGTCTGTGCCCTGGCTAGCCAAGATCCATGGACCACCTGTCTTCCTACCAAAGCCCCCTGGTAGGCTGCCCACCTGCCCAGTATCCCATGACCCTGGGCGGGTTACTCAGACTAGGGCTTAAACAAATGATTGTTCCCACCATGACAACAGATGGCAGAGCCCCAGCTCAGCACCAGACCCCTCTTTCCTTAATTTTGGAACCATAGGCCTCTTTGTCCACTTACATACCTCTGGGGCTTGAGGAAAAGTAAAGAAAATGTCTCAGCTGAAGGAACTTCATACACTGACCAAGCTTGCTGCCATGCTTCTTCTCAGGTTCTGCTGTCCTTGGAGAAGAGCTTGAGGGAAGGAGGATTTTCCCAGGTTGGTCCTCTCCTGGGTTGCACTAATGTGTTCTCCTATTAATCCAGCTGAGGTCCTGCCTATCTGGCACTCAAAGGGCTGAAATAGAAATATAAGGGTAAGTTTAAGCTTCCCGGGTACTCCAGACAGTGAGTAAGGGTCCCAGTGTGGACTGTGGTAGCCATGATTGTGTTCTGGTCAGCGTATCATCCCATCTCCCTTCTTTGGTGAACTGTTCCTTCTTGCCTTGGGGAAAAAAACCCCTTTCTGCCCCATGTGACTATGATGAGGCTTTCAGTCCAGGTGTCCGGCACCACCTCCACCACAAGGTGGGCATGTGATCTAAGTTATTGCACTGCATACTCTGTACCCAGTGACACAAGTTGGACCCATCACTCTCTTTATCCAGATTTTCTGAATAGAGAGAGGGATTGTCAACTTCAGAATTACATAGGTAGTTCACACTTTAATGGTCTGATCTGGTCTATACAAGGAGCAATGACAATCGATTATACGAAGAGAAAACCAAAAGCTCATAGGCAGTTTCAAAAATAAGATGAACAACTCCATGAACCAGAACTGGAATAGAAATCCTGTATATATATATATATTAGATTGCATGTAGAAAGATAGGATATCTAATGCATATATATATTATGCAATTGAAAAACATGGAATTAGATTGAAGAGCTCTAACATGCATCTAATAAAGGTTACCTAATAAGAGAATGAAAGAAATAGTAGAGAAGCAATATTTTAAAAGATAATTGTCAAAAATTTTCCAAAATTGAAGAAAGATGTGAGTTTTCAGATTAAAAAATCTACCCAGTGTACTGAGTTGGAAAAATAAAATAGATCCACATCCAGACACATCATGTGCATCTTCAGAACATCAAGGTAAAAAGATCATTTTAAAAGCTATCAGAAGAAAGAAACAGATCATTACAAAAATCAGATTAGATCAATATCAGGATCCTCTTCAGTGACCCATGAGAGAAGAAAATGAAATAATATCTTCACGATATTGGAGAAAAAATGACAGTCAATCTAGAATTTTATACCCTGTTAATCTATTATCTAAAAGCGCAGGCAAAATAAACCCCCTTATAGACATGCAAAGACTAAGTTACTATGGCCCTACAGCTCCTCACTGAAATAAAGATGTCCCCTGAGTAAGAAGAGAAGTAAACATGAAGGTAAGGCAAATGGGGTGCAAGGGACCATGGATGACCACAGGAGGTGATTAAAACATGTTGGTAAATTCAATTAAGTGTTGACTATAAAAAATAACAATATCAGGCTCCCCTGGTGGTGCAGTGGTTGAGAGTCCGCCTGCTGATGCAGGGGACATGGGTTCGTGCCCCGGTCCGGGAGGATCCCACATGCCGTGGAGCGGCTGGGCCCGTGAGCCATGGCTGCTGAGCCTGCGTGTCCGGAGCCTGTGCTCCTCAACGGGAGAGGCCACAACAGTGAGAGGCCTGTGTACCGCAAAACAAACAAACAAACAAACAAAAAATAATATCCATATTTTGTATATTTTTAAAAGGTTAAACTAAACCCCTAAACAAAGATAATGAAATGGATGGGCATGTTCAATATAGCATTACATGGGGAAAAAAAAAAAAAAAGAAGGGAAATCTCCAGGACCAGCAAAAGAGTGTATTTATTGCTAGGATGGTAAGCAGGAAGTGATAGTGTAGTGTCCTTTGGTGGTGGTGGTAGTGGCATTTTAACACCCAAGTGGGGACAGGAGATTTAGCCTCCTGCCCATGAAAAGCACAGAAACAGAATTAAGACCGCTTGCATACAGCTGAGGGCACTGAAAGTCTGCCATCTATATGAACATGGAGCTAGAGAAACTAAACTCACAAGTGTAGCAAGCAACAAGAAAGCATATTGCGTGTCTGGGGCAGTGGATGGGAGAGAAAAAAAAGTCCACAATAAGTTGCAGCCTTGGGAATGGGCCAGAAGCAGGTATGAGTCCAAATGTACACTACCTGTGAGGCCTAGGATCCATAAGCTGAGAGAATAAGATGGGTCTAGGGAACCAGCAACGAGAAGTATGAAGCTGGTTGTCAAGGAATATTATGACAAATACGGCACTTGAGACTCCATTAGAAGCACAACCCCTGCTAAAGCTCAGGGAAACAAAAGCTCAACGAAAAGTTACCAACCACATGAGGAAAGGAGGCACCATGAGGGAGTATCAGGAGAAATCACGTGGTTCAAGGATTCCCAATCGTTCCAGAAGAAGAGAGTAGAAAGAATGGGGGAGGGTATCCTAGAAGAGAAAATGCCTAAGAATTTTCCACAATTGAAGAAAGAGCTGAGTTCTCAAATTGATTAAATACCTTAAATCCTGAGGACAAATAAAAAAATCCACATCTAGATGCATTATGGGGAAACTTCAAAACATTAAATAACAGAGAAAAGCAACGAGAGACAGCAGAATTCCTAAAAAAGAACAACAGTTGGGCTGGCAGCAGACTACTCAGAAGCCAAATTAATTCCAGAAGACCGTGGAATAACATCTTCAAAGCACTACAGAAAAATAACTGGCAACTTATAATTTACTTGGAGTAAAGGCAAAGTAAAAGATATTAGAAAAAGTCAGAGAGCGTTTACAACGCACAATTCTCTCTGAACTAACAACTAAGGGGTGTAACTTAGAAGAAAATTGAGACCAAGAGGAAGGAACAATGAGCAAATAAATTAGAAAGCATGTCTGGTTAATTTAAATAGGCACTGACTACAGAAAATGACTAATCTTTAGAATGTGTTTAAAAACAAGGTAGAACTAAAATATATATATATATATATATATATATATTTTTTTTTTTTTTTTTTTTTTTTGCGGTATGTGGGCCTCTCACTGTTGTGGCCTCCTCTGTTGCGGAGCACAGGCTCCGGACGCACAGGCTCAGCGGCCATGGCTCACAGGCCCAGCCGCTCCGCGGCATGTGGGATCCTCCCGGACAGGGGCATGAACCCGTGTCCCCTGCATCGGCAGGCGGACTCTCAACCACTGCGCCACCAGGGAAGCCCGAACTAAAATATTTTATAACAATAGCAAGAAGATGGGAGTGGGGATTGGAGTTAAAACATTTACAGATCTTTGTACTGTTGGAGGCAAATAAAGATACTGACTAAATTTAGACTTTTTAAAAAGATATAACACGCAAACCAGTAGAGAGAAGAAAACAGGTAATAAAAAGAACTCAGTAAATCCTATTGAATACAGGAAAGCAGAAAAAAGAAAAAAGAAAAATACATGGTAAAAAATTTTAAAGATGGTATAAAATAGTCCAAGTTTATCAGTAATCACAACAAATTTAAATGAATTAAACCCACTTATTCTGAGATATTCTCAGGTAAGATTTAAAAAATCTAGTCATAAGTTGTTTATAAGAGACATAATAACTAAAATATAATTTTTCAGAATGCTTGATAGTAAAAGGATAGAAGAATATATTGTAAATACTAACCAAAAGAAAGGAGACATGTTAATAGCAAGTAAAAGAGATTTTAAGACAAAAAAGTTTTGAGATTTAAAGCAGGTGAATATTTACTGACAAGAGGAAAAATTTAGTAGAAATCTATATTGATGCTGAACCTGATTGCTATTAATAACATAACCTTAAAGTGACAGAATTACGAGGAAAAATTGACAGTATATTAAGCAAAATTACATAGCAAAAACGGACAGAATTGTGGGAGAAACTGACAGACTTACAATCATAACGGGAAATTTTTTTTTTTTTTTTTTTTTTTTTTGGTACGCAGGCCTCTCACTGTTGTGGCCTCTCCCGTTGCGGAGCACAGGCTCCAGACGCGCAGGCTCAGCGGCCATGGCTCACGGGCCCAGCTGCTCCACGGCATGTGGGATCCTCCCAGACCGGGGCATGAACCCGTGTCCCCTGCATCGGCAGGTGGACTCCCAACCACTGCGCCACCAAGGAAGCCCATAATGGGAAATTTTAACATTGATTTTCAGAAACTGATGGAACAGAAAAAATTAGTAAAAACATAAGCAGTTGAATACATATGATTGAACTACACGATTAACATGTTTAATAACATTAAACATTTGTTTAACATTTGTTTAAAACCCTGTGTCCAATAATTAAGGACTACACTTTATTTCAAGTATACATGGAACATTAACAAAATTGACTATATAATAGGCCACAAAGGATGTCTTAAAAGACACTAAATATTTGATATAATTAATGGCACATTCTATGACTCCAGTGCAATAAAATTAGAAAACAATAAAAAAGATCTAAAAAATCTAATTCATTTTCTTCCTGTAGTGAACTATACTATATGTGTAAAAGAGTATACATATGATATATAGAATTCAAGGAAATATAATAAAATGAATATCTGTGCAACCATCACTCAGATTTTAAAATATTATTTTTCCAGACTCTTTCTCTCCAGCTGCATTCTCTTCCTTCTTTCCAGGGATAACCACCATCCTGACTTTTAGGATAATAATTTTCTTGTTTTTTCTTACTGTTTTACTACTTATGTATGCATCCTTAAATAATATTGATTAGGGACTGCCTTGGTAGTCCAGTGGTTAAGACTTCACCTTCCAATGCAGGGGGTGTGGGTTTGATCCCTGGTCGGGGAACTAAGATCCCACATGCCTTGCGGCCAAAAAACCAAAACATAAAACAGAAGCAACATTGTAACAAATTCAATAAAGACTTTAAAAATAGTCCACATCAAAAAAATTTTAAAAAATATTGATTAGTTGTCTGTTTTTTATCTTTATACTAACTGAATCATACTGCCTATACTCTGACTGGTGTCTATAACCATGAGCTGGGCAAAGGGATTATAGAGATGGCTTAGACATGGATCCCGCCATCAACAGGATCACATCTGGTTGTGGGAATGGGTAATTATGACACAATATGAAGTAAGATAGGGAAGCACACAGAAGGGGTATTATCATAATCAGAATGGGAAAAAGAGAGACTTCTTGGAGCCATCGACATTTGAGATGAGTCTCAAAATGAGTTGTCTTATTTTCCAATAAGACAAGGGGGGTGATAATTACTGACAGTTTTGAACACATAGTGTAAAGCAATTCAGCCATTGTCTTAGTCAAGATTCAAACTAGGCAAAAGAAAAATTGTTTTTAACTTACATAATTGAAAAGTCATGCGCAGTGGGTTCAGGCATGACTGGATCCAGGAGCTTAATTGATTTCCAGGTTCTGTTTCTCTCTATATCACTCAAATAGTCTTTCTTTACGTAATAGATCAGACAGTTCTCAAAAGCTCTAGACTCACTTACTTTCAGCATAACATTATTAGTAGGAAGTATTTTCTTTCATAAGTTTCAGCCATGGCTCCCAGGGAGCATCGTAATAGGCCCTGCTTGGATCAAGTTCACATTCCTGCCTTAATCACTGGGCCTAGAAGGATGGGGTATTGTTATCGTCCTAGATTACAGACCTAGATCACCTACCTATCTTCATTCAGACCACGTAGAACTGGTTCGGGTCTCAGAAGTGAGAAGAAATCTTAAGAAAGCCAAACCAACCAGAGTTCACGCAAAGTATGAGAAACGACAAGCTCTTTGGTATGACTGGAGGGTGTGATGAAGAGGGACGTACTGGGGGAGATGCAGAATATGTGAACTATCAAGTTTTACTTTATCCTGAACACGATGGGAACTTTACAGCGATTGAAGGGATTGAAGCAGAGGGTGAGGAGTTCAAATGTTCATTTTGAAAGATCCCCCTGGGACCTGCGGGAGGGAGGGACTGAGAGCAAGGACTGTTATAATAATTCTGGTGAGGGGCCTGAAATGAGGTAGAGGAAAAGGAAACCTTGTGGGGCAGAGGGCAGAGAGGGATCGGATCGTAAACTAACAAAGAAGCAGAAACTGTAGAATGAGGTAGGAAAGGATGGGAAGACACAGAAGAGAGAGGAGTCGAGGTGACAGCCATGCTTCTCATCTGGGTATCAGGTGTCTGTGTCGGGGTGCTCATCACCCAGATGGGGAGCATGAGTGTGATCAGCCCATTATTTTAAATGATGGTTGTGGCTCTGCTCTCTCTCCAACTTCTTCAAGCCTAGGGCTGGGTACACACTAGTTTCCTGAGAAACCTTTATGGGTAGACAAATTGGAAGTTGCATTGAAATGTAGGTGTTAACTGTGGCTTCAAGCTGTAGGTCTGCTTCAGGTCCCATTGCCAAGTCCTTGAGAGCCCCATTGAGGAGGGCTGGGGCTGAGCCAGTGTGTGTGTGTCTGTGGGAGATGACCTTCCTTCCCACTGACAGCCCCACCCCTGGCAGCCAGGCCTCCAAGCCCATATGCCTCCTGCTGGTGGGATCTGGGTAGGCTGCTCCGCCCCTGCTGTGGGGAATGTCCCGACCCTAACCTGCTCCTCCTCTAGCTCCACCCTTCCCACCTCTGCCAGACCTTTCAGAGGAAATCCTGGAGAGGCTGGAGTGACAGAAGCCATGTCCTAACCCCAGCCAGAGAGGGTGTTTCAAGGAGGGACCTGGCCACAGACATGTGCTCTATCCCACCATGGACGGGGCTCTGCGAGGCCCTCCCTCCATTCACACCCACAATGCGCTACAAGGCAGACACTAGCACTGTCCCCAGTTTACAGATGAGGAAACTGGAGGCCAGAGAGGCAAACGGGGTTGCCCGAGGCCCCTAGTTTGTAAGTGGGGGATCAAAGTGCAGGTCCAATCAGAATCTTGGGTGCTTCAGCCCATTCCTGTTGTCAGGAGGCAGGCAGCCTGGAGTGGTAGAGGCCGGGGGCTCTTGGGAGAAGAGGCTGAGCTCAGATTTTCCCGGGCTCCAGGAGGAGTAGACCAGAAGCCCAGCTCCGCAGTGAGCATGTGACCCCTCCCTCTTGGGCCTGGGTTTCTAGGGGCCATGCAGCGGATGGTGACAGGCAGAAGGCTGGTAGCAGAGGAGTAGGTGGTTGGGGGTGGGTTAACGCTGCTACCTTATGAAGGACATTTTTCAATTGAGCCAGTAACTGGAGGCCCTGAGAGTGTGTTCTATCTCAGCAGCTCTATAGTCGGAGGATATGAACTGGCTGTGAGAAAGCCATCAGGGGCTGGCTATTCCCAAATTCTTGGAAGGCACAGAGTTAGATTTAATAAAAGGGGAAAATGGAACATTTTCATTAGCACCAAATTTTCCATTTAATTTGGACTTCTGCAAAATAAGTGGCCTAATTACTGCCATCATTTGAGCGTCTCAGTAGGTTTTTCCTCTAAGAAGTTGCAGGCTCCGCATGGGCTCCATTCTCCAGGGCTTATTCTTGTACCACTGCCCCTCCTACCCCACCCCTGGAAGCAGGAAGGTCTCAGAGGCCTGAGGCGGGGTGAGGCAAGCCCCTGGCAGGGAGCACAAAGCTTTGGCTTCACCTGAGCTCATAGGGCCCTCCTCTGCCACCAGCTCCAGCAGCCAGTGGGAGAGCTGCCATTCTGGGATCTGTGGACCCCCAACGCTGGCCTAGACTGTGTCTGAGCCCTGACTGGAGTCTTGCCTGGGTGTCACCTCAGGCCTGGGAGTTTGCAGAACTGCAGTGAGCTGACAGTATCTTCTCCCCCGTGGTCTAGCTTTTGCCTTTTTTTCTGCTCACCCCAGGCCTCCATCCTTGGCCTATAAAGATGACTGCAGCCCAGCAGTCTCAGCCCACTTACACTGACCCTGCCCATCATGGGGAGGTCAAGGAAGAGGAGGGAGCCTCAGTCCTGGGTCTCACAGCTCTCGGTCGAGGGCCCTTGAAGGCCCTCGCTATCCCCATCCCATATCAAGCCTGGATGCCGAGGGCTGGAGCCACTCCTTCAGCTCCTTTCACCCCTCCCCCACCCCTCCCCGCAACAGGCCTTCGGCTTTTGCTTTTTTCTCTTCCCTCTGCGCTTGAAGAGAATCAGGGATTAAAGAAACGGAGCAAGAAATTGCCAAGAACTAGCCTAGCAGAAGATCAGATAGAGTGATGGAGGGAAAGGACCCTCCCCTCCAAAGCAGCCTGGAACATCCAGGCCAAGGGCCCCCCCCCGCCCCGAGAGAGGCAAGGTAAACCAGTGGGCAGGGTCTGGTCCTGGGTGTGCCCAGTGCCAGAGACCAGGGCACTTCCCTACCATCGCCAATTCCTCTTCTCTCCCAGAGAACCAGTCCCATTACCAGTCTCATTGCAGGGCCTCTGTCCTAAGCACAGCTCTTCAATGCTCCCCGTCCTGCCCAGGAAAGCAAAGCCCACTCTGGCCCCTCTCCAAGCTGAACCCAGCGGCCCCAAAACCTCTGAGGGCTCTCGCTCCTAATTTCCAGTGTCCAGGCCCGTGTCAGCCTCAGCACCCCAGTTCTGGCCCTCCCCTTCCAAGGGAGAGAGAGAGAGGCCACCCCAAGCCCCTTGTGGAAGAGCAGCTAGAGGCTTGTGGGGACACACCAAAAGCCACATCATAACTGGGATGTTGGCAAAACAAGGTGAGATGTTTCCTGGGGAGCTGCGGGTTCCCTTCAGACCCACGGCCCTTCCTACGGCCTGGGGGAGGGGCTTCTTATATTGGCAGTTCTTAAGCTAGACCCTTAGTAGGGGCGAGGGGGCACACAGAGGGGAGTCCCTGTTCTCTGCTGAGCACATTTTCTGTGGTTCCTACTCACATGGAGCTCGCAGGCCGGTGGAAAGAGGTAGGTGATATTCCCCCTGTTTACCATACATGAAGAGACTGGCTGATGTGTCCTGTCACCCAGCTGGGGTGTGGTAGAGTTGGGATTCCAACTGAAGGCCTTAAGGGCAAGGCCTATGTTTATTTGGTTGTTACCACTAAAAATTTAAATGTACACATAGCAAAGTGTGCGACTGCAGCCCAATGGTTTTTCACATATGTGTGCACCCGTGTAACCAGCAGGCAATTCAAGGTCTAGATTCCAGCATTCCAGAAGGCTCCTTCATGCCCCCTTCCAGTCAGTACACTCATACAAACGTCATCTCTATTCTGCCTATCTTGGCACGCTTTTGTGAGCCAAAGGATAGACTGGCCCAGCAGGGCTCCCCGCTGGTGCCTATGACTCAGCTGTTGCTGGAAAGGTGGCACGACCCAGCACCCGACTGACACATAGGAGGAAACCCTGGCACTCTGGGGAGTGAAAAGAGTTGATGATGTCGGGACGACGCGTATTGACAGGGACTGTCCCAGTCTCTCTCTTTACCCAGCCCTGCTGCTTCTCTGCCCTCAGGGAGAGCCCAGAGGCGCTGAGCCGAGGTGTTTGGTGGAGGCTGTGGAGGCCCTCACCTGTAGTAGGACCAGACCTGGTCCACCAACCCCTTCTGGGGGTCCACCAGCCTTGGGACTCAGCAACAAGGGTGGGGGTAGGTGCGGAGCCAAGACACCCCGGAGGCCTGGGAGAGGTTTCCTTTGCCTCTGGTGGCAGCCTGCTCACCTAGCTCTGCCGGGCCCAGGCTACCCTTTCCTTGAGGCTGGACCTCAGAGGTGGCTGGCAGGGACTGTGTCTGCCATCCACAGGATGGAGATGGTCAGGAAGCAAGTTTCCCCCAAGAGGCCTTCTGGTGCCCCAGGGCTCCCCAGACCCACGACCACTCCACCCACCCAGCATCCACTGGCCAGGAAGGGACTGCCCAGGCAGGTCCTCCTTGACCCCAGCCTGCCTCTTTGTCTTTGAGCCAGGCTGGCCAGTGCAGTGTTAAAGCCGCTGGAGTGTCCAAGGAGACATAAAGAAAGTTTAGAGACTTTTAATTTGCCAGCATGGCCACCCCTGCCAGCCGGCAGGTTGAGTGTTTATGGAGAAGGGCAGCTGCAATAAAGGCTTATTGTTCCTCCTCTGAGCCACCGCTTGGTGACTCCTTTCTTAAGTGAGACAAAGGGAACCCAAGGCCCACTGGCCTCCCCAGGTTTGGGGTGCTGGACCCACAGTTAGCAAGCGTTCCCCACAGCCACCCCAGAGCCAGGCCTGGTGGGGAGGGCCCAACTCTGGCTCCATCTGGACTGCACTCACGGGAGAGGGCAAGCCGGGAGCACTGACCATGGGACCCACACTCCAATGGGGACTCCAGAGGATGCTAGAGCTCTGGGAGGTGGGACTCCGACAAGGAGGGGCCCCGAAATGCCCCTGCAGGGGAGCTGCACAGCCAGCAGAGGAGCAGCTACAGGGGACGCTGGGGGACAAGCCTCATTTTCAAAGTCCTCCTGGGGGTAGGGGTGTTCCAGGAAAGGTTTCCACCGCCAGAGAGGCCACCACAGGAGGGAGTGAGCTCCCCACTGCAGGAGGTGTGTAAGCCGAGGCCAGAAGCCCACCTGCCAGGAGGGTGCCCAGAATGAAGGCTGAACTCTGCACAACGAGCTCACTTCCAATGCCCAAATGCCCAGACTCAGGATCCCCAAGTGAGCCCTCTTGGCCAGGCAGGGATGGGGGGAGCAGAGGGGTGTGGTGACATTTCTAGAGATACTCTGAACCTGAGGCCACCACCTGGTGCTGCACACACTTGGGAGCCAGGTATCCCATACCCTTGGGGAATGGAGACTGAAATTTGGCACCACGTCCCAGAGCACCCTTTGCTCGAAGCAGCTGCTATCATAGCTCATAGGCAGCACTGCCCAGGCATCCAGAAGGGAGCCTGAATGGTTTCCGTCCTGCTTGCCCTCACCTGCCATGACGCCTGAGATCCGTGGGCATCCCGGTAGATAGTGATGATGGGAACATCCTTTCTTGCTGTCCATCGCCCCCTCTGGAGACTCGCCTTGCTTCACTGCCCAAAACGTTAATGGCTTTGGAGACGTGCAGACAGTGAGTTGCTTCAACAGTAGCATTTCAGACCACGATGCTGCTGGCAGGGGTGTAGGGCCAGCACGTACAGTTGTGTAGGTTGTTCACTGCACAAGGGCAAAGGGAGCAAATGAGGGCTGGAATCCAGACTTTGCTCTGCTCACCAACCTGTGGGCCCTGCTTGGCCCACCCTTGCCTGGAGGAAGAGGAGCCTTTCCTAATTTTAAGATACACAGAGGCCCTGTAAGGGCTAGTGGAGACCCTGAATGTGTAGTCACCTGGTTCTTGAGGATTGGCCTTTCCTATCCAGGGCACTTGGACCAAGGGTCACGTTTCTGAGGCTTCTGTGACAGCCACAGGCTCAGCTCTAGTGCATCATGGGTGCATCCCCAGCACATGGGGCCTTTCCTGCATGCTGGGGTTGGCAGCAAGAACTGGTGCCTGTAACTTTCATGTCTGCACACAAGGCCTCAGCCCCAGTGACCTCGGGAGCTGCCACCTCAGGCCTCCCACCTCCCAGTGCCACTTGTCCTTGGATAACCGGATTGGGGAAAGGGAATATTATTTACCAGTTGCTTAGACCTATTCCTCTCAGCCCACCCCCATTCTCTGCCTTGCCAAAGAATGAAGATTGGGGATGAAATGAATTCGATAATAACCAATAAGGACCCCCAGAGAAAATAAAGCAGCTTTTATCAAACTTCTTCCAAGACCTTTTGTGTTGAGCCTCTGCAGGCTTTCTGGGTGCAGCCTTCGCAGGATTGGCTCTGTTCCTGCGGCGAGGGGAGCCCCAAACCTGGCCCTCATGGTCCCTCCTGCAAACGTCCAGCAATAATTCGGGCCCAGGTCCCTCCCATGGCTGTCCTGAGTTGACTCCTATTTGAAAGGCAGTTAGAGCCACAGAAAAGACCCCGGCCGTGCATTGCCTGGCTCTGAGGTTTTGGTGGAGTGGTCTTCCTTGGCCAGGCCAGGGCTCTGGGCAGCTGGTACAGACGGGTCCCAGCTCCAGAGGCAACTGAGTTGAGGCTTGGGACCTGCTACCATTCATCCCCGGAGTCATCTCTCCAGGTTGAGTATGGCACGATTTAATACTCCCATTCCTCCATTCCTGCTCTGCATGACAAATTGTTTTAATAAACATAAACCGGGTAATAATAAAGTCATAATAAGCCCGCGACTCACCTTATATCACTGCAGTTAAATCCTCCCATAAGCCGGCGCTGGTTACAATGACAATTACGGCCGGGCCAATCCACAGGCAGGCCTGCATGCGGACAGATTTAATATCGTTTGTAAATATGATTAGTGGGCTGTCATGTTATTGCAGGCTGCTATTTACATTTCTCTCCGGGGTTATACACTCCGCCAAATCAACATTAAGTAGTGGGCCTCTCTTTCCTCCTTAAATCATACATTCTCTCTGCCTGCGCCAATCCCGCTTAATGAAGAAAAGGAACCTGACGGCAGGAGCTGGGCAGGATGGAGCCTCGCCTCGGCATTTTTCCGAAGACAGATGGGCACGGGGAGCCCCGAGAAAGCTCGGCCCGGAAACTCCAGTGGGTGGATGGGCCCTGCTCGCCACGGCCCCCTCCCCTCTCACCGGCAGCCCCTGCCCCTCTCCCTGCCTGCTCGCTTATGAAAAATGTTCACATAATGAATGGTTGTTGTTTACAGAAGTAATTTCATGCTACATTTCCATTATTGCCTGGATTTGTTTGGCTTGGCACACGACCCCATTGCCTACGATGAACTTTTAAGGAAATATTGCTCATGCTTCCTGCTCTGCCATTCCGCTTCTAATGGAAGCCGCTTGCATTTGAGACATATTGTGACACTTCATAACTGTGTGCAAATAAGCATTCTTAAAGTGCTCGGCTCAATTCATCTTTGTTGCGAAGGCCGGTCTGCTCCTGGTGCGCCAGAATCCACCCCACTGGGGCGCAAGTTTGGAGGAGAAAAATCTAAAAAACGGGAGGGCGCAGGGGATGGGGAGGGCCAGGAGCCACAGCTGTGTTTTCCAGATCATCCTGTGTCACTGGGGACAACACAGGTGGGTTCCCCTCTGTCCCCAACATAGTTTAGGGCGGCCCTCTCGGCCAGAGAGGGGAGAAAGGTGAGGGTGGGGAGCCGCTTGTGAAGAATAAACCTCGAATATCATACGCCTCTGATGCCTTCTCTAAGATGGCATTCTAGACAGGATTTCATCCTTCTTGAGATGGCTAAGGTCACCATTATGTTTGAAAGTGGAATATATAGATGCACTCAGAGGCTGTGAGGGCTGTTAGTCCTGCACAGAATGTCCCAGCGCCGTGGTTTCTGAGCCCTGTGTGTACGGTGTGGATGTGTACGGCGTGTATAGCCACCAGGGTGTCTGTCCCTAGCATCTTCACTTCTTGTGCTACTCCTAATCTTTGGTGAGCTTGGAGGCCAGGAAATCAACTTTGCAGCATGAAGACTAGAAAACCAAACTTTATACATTATTTGTAAAAGAAGATGAAATAGATTTGGCCTAGAGCATGGGGACTCTCCTCAAAGTAAGTGTCAGAACATGTGTTTTATTCAGAGCTCTTTGTTTCCTTCCTGATTCTCAGCTGAGTTGGAGCTGAGAAAGGGCCTGGATGGAGGCTAGGAGGAGCTCTATCCTTACACTGAAGCATGTTCATTAATTCATTCTACAAATACTTTATGTGTTAAGCTCCTGCTGTGGTCTGGCACTGTCCTGGGCCCTGTGGGTCACAGAATCTCCTTCCTCCCCTGAGGAGATGATGTTTGAGCTGAGATAAACACACCCCCTCCTGGTACCCACATGCAAATCCTTACAGACTCCATATGCATGCACACCTGTGTGCATTTTCTTCTTCATTAATGACTCCTGAATGAAATCATTTCTCCTCATAATGGCCTATAATTGCCAAACTTTGTATAATGAATTTTATTATTTTAATAAAAAGAGATAAAGATATAGTCTTTTCTTAATGTCAGGAGATTTAGGAAAAATTTTCATTCAAAAAGGTTAAAATGATAAAGTGGGTGCTTGTATGGTGACACATTCCACTATATGGAAAATGTGGATGACGTGAGTCAGGGTCGAGTGTGTGTGTGTGAGAGAGAGAGAGAGAGAGAGAGAGAAGGGAAGGCAGGGACGGGTGTAGCTAAGGGCAAGGTGACAGGCCCCGGGTTCCCAGGTACTGTGAAACAAACCAGGGGTCCCAGAGCCATGTGTTCACCAGGCTTGTCAGCCTGCACAGAGATTAGGGCTGGGACCGTGGCCAGAGAAACGTCTCGGTTCCCAGCAGCACAGAGGAAGCGCGACATGTAATGAAAAGTAGTAGCCCAGTACTGAAAGTGGAAAACGGTATTGATTTTCCAGTGCTTGGTTGCTCAGGGGAGCTCATCAGGTATAACCTCCCAGGCGTCCACCACCCTAGAGGGGTCTGTGGCGCCCCCTGCCTGCCTTGCTTCTCCACTCCACAGAGGCCAGTTCCCCAGCCCAGCCTTTGCAAACCCCATGAAATGCCTTGTCCTCTGTCCCAGGGGTTCAGCTCAGACAGTGGAAGGACAGGTGACAGTGAGCAGAAACGGCCTGGGAGGACACAACTCTCAGCTCTGGTACATGTGACCAGAGGTCAGGCCACTGCCCACAGGCCAGGCTGCTGCCCTGGCTTTAGATCCCTACCCTCACCAATCACTGTGGTGTCCAGGCACTCAGGTGAGTGCCCAGCATTGGAGCCTGTCCTTACACAGATCAAGAGCCATGTAAAGGAAAAGCAAGCTCTACCCTGGAGCGAGAAGCAAGGAATAGAGGCAGAAACTACAGTGAGTGGCCCTGGATACAAGACCGATGCAGCCCCACAGGCTCATACCCATAAGCAGGGGTTACCAACTGAGAAGGTGATATAGTGCAGCTGTTAAGAGTGGGGGTGTTTGGGGGCTTCCCTGGTGGCACAGTGGTTGAGAGTCCGCCTGCCGATGCGGGGTACGCGGGTTCGTGCCCTGGTCCGGGAAGATCCCACATGCCGCGGAGCGGCTGGGCCCGTGAGCCATGGCCACTGAGCCTGCGCGTCCGGAGCCTGTGCTCTGCAACGGGAGAGGCCACAACAGTGAGAGGCCCGCGTATCACACACACACACACACAAAGAGTGGGGTGTTTGGAGTCAGCCAGGCTTGGACTGGCATCCTGGCTCCTTCATTCGCCAAGTATGTGAACCCAGACAAATTATTTAACTTTCTTCAGCCTCAGTCATCCCATCTACTGAGAATGGGGATTATAGCTGTCTCCTTAAGGGTTTAATGTGAGGATATCATCAGCTAAAGTAAAGCACTTGGCACGTGCTTGGCTCTAGTAGTGCTCCAAGATTATTAGCTAAAACAACAGCAACAATGGATACCAAGGATTTAGGGTAGGGCTGAGGCTCACACCTGTTCCCCACCCTGCCTGGTTTTCCCTTCACCAGTGGTACCACCATCCCCTCATTGCCTGATGCAGAAACCTTGGGGTCATCCTAGACTCTTCGCTTGTACCCCATGCTTATTAGTCATCCAGTCCTGCCCATTCCACTTCTGGACACCCCTCCATTCCCTTGGCCTCCTCGCCCATCCAGGCCCCATGATTTCTCTCCTGGATGACTGCAGTAGCTCCAGACTGGCCTCCCCAGGTCCACTCCTGCCCTTTCCACTGCATTTGATGCCCAAAGTCTGAAGCAAGTCAGGATTCCATCACACTCTGATTTTCCGTCTTCAGTGGCTCCTCTTTATTCTGTACTTGCTTACCTTCCCTTCTATCTCCCCCAGGGGCCCAGTGAGCTCCTCCAGGGAAGAACCCTTGGATTTTTAACCACTGTAACCCCAGTGCCTATCCCAGTGCTTAGAATGAAACAGGCTCATGGAACGATTGTTGAGTGAATACATGAATGTATACCTCCCCAGGCCCATCTCTACTGATGTTTAAAGTCAACACTTTGGACCAGCATCTGACCACAATGTGTTAGAGTCATGAAGCAGTGGCCTTTTGTGGGTGGGGTGGGCATGGAGGAGTAGGGTGATTGGGGCAGAGCTGCAGAGGTGGGAGAGGCAGAGGAAGAGGAAACAGTGGACAGGGGCAAGATCGTGAAGAGGCTGGGATATCTGGTAAGGGTTATGCACTTTACTTCGTAGGCAATGGGGGAGCCGTTGACAGTTTCAGGCAGTTCAAAGGCATGCTTTGATTTTTGTCTTAGAAAGCTTGCTCTGGATTGGGGGCATGTGGAGCAGAAACAGGAAGACCGGACAGGATCAGGGTGGTGATGGTAGTGGAGGATGGGAACCAGATTCAAGAGGCATTAAAGAGGTAAGATCAATAGACCTTGGTGACTTTGTGTTTGAAGGAAAAGAGAAAGAGAAGTGGGGGGCCTAGCAGGAAAATTACCCGGCAGTTGTGTGAAGGTTAGTGTCATTCACCAGGATGCTGAATACAGGAGGAAAGGGCAGTTCGGACCAGGGATTGGTGGGGGTAGAAAGTGATGGGATGAATTTTGAATGTGGGGCATCACGTGAAGAAGATGGAATCTGTTAGCTATGAGGGTCTGGAGCCCAGGAGACAGCTCAGTGCTTTAGATAGAGGTGAGGGGCCCTCAGTGTACAGTTCAACAGCGGAAGAAAGCCAGGAACAGGCCAGATTGTATGGAGGTGTGTTTAATGAGAGGAAAAGTCCTGGGGAACACTGACATCTAGGAGGTCATTGGAGGAAGAAGAGAGAGAAGGGAGTGAGGAGGATCAGCCAGAGAGGAAGGAAGGGTCAGGGAAGATGAGAAGAAAAGAATTCACGGAAGCATGGTCAGCTGTGTGGCCCACAGAACCTCGACAAGAAGGGAGGGGGTTCATGATGCCTTGGGCGGGATGCCAGAGGGGATGAAATACTTAAAAAAATTTTTTGTGTGTGTAATGATTGAGGAGACTTGCATATATATAGTTACCTACTGATTTTAATTTATATCGGCCTCCTTTCTAAAACAATTTAAGACAGTTGAGGAAAATGTGACCTTATTTAGAGCAAGGGAAGGACATATAAGTGTGGCCAGGCCCACGTCTTCCATGGTCACCTCAGAGAAAGGCCTGCACTGAAATGCCCCCTTGGTTAGTCATGAGGGTCTGAGTCATGAGGACAAAATCAGTTACATGAGGTCAAGGTGAGGTCAAGATGTGTAGTCAGGGCTGGGTCGCTTTGGTGTGGGAGGCAAGGTCACGGTCAGATGAAAACAATGAGGGGGAGAGATTGGAGGGTCGGGGTGTTGAGGGAGTGAGATCTGGGCGCATGAAATCCCGGTGGGAACAGGGTGCGGTTAGAATCGTGCACTGAGGGAGTGCGGTCAGGGTAGGATCAGGCCGGTGGGACCCCAACAGGAGCAGGTGGGCGTGGTCACTCTGGGTGGCGACGACGATGAGAGCCGTCCTGTCCCTGTCCCCACCCCCAAGTATGTGCATAGGTACACATTTGGGTACTATGTGGGCTCAGTGCACATGGCCTGCATGTGTGCACATGTGCGACGTGACCTTTTGTGAGTGTATGTGTGCGCTCACTTGTGGGTGTGGCACATGAGTGCATATTTTGTATCTGTGGTTATGTTTTCTAAAAGCACACAACAGACTGAGGATTATAATCAGAAACTAGATACAAATCCCTCAAAGCTATGGCCAAGGGGCTTCCCTGGTGGCGCAGTGGTTGGGAGTCTGCCTGCCGATGCAGGGGACATGGGTTTGTGCCCCGGTCCTGGAGGATCCCACATGCCACAGAGCGGCTGGGCCCATGAGCCATGGCCGATGAGCCTGCGCATCCGGAGCCTGTGCTCCACAACGGGAGAGGCCACAACAGTGAGAGGCCCGCGTACCGCAAAAAAAAAAAAAAAAAAAAAAAAGCTATGGCCAAACATCCCATCCTATTTCCTGATAACTTCTCAAGGCTGAAGAGCTTTGGAAGCCATGTGGAAAGAAGAGCTCTGGTCCTTGGCAGCCTCAGGAGGATGCATTCCCAGTTGGTGGAAATAGGGTGGGGGGCAACTGGTAAAGCAGGGGTCCCCAGCCCCTGGGTCGCACAGCGGGAGGTGAGCGGCAGGCAAGCGAAGCTTCATCTGCTGCTCCCCATTGCTCGCATTACCGCCTGAACCAGCCCCCATCCCACAGTCCGTGGAAAAACTGTCTTCCATGAAACCGGTCCCTGGTGCCAAAAAGGTTGGGGACTGCTGTGGTAAAGACCCCCCTGAGTCTGGAATGTTCCCACCCTGCAGCTCTCATGCCCTGGCAGCTAACCTTACTGAGCCCGAACTATTCCCCCATCTATGTCAACACTGGAGTGAATGTCACTGTCCCTAGTCCATCCTATGATGGCTGTCACAGTGACCTTACTGAGATGGAATCGAGTCCCTAGATGGTCTGAACCCTTCAACAGCTCCCCATCACCCATAGAGTAAAGCGCAAAACCCTTACCAGAGCATTCCAGGCCCTTCGTGATCCAGCCCCTGCCCACCTATTCCGCTTCTGCCTCCCCAATGCCCACCCCATTCCCAGCAGGCCACTGCTTCATGCCTCCCAGGCTGTGTCACCAGATGCAGGTTGAAAAAGCTGGTTTTAAATACCAGTAGACAATGGGGCCAGGAGTGGCCTCAGGTGGACCTTCCTTCTTTCTTTCCTTCCTTCCTTCTTTCCTTCTCTCCTTTTTTTTTTTTTTTTTTGCGGTATGTGGGCCTCTCACTGTTGTGGCCTCTCCCGCTGTGGAGCACGGGCTCCGGATGCGCAGGCTCAGCGGCCATGGCTCACTGGCCCAGCCGCTCTGCGGCATATGGGATCCTCCCAGACCGGGGCGCGAACCCGTGTCCCCTGCATCGGCAGGCGGACTCTCGACCACTGTGCCACCAGGGAAGCCCCCTCCTTCTTTAATTAGACAAATATTTATTAGTTGCTTCTAGGCCCTGAAGATATAGAAATGAGTAGACAGTGATCTCTGGGGGCTGGTTAACCTTCAAACGAGATTATTAGCGAGGCTGTAACGGAACATAATAGATGCTCAATAAATATGTATTAAATAAGTAAGTGAACAAATGTAATAAGTACCACAATAGGTTATCGCAGGATAAAGCACAAGGAGAGGAAAGAAAAGAAGCCTCTTTACCTCTTCCTGGAGATAGGAAAGACTTCAAGAGGCCGGTGACGAGCTAGATGAACTCGGAAGTGTTGACTCAGAGCTTGCAGGTGGTGCTGGGAAGGGCACTGAGCACAGGCACAGGCAAAGGCTGGGAGACAGAAAAGGGCCGCAGGGTGTAAGTAGATTGACACAACCAGGGCACAGGTGCAGTGGCAGCAGGCAGGGCTGGGGAGGAAGCGGGCTCTGGTCACAGAAGGCCAGTGAGCAAGGACTCCCTCCTGGAGTTGAAGGGGACTCTTCCAACTAGTCAGGAGGGAAATGACTGTGCAGGAGACCTGGTGAAGAGGCATTTGGATGTGGATCCGTGGGACCTGGTTGTTGAACAGACAGCTGTGTCCTGGATGTAGTGGCCCAGGCTCAGAAGGGCCCCATGCTTGGGGTTTAATGCTCTGTGGTTGCTGTCTTGGAATTCTTCTGATTTTATCTATGAATCTGTGTTTTGGGTGTGAAGCCTACTGGGACAGTGGCGCATGTGCCAGGGGCTGGAGCACAGTCTAGCTTTGACCCCCTCCCCGGGACGAGTTCTGGGCCTGCTTCCTACCCCTGGCGCCCCAGGCGGGAGCCGGCACAACCTAAGCCTTCACTACTCTGTGGTGTGATTCAGGGCAAAAGTTCCGAGTGTGGGCTCCACGGAGGGAGTAAGAGGCAGAGGCATGAACCTCTCCTTGCGTCCCAGTTGACTGGGCCTCTGGCCCTGATGCCACACCTCCAGGGACCGGGAGCGCACTGCCTCCTGGCGTAGCTGTGAGAATGCCACTGGTCAGTCCAGCACCACCATCCTCCTGCCTGTAGCTCCTCCCCCCAGGGGCTAACTGGGTCCTCTGAAGCCTCTCGGGGTTTGAATAATCCTCTGCACTCACTAGAGCTCAAAAGCCTCCTGCTGAGACTTAGCTTGCTCCAGGCCAACACCCTTCCCGGTTCCATCCGCTCAGACCCCCTCAAACAGGCACTCCAACAGCAGCCAGGCCTGGGATGGAAGACACAGGGTCCTGCAGCCTTTGGTTTGTGGGAGTCAGCAGGAGCCAGTGACTAAATATGCAGGAATTCTGCAAGTCCGTTGTTAAACTGTAGGTAGCTTAAAATCTGCCATCAAGGAAACTGGCAAACACTACAAATCAGGGCCTGTTTTTCCCCTGGAGAGCAGTTTACTAACTCACCACAGCCTGGAGGCCTGATTCCCAGGGGCCAAGTGTTTGGAAAGGCCTAGGGTGATTCCTAGTATGTGTGTGTGTGTGTGTGTGTGTGCATGTGTGTGTGTGTGTACATATGTGCATGTGTGTGTTTGCTCTTGTGCATGTCTCTATAGGAGTTTACATGTGCATGCATGGGTGTGTGTGTCCTTCTGTATGTTTCAGCACAGGGACTGGCAGTGTGGGTTCTCTGACAACCAAAACTGCCCATGTAGCAAGAGTTTCCCACTGTAGGGGAAATGTCCCCCAGAGATCCAGCAAGAGGCTCCACTCTATGACCATGCAGGCTCTCCTGCCTGACCCCAGGGGCCTCAGGTCCCCACCTGAATTGTATAGTAAAGGGCTGGGGATTCTGTGCACATAAATGCCTTAGCAGCCCCAGAATCCCTGCACCTGGTGTAGCTCTGTTCAAAAACTGTATTCTGTTTCCTTTGGTTGTTTATATTTCATTTTAATATTGATAGAAAACAAAATTTGGCCCCTTTGGAAAGTCTTAAGTCTGAAACAGTTAAAAGCAAAATAAAACAAAACAACAAACTACTAGATGTTAGTTAAGAGATAATCTTTAGCTTTTCATGCAAAGTTATGCTCATACCAAATCCAGAGAAGACCAGTGAGAAGGCAGAACTGGAAGGACCTGGTACTATGGGCAACTCCAACCTGATGAGGAAAAAGACAGTGTGTGAAATGAGCTCAGTGTACTACCAGGGCTGGGGCTCAGCTCAGCCAGGCACTGGTAGAAGAAGATGGGACTCTTCCTCTCAGTCAACAGAGGTCATCAGGCAGACCTGGGCGCACCTCAGATGGGAAGGCTGACAATTAAGTAACACTGCCATGTCCCTATGCTGGCCAGGCACAGAAGGTACTCAATCAGTGTTTTTTATTGTTCTTTTATATGGGGGGGTGTCTTTCTTTCTCCTCCCTCCCTCCCTTCCTTCCCTCCTTCCTTCCTTTTTCCTCTCTCTCTCTTTCTTTCAGATGACGACTGAATATGTCTGCATACCCTTCATCCCCTGGTCACTGGTTGGAGCCCAGGATGTGAAGATAATGATTCAGGCCCCTCTCCCATCTTCCCTGAAGTTCTGAGAGGGAAGGACTATGTTGCTATGTCCCCAAAGGAAAGAAGCCAAGAAAGGAATCTAACTGCACAGTGGATGACCAAGAGGGTTGGGACCTCAGGCCAGGACCCTCTCACTCTCTAGTTTTAACTGGCCCCTCCTTCTGGGGAACTCTCAGAGAGGTACCTTATAAAGTTTCTCAGCCCTCCTGGCCACAGCAGCTGTCCTCAGTAGCACTTGGAGAAAGTTGGCTGTGTCCCCACTCACTCCCTGACCATCCCAGGCATGTCAGCCACATTCAGCTGGCTGTACCCACTTGGGAGCCCCTCAGGAGGAGTCCCCGGGAGCCACAAACTAGAGGCTCAGCTTCCTGGTGCCTAGGTGGCTGCCCCCTGGTGGAATTCTGGGGGTTCTCCCAGATGCCTCAGAATAGGGGGTAGGGGAGTGGCAATTAAGACATTTAACTGGAGTTCTGTTATCTGCTTTGCATAATAGCCTTGCTTGTACAAAAGATTTTGTTTGAAGAAAGGGTTCAGCTACTTTTTAAAAATTGCAAATCATTGTTCTAGGAGTAGCAATTTCATTAGGTAGGTTTGTTAATAACCTTTAGGGGATTCCACATGGGGGCCGAAGGCTTGTGTGTATTTTGTAAAAGGTTCTCTGGGGCCCTGATTTGCCCGTGTGAGAACCAGTAGCCTAGTGGGTCAGACAAGGCCAAGCTGGGCAGGTCCCACAGATCATGTCCTTTCTGTGTCCTCACGCCATCCTCCTCTGACTGGATGTGGGCCTGGTGCCTGTCTGCCTGTCTTGTGCTTATCTGGGTGCTGTTTTGGCGGCCTGGGCAGGCCGCAGCCTCAGTGGGTCGTGTTGGAGAGGGGAGGTTGGACCACCCTCCACCCCATCCTCCCTGCCCTCGGGTGTGCTTCTCAGAGGCTGAAGGAGAGACAAGGGGGCTCCCTTCAACCCAGGGGACAGGGAGTCATCCCCCATGGCTGGGGCCACAGAGATTCCTCAGGACAAGGGAAGGGGGCCTTTGCAGAGGGGGACTCGCCCCCTGGATTCCCCACCTTCCCCCGTCTACCCTCTCAGTGCTTTGGGAGTTGGAACCTAATGGAAGGGGTTACTTAAGAGAAAGGGGGAAAGGGGGCCTGCCCTGGAGGAAGCTGTGCCTAAGGTTGGTCTTGGGACTTGGAATTGGAACGCTGAGGGGCAGGGGCATGGGGTGGAACCAGACAGGAGGTCCTGGTCCCGAAACTGTCCCCCACTCCCAGGGCCTGCAGGCTTTACTGGCCCCTGCCTACCCACAGAACACGGTCCCCAGGCCCCAGCTTCATTCAGCTCCCCTTGCCTGACTGTCCCAGTTTGGGCCCACGATCTTCTCCCTCTCCACCCTCTGTCCTCTCTGCAGACCTAGCCTCTCACTCCTGGCCTGACACAGGGGCTCCTGCCCTGTTCTCCCCCTATTCCTGCGCAGGTCTCTGCACCTGCCCTGGTGAGCCTGTGCCAGCAGCCCGGGGCCTCTAGGGGGCAGCAGAGAGAGGACGAACAGGCTGAGCGGCCAAAGAGCCCTGTTCCAGATGCATTTCTGTCTCTGAATTGCTGCGTGCCTTGGGACAATCCATTGACCTCTCTGGGCCTCCGTTTCTACATTGGCTTTTCTGGGGAGATGACTCACAGGCCCCTTCCTATCGGGTATTCTGCTGTGGCTAAGCCACTGCAGAGACTCTAAGGAGGAGCTGGAGAAGGGAGTGTTCAGGCTTCCAGGAAGGAGTGTAGGAGGCTAAGCAGTGGGGAGGCCCCAGCAGGTGTGTGTGCCTCCACTCAGTACCCCCCAACCCCAGGACACAGGCCAGAGGCTACAGACAGTCCAGGAAAGCATGGTGGGGGAGCATGGTGGCTGGGGACCCAGCTGCAGGCACGGGGCCCTAAGAACCAGAGACTGCTCGGTGCCTGGAGGAGCCCAGCACCCCCGCGGCCTCGCGGGCCCACGAATTGCCTCTCCCTCTGCCACCCCTGCCCGGGTTTTCTCAGTTCTGATTGTAGGACTAACAGATTTGTGATTTCTCTTTGTAAAGAAATACAACCCCAGTGCACCAGGCCGGGGAGGTCCCTAGCCCACCCAGATGCCCAGAATCCCACGTGCCCCCCCTTCCCTGGGGAGGGCTGGAGTTTGGGCTTGGGGGGCCTTGGCCAACCCTGCCCAGGAGGGGCTGGGAAGTCAAGGAGGCTGGAGGGGGCTGTACCCGGCTCTGGCCTCTGCCAAGCTGCACTGGGGAGGCCCAGAGGGGTTTATTTGGATTTTTTAATTATCATTTTTACTTTTTTTCTCCTCATGAAAAAGTTTTAATATACACAGTAAATTAAGCTCAGAAAAAAAAAGGAGGGGGGCACATTTCATCTTTAATCTATTTACTTCTGAATATTTAACATACAATTCTGGCACCAATCACCAAATTTAACTGGAAAATTACTCACTAATCTGTTTGCTTATTTGGAATAATTGGGTCTGCTGCCAGCGCGAGGATTTCCCCCCCTGTTTAATATCTCAGTTAGTAGTCCAATTTCAGCTTGGCGGCATAATTACTCTGACAGAGCTGTAGCCATGGGGCCTGTGAGTGGGGCTGCTTTTAAACCGTAAATTATGAAGGATTAGCATTTATGAATTTTAAATCAGGGCTGGGGTAGGAGACACTAAAGCTGCTTAATGCTGGGGAACAGCAGCCTCCACTCAGCAGCAGAAGCCGTAACCCTTCCGCTCCCAGGACGGGCCGCAGGATGTGGGAGCCCGGGACGTGGCAGGTAGTGACCCAGAAGGTGTGGGAACACAAAGGACACAGGGGTGGGGGAAGCGGCCGCAGTGATGGAGCCCCCAGGAGTTAGAAAACCTGGGGTGATGTGAGCAAGGGCTTTGGGCTCTCCCCCTGCCCCACCCCGGTCCATAGGGTGCATCTCCCCCCCTGGTTAGTAACAGTTCACCTCCCCCCTGCCCTAGAGGAAGCTCAGAGCAATGACCTAACTAGGAGTTGAGGTCACTCCCTGCAGCCCCCTGCCTGCATGCAGGAAGGGTCCCTGCTGCTCTTAAGCATCCCCGTCTGGCCGTGAGCCAGTCTGACTCAGCATCCTTTGGCTCTAAGTGTGACTTCCTGGTGTACTCAGCTCTGGCCAGCTGCAGAAAGGCCGCCAAGGTTTCCCCAGGTATGTCACTCTCAGTTCTCCCCTTCCCTCCCCTCTTCCTCCATCCCCACCCTGCCCTCTGGCACACAACGGCCTTAGACCCACCTTTGAAACCATATGAACTTGGGTTTGAAACCCAGCTATGCTCTTTACAAGCTGTGTGACCATGGACAAGTAACTTAACCTTTCTGAGTCTCCATCTTATTCATCAGTTAAATGGAGACGGTAATTCCTACCTTACAGGGCTGCTGGAGACTTTTATTAGATACTGTGGGTGAAGTGCCAGGCACAGTGCCTGGCACACGGCAGGTGTTTATTCTGTCAGCTCCATGCTCCTTGGGCTCTCCCCAAACCCGAGTCAGTGCCCTGCATCCACTGCCCTCTCCCTGTGTCTCATTTCTCACAGCACAGGGAAATCTCAGCCTCTGGCCACTCAACCTGCCCTCATGGTAGATGCCAAGGTTAGATCTCAGGACTCTACTGGACTCCAGGCATTGGTGGCCACTAGAGCACTGACTCTGGGGCCACGCTGGCTGGATTTGAACTCTTACTCTGTCATTCACTAGCTTGGTGACCTTGACCAAGTTATTTAGCCTCTCTATGCCTCAGTTTTCCTAACCTGCAAAATGGGAATCCTAACAATAGTATCTCATCATAGTGCTGTTAAGATTTGGTAAGTTAATGTACGGCATTCAGAATCATGCCTGCCACACAGTAAACGCTAGCTGTGCTGGTTATTGTTATTTATTATTCGTATGAGGAAGATGACTGTGGCCCTCTCTGTGGAACTTGAGGCTCCAAGTTGACCTCCCTTGAACCTGAGGGATCTTTAGGTAGCCTACAAAAACAGGAGGAAAAGAGGCAGGAGCGGAGTGGGCAGGACCAGGCTACCTGGCACCTCATTGAGGACCAGTCTAGAGTACATGTCTCTGAGATAAAGCAGTCCCTACAGTGGCCAGACCTCCACCTGTCCCATCTATGGGTGATGGGACCTTCCCATGACCTGCAGCTCTGGAAGAACCTCCTGACGTGCCTGATGGGGCAGATTTCTGGGGTACAGGCCAGCAGTGTGGGCAGCAGAGGCCAGAGGGGCAGGAATGAGACCATAGGGGCACATCAGCCCAGAGAGACCCTCTGCATGGGTCAGCCCTCTTTCCCAAGCTGGCCAAGATCTCTGTCCTCCCGGTCCCCAGGCCTGGGCTAGACCAGGTCAGTGGGTGGCCAGGGAAGGAAGAGTGGGGGGTGACTCCAGGCATCCCAGCCTGCAGGGTGAGCAGGCCAGGCCAGGCTGAGCCCAGAGCCTCACTCTAGGCCTCCAGGGCTAACCTGTAGGCCCAGCCCTTCCCACTGCCCCTCACCAGCTTCAATGACAGTCTGTCCTAGCTCATCACGTCCGCCGTGTGACAAGCTGCCCGTGCCTTAATGTGAGTCCTCCGGCAGTTCACTTCCCCTTTGGGGACCTGATTTTGCACAACTGAAAGAAGAACAGGAGGGTCTTGCCCGCCTAGGGGTCTGTGATTCAAGTTCATAGCCTGTTATCTCAGCAGAATGGACACAGCGTGTCATTCACCTGTTCTCTGCAGAGCAGGTCCCACAGCCCACCCACAAGTCCAGGCTGGGTGCAGTTTGGCTTCATGTGACATACTGGATAGATTCGGCAGCCCAACACCACCCATGACCCTAGGCTTAATGACAGACCAAGCCGCAGCCTCAGCTCCGGGGTGCGGGCTAGCCATGGGAGTCCCGGGGAAATGCTGCAGCCCAGCGGGGGCTCACGGGCCCTCATGTGGTATTAATGCTCTTTTTAAAAATGCCCTGAATGATCATTTTGCTTTGGCAAATAAATCCTGAAGTGTCCCCCCACTCCTTGTACCCCCATAGACCCCACACCATCACCCTCAGCCACCTGGCCCTTAAGGACTATGACTTGGGGGAGGAGTAAAGGGGAAAGGAAACCCGCCAGGGCTGCCGCTGCTTGTGCAGCTGAGGGAGGGCTGCATTCCCAGGGGACCCACAGGACTTCTGGTGCGGCTGGTCTGCCAGTACGCTGGGATGCTTGATGGAGGGGAAGTGCCCAGTTTGTCGAGTCCTTGCTGAGCTTTGTGATAACTCATTATATTTCTTTCTTTACAAATTGGCCCATTAGTACTCCTGAATTGAATGGAATTCTAATGCCAGGAGCCTCCCAGCCTGGACTGAGCCTGGGCCAGGAATTACCTGCGGCACGAAGGCCTGCATTCTGGGGAGGAAGCCTGGGACGGATGTCTGGAGCAGGCCCTACATTCTGCAAGGGAAGTGGGTTTGTTTTCTTTAAACTCTAGAGAATGAAAGAGTTCTAACCAAGCCCTGCTGGATTTAAATAGCAAGATCTGCCTCACTGCTCACTGGCTTTCAAGCTGGGGGCTCTGATCCCTGTTTGAGGGGTTAAACTCTAACCCCATTAAGCCATTTATGGAAAGCTGACCACCAGGGAGGGAGGCGGCCCCTCTTCCTGCAGGCCTCCCTAAACCCCACAGATTCTGAAATTGGTTGTCACTCTCAGTCTGAGGATTCTAAACAAGTAGGCGCTAATCCCCTCTGTTAAGGAGATACTTATTTTGTCTGAAAAACTTCAAAGAGCCCATGACAGACACTCAAAATCAAAATTAGCATTCCAATGAGGATTTAAAAAATAATAATTCTTACAGTTCTGCTGAGGAGAGGAGGAGAGGGGAAGTGACTGGCCGGGAGGCTGGGGGAGGGAGTGGGGGCAGTGACTTTCATCTGCCTACCCTCAGGAGCTCTGGGGATCTGCCCCTGCTGGCTGAGATGCTGAAGCCCCCTCCCCAAAGGGGCAAAGGCTAGGCCGTAGCCTGGGCCCTCCAGGGTGGGCAGGAAGTGGCAAACCCCAAGGATTGTGCAGATGAGAAGTTCAAGTCTCAGAGAGGGTGGTAGCATCCGGGGCCATCAGGTACCAGAGCTGCAGCTACAGCCAGGCATTTGGACCCAGGTGGGCCTCGGGTCTGCCTGCCTGAGGCCTCAATGGTGCTCTCAGCTCACAGGACTAATAGGAGTGCAGAGAGGCTGACAGGTGTCCTGAGGCAGCTCAGTGGCAGAGTGTGGAGCCCGACGGTCTTGCCAACATACCAGTCCATGTTACGGCCATGTCTGGAGCCACTGCAGGGTCCTAACATTCCCTCCAGTCCCAGCAGCCTCTCTTCTGGAGCCCAGTGAGCCCCCTGCCACCCCCAGGCCTGACCTCTCCCTTTGCTGGACTAGTGCCCCCAGCCCAGCCTCACCCTGGCCTGTCCCACCCCACAACCCAGCCTACCCCAGAAGGTCTCCCTCATCAGAGTCATTCTGGCATTTCCATCTCTCAAGGGACCCTCCTGTTCCAGACTGCAGATTCCCAGGCCAGGAGGAGGCCCCCAGCTCCAGACAGGGGGCTCTTCTCTCCCAGTCTCTATAGCCCCTTTCTTTCTAAAGTCCCTCAGGTGCCTGCAGGACTTCCTGGGCCCCTCTCAGACCCTGGACCAAATCCCCCACTTCCTCTATTGGCTCCTGCTTGGCTTTCCCAGGAAGCCAGGGGGCAGGACCTATCCTTCCTGCTCCCCTCAGCCAGGCTGCCCCAAGCCTGTTTGGTGTCATCCCCTCCAGGGAGGACCTCACACCTCGAAGACCGTTAATGGAAGTTCCTGGACTCTCAGTCTTCCCCCGCCTCCCCCAGTACACACTGCTTTTCTGCATCACCCCCAAGTTCTATCCATCACCTGCTCCATCCCCACTAAGCACTGTGCCCGATTCCAAGGCTGATCTGGAACCAGATTCTGTCCATTCACTCAAACTCTCCTTCAATGTGTAGACCTGCTCTGTGCCTGGTCCCATGTGAGTGCTGGAGCACAGGGACCAGACTCTGTTCTTGGGGTGCTTCCAGCCAGATAGGAGTGCTGGTCCATCACAGTACAGACGGATCAGAGAACTCCATCTGCGGGGCTCCCTGAGGAGCTGTCAATGAGCTTCAACAGGAAGTCACCAGGAGGGCAAAAGAACAAAGGGCCTTCTAGGAGGTGGAGTAGTGTGCAAACACAGAGAGGCCAGGGAAGCCTGGGAACGAGGCAGAAGCCCGACTCTAAGCCCAGTACCCCTTCCTGATCCCTAGCCTGGGCCCCCAGGCCCTTCGTGAAGAACACGAGGTCCTGGTCACCTGTTCTAGTAACAGTATTGCACAGCACGTGGACCTCAGAGAGAGAAAGAAGGAAGTGCCCGTGATACCCTAGGCCACCAATGAGAGAGACCCCTTGAAAACACTGCCTCATCCATGACAATGGTCACTGGCTTCTGGTACTAGAAAAGCCTGAAGGAGATATCCAAAAGGCCCAGCTTTTGGCAATAACCATTCCTGAGGCAGGCCTGGTCCCTCCTGGCTGTCGGTATTATCCCTGTGAAAACTGGCTCTGTTCAAAGCACTTTCCCACCCATATCTCATCATAGATTTCTAGAACGTTCATGCTCAGAAGCCACATAGACTGGTGTTGTCCAATAGAAATACACTGCAAGCCACATACCTGATTTTTAAAGTTTCTAGTAGTCACACTGAAAAGATTAAACTAATTTAATAATATATTTTCCTTAGCCCAATATTATTATTGGGTTTATATAACCCAAAACACTATCATTTCAACATGTAATCAGCATAAAATTATTACTGAGGTGTGTTTTTTTTAATAATAAGTCTTAGAAATCTAGTGTGTATAATCTTTTACACCGACAGCACATCTCAGTTCCAACCAGGCACATTTCAAGTGCTCCATGGCCACAAGCGGCTAGTGGCTACTATACTGGACAGCACAGAGACCAGCCCAGCGTGTCTCCAGAGGAAGAAACCGGGAAGGAGGGGAATGGACTTTGTTATCAACTGAATGTTTGTTGTCTCCCCAAAATTCGTATGTGGAAACCATACCCCCAGTGTGACGGTATTAGGAGGTGGGGCCTTTGGGAGGTAATTAGGATTAGATGAGATCACAAGGGTGGAGCCCTCAGGAGTGGGATTAGTGTCCTTGTAAGAGTCACAAGAGAGCTCGCTTCTTCTCTCTGCTGGCCACCCTGTGAGATGTCGGCAGTCAGCAACCCAGAAGAGGGCCCTCTCCAGAACCCAACAATGTAGGCGCCCAGATCTTGGATTTCCAGACTCCAGAACTGTGAGTAATAAAGTTCTGTTGTTTATAAGCCACCCAGTTTATGGTATTCTATTACAGCTAAGGCAGACTTGCTCTGGATCAAACGCAAACCAGGCTGTGGGATGAAGTCCCCTGACTCCAACTCCTGTCCCTCCCACAGTCCTGCTGGACCCTGAGAGGGCCCAGGGCACTGAAGCAGAAGACACTGGGCTGGGGCTAGAGGTGGGCATCACGTGCTGGGTCTGCTGCTAACCTTCCCCACACGTGGCCTTGGGCGGATCAGGAACTGCATTGAACGTGGGGACCTCCTGCCGGCTGTGAAAGGAGGTCAAATGAAGAGGCACTGGAGTGGCAGACATTTCCAGCGCCTGCTCTGTGCCCGGCACCGTGTGGTGGCTGGGGGCTGTCCTCATCCTGAGGAGCTTGTGGTTGGGGATGGGACAGTGACAGCACAGGTGATGAGGCCCACATGGGGAAAGCACGGGGCCCTGTGGAGGCAGAGGACAGGGTGTTTGGGAGAGGCAAAACTTGAACTGGGTCTGGGAAGAGGAGCACAAGATCTACTTGGAGGCCTCTTTCTGTAGCTGGGACGCCCCCGCCAATGCCCCAGCTTCCTAAGACCCCGAGACCCCAGCTGTCCCTGAAGGGTGAGGAGAGCCCACTCAGGTAGCCCAGCCCTGCCCACAGTCCTGCTAGTCAGGCAACACCCAGCCTCAGAGGTGGCTGGTGTTGTGACCTCCTCAGGGGAGCCCCGAGGAGTCCGGCCTCGGCCCTTCGCCTTTTCCTTCAGGCATTCCAGACTTCTTTGGTATGAACCGGGTCTGCCCGTGGGCCAAGCTGGAGCCAGAGAGGCGGCCTGAGTCCTGCCTGCCAAAAGCCAGGGAAGCCACCGCCTGCGGGGAGAGCTGAGCTGCCTCCGGGGCTAAGGCTGGGTGGCAGCCCACGGGGCCTGTGGGGCTTGCAGTCTGCAGTCAGGGCCTCGCTGCCTCTTGCCCCCCACCTGGCCACGAAGCCCCAGAGCCGGTAATGAGCACCTCCAGCTCCACGGTGGCTCAGAGGAGGCCTCCTGGCAGCCCGGCCTTGTTCTCATTGTCCCGCTTCAGCCCAAATGCACCAGGCCCAGGCCTCAATCATGATCAATGGGCCGAGGATGTGCTGAAGCGGCACTTTCATCTTTTCTCAAGGCCGGTGTTTGAACTTCTCCGAGCAAGCGGCCTTCCTAAACGGGCTTGTCTTCTAAGAAGGCAGCCAATCTCCTTTCCCTTGCTTCCTAAGCAGGCTGATCCTGAGAGTTATTGAGGCACAAAAAAAAAGAGACGTTCAAAGGCAAATCTAAATTACCGTCCTCTTCAAACTGGCGAAAAGTCTTATTAAGTCACCTGCGTGTGAATCCCGGCCTATTTCTGTCTGCAGACCTTCCTTCCTTTGTGCCACATAAATGGACACATCTTATTGATTTTCTTTCAACCTGGATCACCTCCATCGCTGTGACTATGGGCAGACAAATCCCGCTCCTTCCTTCCTGGTGGGGCTGAGGAAGAATGGGGGTGGCAGCTAGAGCGGCCCCGCACGATGGGGGCCACCGCACCCTCCTCGCCACCCCCTGTGTGCCTTCCCACAGAACTCAGCAGAGTGGCCCGGAGCAGCATTTTCCTGGGGGAGCCGGGGAGGCGCGGTGGGCCTGTAGGGAGGCTCGGTGGGCCTGTAGGGAGGCTCTGTGACTACAGCCAGCAGATGGGGCCTCTCCAATCCTTCTTGGGTTGGGAGGACAGCTCCAGGGCCCCTTGAACTCACCCCGCTCTGCCCTCAGCCTGTCTTCTTGTGTCCTGGGCCTCCTACTGCTTGTCCTCTGTGACTCCCATCCCCAAACGCTCCCCACTCTGCTCACTCCATTCCAGCCTTGACCTCTTTGCTGAACAAGTCACACACATGCCCACCTCAGGGCCTTAGCACTGCTGTTTCCACGCCCAGAAGGATCCTCAAGCCTCTTCCCCTCACCTCCTTCAAGTCTCCACTCAGATGTCAACTTCTCAGTGAAACTTTCTCAGGCCACCCCATGTAAAATGGTACCCATCCACGTAGGCTCCCCAGCACCCTCCCCACTTTACCTTCCTACATGGCACTTATCATAATTCACATGCTCTACGCTGTACTTGCTTGTATTGGTTGGTTATCTGCCCTCACTAAAGTCTAAACTCCATGCCAACAGAGCTGTTTGCCCCTTTGGTTCACTACAGTGTCACAGCTACCTAGAACAGTGTTCAGTATACCAACGTGCTCTATAAATGACTGTTCAATGCAGGCCATGCAGGGGCCCAGCCAGCGCCAGCACCCCACCATCTGATCCAGTCCCCAGCCTCCAGAGGACACCACACAGTATGCCCAGACCGCATCCTCACTTCACCATCATCTCTATTGAAGTGACCTCAGGCTCCCAGACAAAAAAAATATCCTCCCCCTAGGCCTGCAGCTTGGCCTGGACACTGCCTGGTCAGGCTTTGGTCTCAGGACAGATAGTTTCTAAGCCCATGACCACACCTCTGAGCCCATCAGTCTCCTCCTACTGGGGACAGGCCCCTGTGTGAGGGTATTTTACCCCATCAGATCCAGCTGACCAGGGCAGTACCACAGAAATGCTCTGGGTCCTTAGCTGCCCTCCCCAAGCCAGTCCCAGAGGATGGATCCTCCTGTGGGGACCCCAGAGCTGCCACCCATCTCCCTCACTACATCCCTAGGATGGGCAAGTGGTATAATAATTACTGTACACTACGGTCTGAATGTTTATGTTCCCCCCAAATTCAAATTTTAATTCCCAAGGTAATTAGGAAGAGGGGACTTTGGGAGGTGATTATAAAATGGGCCCCTCCCTAGCCCATTCCAACACATGAGGACACAGTGAGAAGTCACAGTCTACAACATGGAAGAGGGCCTACCCTGGAACCTGATCACGTTGGCACCCTGATCTTGGACTCCCAGCCTCCAGAACTGTGAGAAATGCGTTTCTATAGTGTGTAAGCCACCCAGTCTGTGGTACTGTGTTCTGTCAGCCCAAAGGGACTAAGATGCTGTATAAACACCCTGGCTGGCCACTGGGAGCCCTGGGGCTGGCCTTGGCTTTGCAGTTACTCTCTGTATGGCCCTGAGGGACTTTCTTCCATCTCCTGACTTGAGTTTCCCCATCTGCAATACAGAAGGAGTGACCCAGAGAACCTGAGGACCCCTTTGTAGGTCAGAGCCTTCTCTGGCTCATTCTGGGGAAAATCAGACCTGCCAACTGGAGGTGCTGGGGCTACAGGCAGGACAAGCCCCCCAGCTAGATGGACCTTCTTAGGGCAATTCGCATCTTTGGGCTGCACTGGGCCAGGAGGATGGGTTGAGAGCCTGGGGCAGGGTGGAGCCTTGGGTCTGGAGCAGTGCTCTGGACAGGTCACAGGGCGGTGGTGAGGGACACACGCCAAGTCCTTACTTCATTCCCCTTTTTTCCTGGGCCTCAAGTGGGCCACAAGATCAGGTGGTAGGGCTGTGAGCATCAAAAAGCCACCAAACCTGACCTCAGCCCTCAAGGGGATTTTGATCAGTTCTTCATGGTAGGGATAGGAGTTCACGGGGTGGTGGCCAGGGGTCTCTGACTTAGACCATGACCCTGGGGTCTCGCCTTCGACCAGCCCAAATATGTGGAACAGAATCCTGGTCACCAGCTCAGTCCTGAGCTTGGCCCTATCACTGACCCTGACCCTGGACCAGGCCCAGCCAAGACCTCCTAGCCCAGTGGCCATGCTACCCTTCAGGCTGCCAGCCTTCTGGCTGAGCTGAGCTGCAGGGAGCATGGCTGTCTCCCTGCATCCATCTCCACCAGATTTCATTTTGAGGCCATGCAGGTGGCAGCTTTGCCCACAGTGATACACACCCCCCCACCGCCCCCACCCCACTCCCAGGCTCCAGGAGGCCTGAGTCTCTCATTAGTCTGTGGACTCTCCCAGTGAGGCCCATCGTGATTCTTCCTGTCTGGTCTGCCTGAGCACAGCCCCTCCCCCATTCTCCCTGCCTCCCCTTGATTGAGGTGTTCTCCTCTCCCTGGGACCCTTGCAGTCACTTCCTAACTGGCCTCCCTGACCCTGACCCTAACCCTTGGGCTGCACTGGGCTGGGAGGATGAGTTCTAGCATACAGTCGCCAACGATCTTTCTAAAACAGTTTGTTCCCGTATCTCTCTCGGAAACCTTCCATTGCCCCAAGACCCAGACTAGGGTGCAAAATTTAAGAATGCACTCGTCCTCTGGTTGTGCAAGTGTAGGGTCAGCCTTAAATAACAATGCCTCCTTAAATCCCTAAGGGCCCCGATGGATTCACCCAGTCCTAGCCTGGCATTACCCTTAAATCCAGATAAACTCCAGATTCCTTCACTAGGCTCAAGGCATCACCACATCCCAGCTCCGGCCCTTTCCTGCCTATTTCCTACCAAACCCCACATGACTGCACCTGGCCACACCAAAGCACCTAGGGCTATTCCCCTCAGTGCCCTCCCACTCTGCATTTCTGCACATTCCTGATACATCCTCTCCTTTCCTAGGCCTGTCTCTTTTTGTCCTTCTAGGCCTCACTTGGCTGTCACTCTCTCCAGGTAAGCCTTTGACCAGGGCCCCCTTGGGAGCAGAACACAGCACGACGAACCACATTGAACCACTCAGGCTCATTTTTGGGTCCCTCTCTCTCAGTGGGCTGAGTCATCTTTGAGGGCCAGAGCAACATCTGGTTTTTCCCCTTTCCAGCGCAGGGCAGGGCCCAGAGTAAGTTCTCGGTAGCCTCATGCATCTGCTTGCTAGAGAGAAGCAGACAGACAGATGGAAACGAGCGAGGCCGAGGAATTCTTTGGGGAAAAGCAGCTCATTTCCAAACGGGAGGCATATAGACCATGGGAAGACAAAAAAATTTCTCAAAATGAAACCAAAGGAGGGGTCTGGGGAGCGATGGGGCTCCCAGGGATTTATTAACGCACGCCTCCAAGTGATTCTTCCTCCTGCGATCCAGGCACTGGGTTAGCACTGACTTCCAAATTATATTTAATTGGACAATTATTCAAACTGAAAAACCGGCACAGGAAACGAAGGCGGTCCTTAATAAACACCTTGTCTCCTCAGCCCCAAACAGGCAAGTCGTTTACTGACACAAGAGGCACAATTTTGTCTTTGGTAAATTTATTTTGAAGTAATTGCCGATTCCGGGAGTAACCATTCTTCAAAGGGAAACTTGGCTCTAGCCAGCAGAATAACAAATTGTTCCCTGACCCGTGTGAAGCCTAAACCCTTTAGAAAGATGTGCGCTTAGAGGGTGGCGGGCCTTGGCGGAGAGGGACGACCCAGCCGCATCACTGCTGTCCCGCCCTGGACAGGTGGGAGCCTCCCAGGCGGACCAGGGTGCACCCACAAGGACCAGTGCAGACTTCCTCTTCAGGAGGGGCTGCGAGGCCTGGGCTGGAGATGGTCACCCAGCCATGGTCCTCAAGGTTGGGGAGAGAAGGCTCACACTTCCCCAGCCATCCCTGGGCCCGCCTGGAGCCCAGTGCAGCCCTGATGCTCAAGCCTCCCCCTCGGGGCTCCCCACCCGCCCTCCACATCCCTCCGCATCCCTTCGCCAGACTGTCCTCATCTCCACCCTCCCAGCCCCAGACCTGGCCCCGGCCCGTACTCTGTACACCTGGTGAGGTTGTGCAAAGCCCTGCACGGTGGATGCACCTTTCTCGCAGAAGGTGCACCGCAGGCCAGCCCCCACCTTGTTGAGCAGCTGAGGGCCTTGGGGAACCTGCTTTAATGAATAGGAGTGTTTATACATAGCATATCCAAATGCAAATGAGCACCTCCAACGGCATGGAAACTGGCTGGGCTCTGATCCCTTCCTGTTAAGCAAACACAGTTGATAAAAACTGGGTTCTTTTTTCCCAGGAGCGTCATAAAGGGACTTCCCTTGATTTACAAAGGGATTCCAACTTGGTTTCCTGGAAGATCAAGGTCGCTTCCTTCACGTATAGTATAACTCAATGCCTCCAAACCCATGCTTGGCCTAACGGGGGTCTCTACCAGGGATCTTTTCGTTCACTGATACATCCAAGCGCCCACAACAGTGCCTGCCAGGAGATGGTGTGCAACAAATATTGTTTACAGAGATGTAGTCCTAGAGAACCTAACCTGTGGAGAAGCCAAGCACCCCTCCTCAGCTGCCTCTCACAGCCTGTCTTCAGACCTTGAGCAAAGTAGAGCTGACAAGACACCAGAGTTGGAAAGACTCTTTGAGTGTCGTCATTGCTCCTCTTCCCTTTTCTTCCAGTCTGGGAAGCAAGCTCTGAGAGACTTAAGTATTAGGCCCAACGGCAAAGCAGGTCAGAGGCGGAAGCAGGGCTAGAACCTGGGTCTCCAATTTCCAGAGCCCCATCCCTCCTGGAGTCCAGGCGGCCTCCCAACATCAGCCTGGCCCCATCAGACAGCAAACACCATCAAAAGAGCCCCAGCAGTGAGCAGGCCCCCTGAGAGCACTTTTGGCTACATACCTCTGGTTAACAGGGAAACTGAGGCTCACAGAGTGGGGGGTCTTGCCCCAGGTCACACCTTGAGGGGGCTGTTTCCCAGACTCTTAGACATCAACATGTGGCCTAGGAGTTAGGGCCAGGCACCCCATCACCGCCTTGGGTCTTCTTGGGGGTCACAAGGCTTGGGCCCCTTGTCCCAGAGGACAGGGACCCCATGGGACAGGGAGGCTGCCTCTTTGGCTTCTAATTCCTGGGTCATTCTACTGTCCCCAACCCATCCCAGGCGGCTTTTGGCGCACCTAAGGGGGCCGTTCCCACACGGCTCCCGTGGTCTCCCCAAAACCTTCTTTGCTCCTGCCCCTGGGCTCCCAGACCAGCTCCCCCGCCACCCGCCCAGTCACATTCCCCCCCACGCCCAGCACTGGCTTCCTTGTGGATTTCGGTGAATGTGGCCTCACCTTTCGCTTAAGGGAGAAGAAACAAAGTGTTCAACACTAACAACCTGAGGGCAACAGCTACAAGAACTGGAGGCATTTTGCTACGGAAGACCAAACGCAAAGAGAATGTTTCCAGAGCGGGCTGTGTGGGGAAGCAGTTTAATAGTTGGGGGTCTGGAGAGTAGGTCCTGAAATAACCCTTGCCCCTCTTTTAACCAACTGTGTGGCTTCTGAAAGTCACACCACCTCTCACAGACTGTTTCCTCGCCTGGAAAGTGGCATGATAAATAGCACCTAAGTCATTAAATTGTTTGATAATGAGAGCTAACATTTTTTTGAACACTTGCTATGTACCAAGCACTATTCTAAACAAACACTTTACTGATATTCATTCATTTGATCTGCACTACACAGAAGAAGGTAGGTATTATTTCCCCATTTTACAGATCAGGAAAATGAGACCCAGAGAGGTTAGGTTACTTGCCCGAGGTCACACAGCTAGTAGGCACTCTTCCAATGGATGTAATAGACTTGGCACGGTGTAAGCACTCAATAAATATTATTATTGCTATCATTAAGACTTGACTTTCTTTGTACCAGTCCAAAGAGCAGAATGAGGGCCACAGGGAGGTCAAGGGAGGAAGTTGTGTGGTAGGGAAAGTGTAATAGAGCAGGGGAGGGGCGGGAGGTGGGGGGAGGCAAGAGCTACCTCCGATACTTCTGATGGGAGCACTGAGGCACATCCCCATGGAAGCATTCGCATCCAAGATTTACGTAAGAGCCAAGAAGGATACTGGGAAAAGGCCTTGAATTTAGACCACATACAATCATTTTCTATGGGCTCCAGGGCCCTGACAGAGAGCAATGGCCCTAAGTGAGAGCTCACCCAAAGAAGTGATGGTGGCTGGAATGAGGGCGAGCCCAGCCAGATCAGAGCCCCAGTGGGGATGTGGAGTCTGGCCCTGCAGCTGGGGGAGGAATATAGCTTAGCTGGCCACCCTGGGAGCACGCGTGTGCTGTGCCCTTTACGGAGAAAACCATCACAGACTGAGTCATTGCACTTATACCCTGAAGCCAAGCCACCAGCTGTAGGACCCCTAACTGGACATGGCTGGAGGCGGGGCACCCCTCACTTGGAAAGGGAGGCCTAGAAGATGCAGGTTTCATTTCCCACGTGACTGGCAGCAGGGGCAGCAGCAGATGCCTGGCACAGTGAGCTCCGAGGTGACAGTAGTGGTGGCTGAGGCAGTGAAACCTTGGCCAGGATTCTGGCTCAGTTGGCTGCCCCTGTGAGTACAAATCATGTAACGTACTTCCAGAAATTCCCCCCAAACACTTGCGAAAGGGAGGTCTACAGACACCTGAACTGGAGTGGGGCCATGGAGATCCAGATGTTTTGCTAAGGCCCGGGACATACAGGGAAGAACTTGCTAACTTCAGAGAGTCTAACAATAAATCCAGCAAACTGAAACGGGAATGAGCTCCCCATCACTGGGAGTATGCAAGTAGAGGGTAAGCCACTGTCTTACTGTTGTTGAGGAGAGGTTTCCAGCCCTGTCCAGAGAGGTGTAAGATGAGCCTTCCTGATTCATCCCACCCAATGCTCTTCTCTCCCAGAGGTTCACTGCTCATGCATCATCGGGCCCCTGTATGGCCACAGAGCACAAAAAGATGACAGACACAGTGAGCTAACACTTACATAGGGGAACTGTGTGCTACAACTCTGCAGGTCCTGACCCATTCATGGCCTCATGACAGATCAGCCAGGTATCATTAGCTCCATTTCACAGATGGGGAAACTGAGACCCAGAGAGGCTCAGCATCACACTGCTAGGAAGTGGTGGCACCAGGATCAGACCCAGATGGCCTGGCCCCAGGTCCACACACTCAGCCCCTTTTCAGGCTGCCTCCCAACGCATGGGGCAGTGCCCCTGTGGGTCCTGCATGGCTGGGCTAAGGCCTAGAGACCTGGGTGGAGCCCAGCCTGGAGAGGGGCCCTCCGGAGTGACCTCTTGGGGCCAAAAAGGTCCCGGCTGTCCTGGCTAGGTGGCCTTTTCCTGTTGGATAAGGGTCTACGGCCCACAGTCAGGCGGGTCTGGGAGGAGTGAGGGTGGGCTCCGTCTGCAGGAGGGAAGCCGAAGGCAGACCCCAGTGGGGTCTCAACCTCCACCTCGGGGGCCATCAGAGCTGTAGCCGGGCATCTGGCCTGTCAGGGCTCTGGGAACCTGTGGCTGCCCCCGCTGTGACTTCTGCCACTGTCTGCAGGAAACCCCTCAGAGTAGACTGAGCCAGGGGTCTGGTTGGGGGTTATGAAGAAAAGTGACAGTTGTGGAAACAGATGGTTTCTCACCCTGCAACCCAGGAAGGAAAGAATGCCCAGGACCAGAGCAGACGAGGGCAGCTCCGCAGAGGAGTGGCTGAGCCCTGGGCCATGCCTCAAGCAAAGGGAGAAGGGTCGGAGGCCTGGGCACCGGGAAGCACCCTCCCCATCCCAGTTCAGAGGGCTGCTTCCATTCCACACTCCTGGGGCCCCTGTCCTCACCAAAGCTGGGGGCAAGCCTCCTAACTGGCCTCCCTGTCCCACCCCTACTTCATAATTCCCTCACCCAATAGCCCCTTATTCTCCACTGCCCTAGACTGATTCCAGAACATACTTCTGCCCATGCCTTGACCCTGGTAACAGCCTTCTGGAGGCTTCTTAGCACCCCGAGGGCAGAGCCCAATCCCTCAGCCTGGTCTCATCTCACACCACATCTCTTCTCCCTCCCTGGGCCCCCATCACCTCAGGCCTTTACCATTCCCCTAAAGGGTAATCTAATTAGCAACTCAAACTCTGCCCTCAGCTTTGAAGGCCCTTCCACTCTCTTGTCCTCCATGGGAAATTGTATTAGTCCTTCAAAGTCCCAACCCATTGCTCCTTCCACGAAGCCAGGTCCAATCTCCATTTTTCCTCCCTAGAGCTTCCAGACAATAAGTACAAAAGTGACAGCAACCACTTCTATAGCACTTACTCTGTGCCAGCACTATTCCAAGAGCTTTACCCCACTAACTCTTTTCACCCTTACAGCTGTATGAGGTAAATATTATATCAGTCCCATTTCACAGATTAGAAGACTGAGCACAGAATAGGTTAAGTAATGCACCCAGGGTCACACAGCTTGTATGGAGTGGAGCTGATATTCAAACCTCGACAGTCTGGCTCCAGAGTCTTAACCATTACTTGAGACTCCTAGGTTTGGGTGTTGGTTATAGGCTTTGTTTCCTTCTAGGGTATGAAGAGGTGTGCTTGGGCCTATGTCTACTTTACTGCAAAGCCCTTTGCCTGAGAGTGGGATTGAATCCCACAGTTGGCTGATGACCTGGCTGGGCAGGGGGCTCTGATCCCCACCCCCAAGGCCAAGCTGCATCCTTAGGAGCATCCCATAAGGGCAGGTCCCCCCACCGGGCACCATCTTCAGCCTCCATCCCTCTCTCCCAGCACCTGGCTTTTCACAGCATTTCCCGTGTGTCTCTGGAGCCGCCTGGCAAAGACCCCTCAGTTGGATCCGACAGTCCCCAAATCAGCTCAGGCTCCCTAGCAGAAGGGTCAGTCCAGAAACTTTCCCCTCCAAATCCCTTCACTCTCCCACCTCTACCCTCCACCATGTTCAGCCCCAGACAAGGGTGAGGTTGGAGCCCAAGACAACAGGCATCTCCAGAACTTCCCTAAGAAGCCTTGCAGAGTCCAATTCAAAATCTATTCTCCTGCTCTAGTCCAAATTCCAACTATTGACAATCCCAACCTTGTAATCCTAACACCCCTTAGAAAGTTATGGCTAATATTAGCCATAAAACCACTACATCTATGTTACCACTGTTAAAGGCCAGTAACTCTTTTGCCAACAGAAGGTAATGTGCCCAGGGCCTGGCACAGAGAAGATGCCATTAAACTTTAGTCTCCCTTCCTTCTTTCCACAATTATATATTGAGCACTTGCTGTGAGCCAAGGCCTGTGCTGGCTGCTGGGGGAAGTGCTGAAAGCCAGAACACTGATCTTTGCGGTTAACATCCATCCATGGCATGAGGTTTGAGAACACTAGCAGAGGGAAGCCCAGAGAGCTGAGGACACAGTCCCCCACCTGGAGGTGTTGTGTGTGTGTGTGTGTGTGCGTGTGATGAGCAGGGACAGGCAGGAAGGGCCTGTGGGCCAGGCCGAGCAGCTTGGACTCCACCAAGGTGCTGAAGGAAGCATGGTGGTGAGATGTGAGCTTCAGCAGGATCGTTCTGGTGGAAGAGGAAAGGGGTGAGACTGGAGGCAGGCAGGCCAAGGAGGACAACTAAAATGGTCAGGAGAGAGATAATGGCCACCTCTCCTGGCAAAGTGGCAACCAGGTGGGAGATAAATGACTCTTCGACAATGTTTAGTAGCTTACAGTTAATTAGAGCTTCTAGTTATCGAGGGACAACTGTGTCCTCGGTGTTAGATCTTTGAGCCTTACATCCAGTATCTCCATCCTTATAGAAATCCTCCACCAAGGATCTATCAGCCACATCCTGGCAGAAAGCAGATGGCACCCTCAGACTCAGCACCATGAGAAGAGTTTAATCAATGGACTGTTTCACAGATGTGAGCAGGGTTAAGGAAAGCTCTGAAGAATGGTGTTGTACCCTAGAGCTTGGAACCATGGGGAGCCATTACCAGCCCAGGTCAGAAAGGAGATGGGGAGGGAGCAGCAACTGGGACCCAGAGAGAGGAGAGCTGTGGGGTGCCACAGTGGAGGCGGGGTGCTTCAGCTGGGGGACACAGTGAGCCCGTGGTGACCCTGCAGGAAGGAGAACTAGGAGAAGTGTAACAACCACATGAAGGCAGACCATGAGACGAGCCTCCTGGGCATGGGGTGGGAGAGGACAGGCCTAGAGGGCTGGAGCACATGGTCAAGGCCAGAGGGCCTGGGGACTGAATGCAGAGTCAAGGCTGACCCAGTTTCTGGTTGGACGTTGGTGGCAGATGGTTGTGTGATGCTCAGAGACAGAGTCAGAGAGAAAGGGGGGCAGGACCTCTGTGGCGGGAAGGCCCCTGCCTCCACCCCGAGGCTCCCACATGGCCTGCACTGGCTCTGTGGCGCGGAGGACCTGCCTCGTCTTACCCCTGGTCTCCTTCTTTCTAAAACAAAGCACTTACCAGCTACTTGAGATGGCCTCCTCATGTCCCCCAACCCAGCTCTCATCTTTCTTGCTGCCACAACTCTGGGCTGGTACGTGGCACTTGGAGCCATATTTTGGGAACATGAGCTATCTGGGGAGAGTAAGGCCCAGGCTCTGGAGTCAGGCAGAACTGAGCTGGGCAGGCACAAAATGACAGAATTGTATACATTCAGATGTGCAAAACACAGACCTTTATTTTCTATGACGCATCTCATCTTGCTCTTGCGCTTGTATTCCCACCGATGCCTGGGAAAGGAGTGGGGGAGACCCTTTAACTCATCAATTAAAGATAGCTCAGCCTTTTCCAGTTTAAAACAGTCTCTTTCAGGTTAACTCAACATCTTTTGCGTAAATACTCAGTCTTTCAAACTTCAAGCTCTCAGGACACTCTCCTCTTTCATTATGTCTTCATTCTACTCCCTTCTTGCAAAGACGGCCGCCAACTGCAGGGGGCAGCTGGCCCCTCTCATGGGGGCACAGGGAAAGGCATTAGGAACCCATGCTGCCCGTTGTGCTCTCACTGGTCTCAGACAGTGTGACCAGCTCCTGGTGTTCACTGAGGTGCTGAGTCCTTGAGTCCTATCTTGGCTTCTAGTCATGAAGCCTGTATCAGCCAGTATAAGCTAGGTTATGCCATGACAACAAACAGCCCCCAAATCTCAGGGACATATTTCTCACTGTGTTACATGTCCATCACAAGTCAGCCACGGGCTCTGATCCATATCATCACTGTCCTCCCTCCAGGACCCAGTCTGATGGAGCAGCCACCATCCAGAACATCGTGAATGACGCAGCAGAGGGAAGGAAGTGCTACGGAGGGTTTCACTTCAGTGGCTAAGTGCTCTGTCCTAGAAGAGGCACTTTTGCTCGTGATGCTTTGACTAGCGCTAGACACGTGGTCCCACCATGGAGCCAGGACCTCAGACCTGCCCCATGCCAGGAAGGGGAAAGAAAGAAACGGGAACGCTTAAGATCCCTGTTCTGCAGCCTCCAGTACGTGACCAACGCCAGACCTACTTGAACGTGCCCTCACTCTCCCCAGCATGCCCTCTGTGGGCTGGGAACACAAACTGGCTTTCTCTACCTCCCCCCACCCGCCTTGACAGAGTGCTGGAGGCCCTGTGAGGCTGTCTTTTGGCTCAGTTACCCTGGTACCTTCCTTGGCCATTAAAAAAAAAAAAAGTATGTATGTATTATCTTTACTGAAGTATAGTTAATTTACAATATTGTGTTACTTTCAGGTGTACAGCAAAGTAATTTGGTTATACATATATATGTATACATCTATATTCTTTGCTTCTATTCCTTTCCATTATAGTTTATTACAAGATATTGAATATGGTTCCCTGTGCTATATAGTAAATCCTTGTTCTTTATCTATTTTATATATGGTAGTGTGCATCTGTTAATCCCATACTCCTAGGTTATCCCTCTCCCCCCGTTTCCCCTTTGGTAACCATAAGTTTGTTCTCTATGTCTGTGAGTGTGTTTCTGTTTTGTAAATACGTTCATTTGTACTACTTTTTAGATCCCACATATAAGTGATACCACATATTTGGAAAAGACAAAAGCTGTAATTCGAAAAGATACATGCACCCCAATGTTGATAGCAGCACTATTTGCAATAGCCAAGACATGGAAGCAACCTAAGTGCTCATCAGCACATGAATGGGTAAAGAAGATGTGGTACCTATGTACAATGGAACATTACTCAGCCATATAAAAGAATGAAATAATGTCATTTGCAGCAACATGGGCGGACCTAGAGATGATCATACATGGAGACTCCCAGCCCCATCTGGGTGACCAACTCCACTTTCCTGGTGCTTCCACTCCGGGAGCAGCCAGGGTGTTGACACTTTGCCTCTCTTCCTGCTCGCCATTTCAGTGGTGCCCATTCCTTAACTTCCTCTGCCTGAGGAGGGGAACTTGCTCTGCCTGTGGAGGGGAACTTCCTCTGCCTGTGGAGGGGAACTTCCTCTGTGTAACATCCTCCATCCTCCACCCTCCCCTCCCACACACCAGCTTGGCTTTTCCCTCCTGGCCCTCCGCCCGCTCCTCCTCTTCACAGGCTTGTCCTGGGAGCACCTCCTTCATAAACCACTTGTACACGATTTCTCATCTCAGGGTTCACTGCTGAGAACCCAGCCTGAGACAGCACAGGCCCCACAGAGCTGCAAGCAGGCACAGGTAAGGCTGAGAGTACCAGCTACTTACTGAGCGCCTACAGTGTGCATGGCCCTTCACATGCGTGTCTCATTTAATCCTCCCAACTGAACTTCCAGCTGGGAGATATTAATATCCCCATTTTACAGATGAGGAAACGGAAGCTTAGAGCAGTCATGTGACTCGCGGAAGGCCATCTGGCCAGTACATGGCGGAACGGGATTTGGATCCAAGGCTGTGCGACCCTGTAGTCAACCTCCCTAACACACACCCCACCCCAGGATGCACAGTGGGTGAACACAGCTGACAAGAGGTGACAAGAGGTAAGGTAGTTAGTGTGAGGGAAGACCAAGATCCTTTTTGGAGGAATTATGGAAGAGCAAAACAGAAAGAGCTCAAAGTGGGGATATGGGTGGAGAGGCAGACCCCAGCCAGCACGTGGGATTGGGAAGGGGCTGGGCTGAGCCAGCCCACAGGCACTAGAAGAAAAAAGGGTCAGACTGCACACTGCTCCCTCTCCCGCCCACACTGACACACACGCCACCACCAGGATACACAGCGTGGCATGTGCATGTGCTACTGTGACACAGACACACCAGGGACGCCCGGGGCATTACACCTCACACCTCACCATTCCCTTGCAGAGACCCTGGTTGCACCACGTCACTCTCCTGGTTTCGGCCACCTCCTCTTGTACTAGAACACTCCAAGCATGGCTCCATCCCCCAGGGAGGAAGGGATAGGCCCACTGGGAGACCCAGGGCAGGAGGGTCTGCTCAGAGAGGGTCCTGGGTTGAGCTTGGAAACACAACCCCTACAGGACATGTTTGGATCTGAATTGGGAGAGGGATTACCCTGATCCAGCCCCTGAAGAGGGAGCCAGGGGAATAGCATGGACCTCAGCTGGGCAGTGAGGGTCAGGAGGGGAAAACAGGAGTGGCCCTGTCTTCCCCTCCTGTGACGCCGGGACCTGTCACAGAGCAGCTTCTGCCTAAGACCTCGGAGGCTGCAGGAGTGGCTATAAGTCAAGTGCAGCCAACCCGGGAGTTCAAAGTTCCCCTTCCTAAGATCTGGGGCCAAGCTTCCACCTGAGCTGTGGACAGGGCTTACAGCTAATGGCAGGTATGGGTGGGTGGCCGTGGCTGTGGGCAGGAGAGAGAGAAGGAAGCCCAAGATCACTGTCACTGCCCACACCGGCAGCAATGGAAGTGACTGGGGACCTTCAGTTTCAGGGCTTCCATGGGGTCACCAGCCCCTAATACCCTTAGTCTCAGAAAATGGTTGGGGCAGGAAAGGGGACAGGGACAGGAGAAAGAAACCACAGAACACTGGGCTAGAAGCAAGAAAAGGAAACTTCTGGGTGTTCCCCGAGGGTGAGCTGGAGTGGACTCTGGGGATGTCATGCCTGGTCTTGGCCTCTGGGTCCCTAGATGGTATCCCCCAAATGAGGAAATCCTACACCCTGACACATACATAATCCCAACTGCACCCTCAACCAGAAAAAAATCCTTTCCCCCAAACCAAACTCCAGCTCTATTCCCTAACCTGACCTCTCTCCTAAGCTCCCATGGAAGCCTCTCTTGACCCCTGACCTGAATTCAGCCTTACGTCAAAGCTACCCTGACTGAGCGCAGACCCAACTGGAAACCTCACTCTTGCTCTGCCCCGACCTTGAACATCCTCCAAGAGCCTACAACCTCGGTCCTGACAGCTCCACGCTTGCCTTGGCCTGTGCACGTCCAGGGACACAGCTGTGTTACAGTTAGCCCCCTACATATGAAAGAGTTCCATTCTGAGAGCGCATTCGTAAGTCCAATTTGTTCGTAAGTCCAACAAAGTTAGCCTAGGTACCCAACCAACACAATTGGCTATATGGTCCTGTACTGTAATAAGTTTATAATACTTTTCACACGCATAATACATAAAAAAGAAACACAAAAAATAAAGAAAACGTTTTCAATCTTACAGTACAGTACCTTGAAAAGTACAGTAGTACACTACAACAGCTGGCATACAGGGGCTGGCATCGAGTGAAGAGGCAAGAGGAGTTACTGACTGGAGGAGGGAGAGGAGGTGGGAGATGGTAGAGCTGAAGGATCGACAGCAACAGGAGATGGAGGGCAAGCTGCAATGTCACTCGTGCCTGACGTGGATGGCACAGGTGCTGGTTCCTTGCTGGATTCAATTCTGTCTACTCTCTTGAAAAAATGATCCAGTGATGTCTGGGTAGTAGCTCTTTTTTTCTCATCATAGATGACACGGCAGCACTGGATTGCGTTCTGAACAGCTGCTGCAACCTTTGTGTACGGTTCTACGTTCTGGTCCTGTGCCTCAAAAACTAACAGTGCCTCCTCAGATAAAGAAAATCCCCTTGCCATTTCCTGTGTCATGAATCTCTTTGGTTCTTCAGTTACTTCTTCTTCCTCTTGTCTCGCTTCATCCTTTCTCTGGGCTTCCAATTCCATCCGGTCTTCATTAGTAAGCCCCATATTTGCATCTTTGAAAGTTTGCACCTTGAAGGTTCATAGGCAGGGGACTTACTGTAGTTTAAAAGGACTGTGCCCGGCACCTGGAGGCTGCCAGCCTCTGCCCGCCCCACCCTGAGCGCCGCAGGGAACCACCTTAGAGTGGTCGGGGCTCTGAATTTTTCCGGCCATGCCTGCGCGTGATGGATGAGCCCTGGCATCATCAGCACCACAGGAGGGATTCACCGATTTCCCCGCCTGTCACCTCATCATACTTTCTAAAGCACAGTAAGCTGATGCCATCTCTCAACATCATTTGACTCCGTCCCTGCCCCAGAGGGCTTCCTTTGGGCCAGGACCTAGAAGGGATAGCCTGGTGCGATTATTTTGCAGACACTGACAGGCAGGCTGCATCAGCTGTCACACATTCTGCTGGCCTCCTGGACAGAGGTCACTCCAGGCCCCCTCTGCCTCAGCCCCAGCACTCCCGGCTCATCTGAGGCCTCCATGTCACCATGAGCATCCCCACTGCCTTGGAGCGTGAAGGAGGCAGGTGAGGCAGAGACCACCAGGGGTCCCTGTCACACTGTGCCTCCAGCCCCTCGGAAGGGTGACAGAAATCCTAAAATCCTCAGTGGTGCTCAGGGACCTGTCCTCACAGGCAGGAGGGACATAAGCAGGGCCTGCTGTGGCCTCTCTCCCATCGTCTTCCCCACCTGCAACTGTCCCAACAGACTGACCGTGAGCTGCCTCTACTGCTCTCACGGGACCCCACAGGCAGTGGGTGGTTAGTGGCTGCATGACCCATTGCAGAGTTGGGTGCTGGTGTGGCGGAAAGTGGTTCAGGAGGAAGCCTGCAGGTAACAGGGAGGAGGGATGCTGTGGCAGAGCCTGATAGGATCACCCCCTGGGACCTGAAAATGTTGAAGGCACAGCCCCCCGGATGTTACCCACAGACAGAACGCTAGGGTTTCAGCCCAGGGCTCAGAGGCAGAACCCTGCTAGGGGGAGACGGAGAAGCACTTCCAGACCTGGGGCCTCAGCCTGTGGGGTTGTCCGGTGGTGTAACCCCCAAGGTGCAAGGTAGGTGTTAGGGTGCCCCCCAGCCGCACTGGGTCCACAGGCTCTCAGAGGGCCCTGTGCCTGAGGGGACCAGGTGCCCCAGCCTGGCACAGTGGGAGGAAAGTAGGGTGTTGACGGGAAGGTTTCTCCTCCATATAAGAAATGACTTCCTAACCATCACAGTATCCAATTTAAAAGAAAATCTAAAAAGAAGACATGACATCAATTCTCTGATTGTTTGCGGGCTTTGAAGACTGACTGTAAAACCTCCTCGGTAATTAAGTAGAATGACTCCATTTTGCCACATAAGTATGGTTATTGCTCCTGGGTGGCTGCAGTTAATGTAAAAGCAGCTTAAGGAAGCCATCATCAAGGCATAATGAGCTTTTAAATATTAATTAATATGTTAATAACTATTCTAGGTTAAGGGTGAGGTTTTGTGCTGTTAGCTTACCGCCAGGGACCCAGGAATGCCTGCATCCTACCCTACGTAACCTCCACTTCCTGGCTGGACTCCTGGGGGAGCAAGAGCAGAGCACAGATCAGAGCCCTGCTTTGTTCATAGCTATGTGATGTGTGATGCCTAATGCCCAGCACAGCGCTCTGAGTGGCCAGAACCCGGAACATGGAGCATCAGCTTCAGTGGGCCCGAGCACTTCCCCAAATCTAAATGTGGCATCAACACCTCCCAAGGAAAGAGAGTGAGGCCCCGGGAGAGGTTCTCAGTCCACTTCTGCACCCAGGATGTACAATCAGAGGGGATGCTGAGGAGGGGTGGTCGCAGGGCCCAGGGCTCATGCCCTGCCTGGGTGAGCGAGATGCCGTGAACTTAAATCGGGGTCCACTAAGGCCATGACCTTGGCCCAGACGATGTCCTGAGTTCTGACCGTGCAAGTTGGCAGAGCCCTCCTTCGGTGGGAGGACAGTAGTCAGAGGAAGGTCTAGGAAGGGGAAAGTGGAGGGGTGAAACACCCGGTTTTTGTTCTCTCTTGACTTTCTGGTCTACCTAGTGGGGGGCGTGACTGCCTCCCAAGGGAGGGGGCCACAACCAGTAGCCCATTGGTACGGTTCCATTCCCAGCTCACAAAGGCCCCTTGGTCAATACCTACTGGAGGGAATTCCCTGGCGGTCCAGTGGTTAAGACTCTGTGCTTCCACTGCAGGGGGCACAGGTTCGATCCCTGATCTCACATGCCGTGAGGTGTGGTGTGGCCAAAAAAAAAAAAAAAAAAAAACCTACGGGAGAGCTGCAGGTCCAGAGGTCTCTGAATAGGTTAGAACAGGACATTAATTGATAATTGAACAACCCAAGGTTGTCCCACCCACTTAAGTCAAAAATTCACACACCTTTCTATTTCCCTACCTTAAGTTCTGACCAGCCCCACTGACCCAGCTAGTTCAACAAAGGGGGCGCCACAGACAGCACAGGCGGCAGAAGTCTAAGCGGCAGCAGAAAAATCCCAAGTCTGAGCCTCACCTCCTCATTAAGTTCTTACAGAGAAACTAACGTCCAAAATGAAATCTCTTTCTATGTGTTAATCCATATGCAAAATTCTCCCTTCCTATCGTTTTCCGGCTGTCTCAGAGAGAGGGGGCCTTCCTCGGAGGCCTGGGGGTGTCGAGGTTACCTCTTTACCGTTGCAGCCTGGACCAAGTTTCTTTGGAGTGGTTTTCAAAGTTATGTAGAGCTAATTCAAACTCTCTCATCTGTGCCATTTTTCCTAAAACTCCTAAAAACCTTCAGCCACAGCCCCAATTCCAGGCCATCTGGAAACAAATGTGGTCACTTCAGCAATAAATAACATTCCCCAAGGTAAGTGAAGTGAAGGTCTGACATTTCTATAGTCAGCCATGGACCATAGCCCACATTGGAGCCCTGGGCTGGGGAGTGAGAGGACAAAGGTCAGCTTTCAACTCCAGCTCTGACTCCATGTGGCCCTGAGCAAATCAATTCCCCACTGTGGGCCTCAGTTTTCCCTTTGTGCAGAATGGAAATGACAGTCCCACCCCACTTCTTTCCCAGAGCTGTGGGGATAAACCAAGAGGAAGCATTTTGGAACTGTAGAAGGAGATGCAAGATGAGGATGCTCTGTAAATGTATCCCCTCCTCCCTTCCTTGGCTTTCTTCCATGTGGATCAGCTCCAAGGACATGGTGGCATCAGTGAGGAAAAACCCCTGCCAGGCCCAGCCTGAGCCAACTCCCAGAGTCTTCCCACCCCTGCCCCCATCTCCACTCTCACCCTCAGGCCTTATCTCCCTTCCTAATCCACCCCCACTCCTCATCTTTGCTTTTCCAGATAGAGTATCCTAAGGCACAGGCCTAAGGATACCTAGTTGTCAGGGTCTGAACTCAGTCACCGAAGCACACCCCTCAGACGCCCCACATCGAACCCAGCCCCGCCCAGGGCAATGCAGGTTACATCTTGTCAAGGAGCTTTCTCTCCCAGCAATCTGCCCGGGGCCGTGAAGAAAGTCCTGAATGCTGTGAACACGGGTCTCCCACCTTCTGTCCAGATGGTTTCAAACTTGCTGGGACAGAGGGCTGAGCCCCTTTCTGGGGAGGAGCAGCAGCTGGGCCCACGGAGCAAGGGGAGCGCTGCCGAGCAACCCCTGTGTCAATTAGGACCTGATTAGCTGGGAGGGGGCCAGGTGGGCTGCTGGCTGGGCGCCGGCCCCTCTGTGGCTGCAGCCTGGCTTCCCTAATTAGAAGCAGAGCCTGGCAGGGCTGGGCAGACTTCACGCCGAGAGAGAGGAGAGAGCCAGGCAAGGCCTGAATGCTTCTGTTTCTGATCTCTTCTTGCAGGAAAAAGAGCAAAGCTGCTGCAAGCTGCTTGCCTTTGGGAGGAGGGGAACGAATGGCAGGTTTAAGCAGGGGCCCCTGTCTGCTAATTGCAGCTCCTGATGCTTGCCTGGGGGCTGCAGAGGCAGGTGTAAGGGTAGGGCGCTCACGCTTTCCCACACAGCCCTGCCAGGTGTTCATGCTCTGAGTCCCTGAAGGTCACCTGGGAGAAGATTCCTGAAGGTTGCTGACTCTGAGTTCTACCCCCAAGCTAGGAAGGCCACTGGCATTCTGTATGGGGTGACTGATAACAGGGGAGGTTAATATTCCACATCTGACTACTGAGCACCGAAATGCGGCTGGCATGACTGAGGAACCCAATTTGTAATTTTATTTAATTTGAGTTCATTTAAATAGCCACATGGGGTTAGTGGCTACAGCACTGGACAGCACAGATATAGACTGAAGTGAGGAAAATGTTGCCCAAATTCCTCCCAGGTCGCTTGGGGGACCTGAGGAATGACACGACTGTCCCCTGACCCCATCTTCTCCACCCGCCAAAGGACTTTCTTTTCTCTCCATGTCAGCCTGGGTCCCTGCCCCAGGAGCTCCAGGCCCTGCTGGCTGAGCTTCCAGGAGCAGTTGAGGATTGAGGTTAGAAGCACAGGCTTTGGGGCCAAACAGACTGGAGTTCAAATCCATCCCTGCTCTGCCACTTACCAACAAACCACCAAGCTTTCCTGAACCTCAATTTCCTCATCTGTAAAATGGGTATCATAAACAATACTAATATCCACTTCGGTTACTGTGAGGATTGAATGAGTTAATACATGTGAAGCACCGAGACTAGTGCCTAGCACACAGGAAGCACTCAATAAGTGGGAGTTTTTGTTGCTATTACCACCACCACAATCATCACTAGTTAGCATGCAAAGCAGCAGCTGGAATTAGAAGGCAGTACTGACAACTACCTTCTGGAGGGAGACTACAGACCTTAAAAACGCAGCTTGTGGGCTTCCCTGGTGGCGCAGTGGTTGAGGGTCCGCCTGCCGATGGGGGGGACGCGGGTTTGTGCCCTGGTCCGGGAGGATCCCACATGCTGCAGAGCGGCTGGGCCCGTGAGCCACGTCCGCGTCCCGAGTCTGTGCTCCGCAGCGGGAGAGGCCACAGCGGTGAGAGGCTCACGTACATCAAAAAAAAAAAAAGGAAAAGAAAAACGCAGCTTGAGTCACAAGCTTCTCCTTGAGCAACAGAGAGTAAAGGCCATCAGGGAAAAAAACCAAACACCCAATAATGGGGAGAGGGGCCAACACCTCTTGCTAATTGAGGAAGTGTGTCAGAGTATGGATTCAGACCTAACAATTGCTGCCACCTGGGTGGGGCTGGGGGAGGGATGCACCAGTTGAATGGGATCTGTCATATGTTATAGGAACAGTCAGGCCTGAAGCTCACCCCAGTGGGGACAGAGACAGGACAATGCACCCAGAAGCTCCCACGTCCACTTTTGACCATGGGCCTAGCACTCGTCCTGCCCACAGCTGTCCTGGGAGACTTGGGTGGCACTGGACTTTAAAGGGGAGGGGGAGGGTGGAGGAATGTCTCTTCCCCCTCCCCCGCAGGTGCTCTGAAATGCATGACTGATGTGGGACTCTGCACTGGGCCACAAGGACAGACGCCAGCTGGTAGTGGTGAGGTTTCCCTGAGAGAGGTGGGTGGGATTTCAGGCAGAGGTTTGCAGAAGACCCCTGGTGGTGTGGTGGCCTTGGAGCTGGGGGAGGCCGATGAGGACTGAAGAGCACCCAGGCATCAATGCCTCCTCTTAGGGTCTGAGGCCTGCGGTGACACGCCTGGGAAATTCTGGAGGAAGTCCTGTTGGTAAGGGCTCTAAACCGCGGCCCCCCCACCTCCATGTGGCACAGCTCCTGTCAGTGCCAGCCCGGGTGTCTGGGGGAGCCTGAAGCCCTCCATCTCCTCTGACTCCGGGAAAGAGCGACATCAGCTGTCAGGTGGCTGGATCGTGACCCACCGTTCTGGGCTGGCTGTCGCGGAGAGCCAAGGCCCTGGGTGTTGCTGGGAGCGCCCAGGGACGACCCGCCAGGCCAGGGGAGCACTCTGGAGAGACAGGAGCCTGAGCCCAAGGTGACCCCGAGGGAGAGGAATCTGTCCCGGGAGGGGGAGGGCGAGCGCTCACAGCTTGATTGCATTGAACAAAATGAGGGCAGCGCCCCGCCTCCTGGGCACTGCGGAGGCTTGGAGTCGGGGTGCCTGGGCCAGCGGTTCGCTTCTCCCTCCCTCCCACCCCCACCGCCCCCGCCGCCCCGCCCGCCTCCGGGCAGGGCTGTCATCAGACTCATTGGCTCCCAAGTTCTGAAATGAACTCTGCTCCAAGTAATTACAGCTCTTCAAGTTTCCCGTCCTCTGTTTAAAGAATTCGTCCTCTCGCCCTCAATGCCCCATCAGCTCCCTAATTAGCAGCGCGCGGCGCGATTACACATTCTCCGCAGCTCGCTGGGTCCGGCCCCTAATGAGTGTTTGTGGACAGCTGGGAGCCGGGCCGCCGCTGCCGCCCCGCCGAGCCAGGAGTCAGGGCCTAGGAGTGCGAGCTGTCAGCTCCGTGATGGGGCTGGAGCTGGTCGCAGCCCCGCGGGCCTCCGGGAGGAAAGGCCTTGAAATATAAATGAAGATGAATATTCATATTTGGTTCAATAAGTGCCAACTATTAATATACATGTCTGTCGGGAAGAGGCGGCAGCGTGGAGCCAATTCTGCCGGGCATAATTGGGATCCTAATTCACAATTAGCCTGGAGCTCCAGGCCTATGCACGGCGGGAACCCGGGCTCTAACGGTGACAGGGGCAGGGACCGGCCTGCAAGGAAGACCCTGCACACTCCAGGGTGCTTCTGCCCTGAGACCCCTCCCCGCTAGGAGAAGGCAGCCTGTAATCCCCTCCAGGAATCCCACAGGAATTAACGTGAACTGCGATCTTCAGGTGGACCCCAGAGTCACATCTGAACCACACACACTGCTCCTCTGTGAGGCTGTCAGCCCAGAGGGCTCACGCCCGTCTGTAACCAGAGCTCCACACCAGGAAATGTCTAGAGATGCATGAGAATTGAAGCCAGAAAATTGTAGGGACTCAGCCCAGCATGGCTGTTGTTCACCCTAAAGGCTGGCTTTCTGGGGGTCCAGCCTATGTAGCCACAGGGACTCCAGGTGCCGCCCCACCCAGGCTCCTGGTGTCACTCAGCCTCTCTTCTTCACCCTCTCTCGTTTCCCCAGACTCTGCTCAGATGTCCTCCATTATGACACAGTTGCCACCAGGCCTTCTCTGCATCCTAAAAAAATCATAGACTGCCTGCAGGTGGCCGCAGAGCCATGCTGAGCATTACCCTCTCCTGCAAAGTATCCTCAACTCAGAGACAACAGGGAAGAAGACCACAGGGCCAGGGACTGGGCGGAGTCACAGCCCAGGAGGAGGGCATGTCTGAGCCCTGGGAATGAGCCCACACCGGTAGCAGCTGTGCAGAACCCCTTTGAGCCAATAGCCCATCCTGCCTCTAGTACACTGGTGGGTGGGGCGCCAGGAGGTCCCTGGCTCAGCCCCAGATCTGCTTCAGCCAGGGTCAGGGGCTGAGGTCTGCCACCGGGCTAAGGGCCTGCCTCTGCCCGCCAGCCAAGATCCAAACCTGTCCAGACTCAGCTCCAGTGGGGATGAGAGATGGGCGCTCATCATGCCAGCCTGAGAGTGAATGCAGGAGGGTGGAAGCTTGGACTTTAAGCTTGTCCAGGGACATCCTGAGCAACAGCCAGGAACAGGTTGGAACAATGAGGGGGAGGTGGGAGCTGTGACAAGGCCCTGGGGCAGGCCCCCCAGAAGGTCTGGTGTGATCAGGGCCTGGAGCATTGCATCCTCTCAACAGCGTGTGAGGTGGATGCTGCTGTAATCTGCATTCTACACATGAGAAGGCTGAGGCACGGAGAAGTTAAATAGAGGGAGTAGAGAGGAAGGCTGAGCACGAGCAAAGCCACTCACCAGTCTGATTCCCAAGGTCTGCAAAATGGCAACGCCACATGGAACCTGTGGGGAAGGGGGTGGTTTCCCATCGCAGGCAAATGAGAATGATGTTAAATGGATTTTCTACTCTTTCTCTTCTTCTTCCTCTTCCTCTTTCCTCCCTTCCCCTCCCTCCCCTGCCCACCCCTTCCCTTTCCTTCCTTTTATGAACAACTTTGCCCCAAAGCCATTAGGTGAGGCCAAGCAAGGTCACTGTCTGCACCGAAGGCCAGGGGAGGCCACAGTGGCCCAGAGCAGGATGTCATGTTGGAGCCTGGGCAGATGAGCAGGACTCCCACGTGAAGGGGAGTGTCTACCTCGGTGGGTCAGAACACAGGGTGAGGAAGCCACCTGGGAGAGTGGTGCAACAGGGGGAGCCTGATTACATACAGGAGATCAAATGCATAAATATACGGAGGCTAATGGGATCCATGTTTCACACTATGGGGGAAGGGAGTTACAAATAAGGAAAGAGAGAAAACTAGAATGATCCTGGGTTGGAGTTGGAGTTGTCAATGGGAACTCACAGTTCTCAGTAGAAACAGATGAGACAGATAGATGATAGATAGATTGATAGATAGAAGCAAAAACATAGACATAAACGTGATCTGTCAATCAATTGACCTATATTCATCTATTCCTTTGCTCAGTCCACCAAGAGGACCTGCGAACAGTGACACACCAATAGCAAAGAGCATACCTTGCACCCAGTTCTTGAATTCTAAATATAGTTGTCCCCTAAAATGAACCAGGATTTCTTGGAGGAATGCCTGATTCCAGGGCGAGAGCAGGGAAAGTACCAGATGAACCTAGGACATCTTATTGTGCCAAAAAGCCAGTGTACTCAAATCCTGATGTGCATGTATCAAAAGGAAACAGAAGTCAGCTTGAAGGGGCTCCCAGGGGCCAAATCTGGGGCAATTTGAACATCAAAATAAATAATGATAGTAGCAGTTTATAGCCCACTGAATAAAATAGGAAACCATGAATCCATACTGACATAAATGAATAAATGGAAAATTTAATGAGGAATGGGATATTTACATAGTCTCAAAGTACCTTCCCACATAGTTATTAATTACAAAGGGAAAAAGAGTGATTTTACAATGGAGGAGTCCAGCAGACACCATATTAAACAAGTGATCAAAGTGAATGTCAGTAATGGAACAAATCAAAACTAGGCACCACCTGACTGGAGACAATGAGAAGAACCTTACATCACGTCTGTCGTATTTCTGCCAAAGATGCTCCGTCTGGACTGAATCTTGAAAAACATTGTACAAACCCGAACTGAGGGACATTCTACCAAAGAACTAGCCTGTAGTCTCAAAAGTGACAATGCAAGGGGAGGTTGAGGAACTGTTTCTAGATTGAAGTAGACAAAAGAAATACGACAACTAAATGAGATGTGATCCCCCAAACCTGGATCCTTTTGCTATAAAGAGCATTACTGGGACAACTGGTGAAGCTTGAGTGGGATCTGAAGACTAAATGGTAGTTAGGTGTTGATGTTAATTTACCGATTTTGCTGGCTGGCTGGTGGTTATGTAGGAGAATGTCCCTCTTGGTAGGAAATGTACTGTAACCCATGGGGGTGGGAGGTGATGGGGCATAATGTAAGGAACTTATTTTCAAGTGGTTCAGGGAAAAAGACAGTCATGTGTTCTGTAGTTGCCACTTTTCTGTAAAGTTGAGGTTATTTCAAAATAAGAATTAAACTTTATAACAAATGCTGGAGAGGGTGTGGAGAAAAGGGAACCCTCCCACACTGTTGGTGGGAATGTAAATTGGTACAGCCACTAGGAAAAACAGTATGGAGTTTCCTTAAAAAAAACAAAAACAAAAAATAGAGCTACCATATGATACAGCAATCCCACTCCTGGGCATATATCCGGAGAAAACCATACTTTGAAAATATACTTGCACCCCTATGTTCATAGCAGCACTGTTCACAATAGCCAAGACATGGAAACAACCTAAGTGTCCACTGACAGATGAATAGATAAAGAAGATGTGGAATATATATACAATGGAATACTACTTAGCCATAAGAAAGAATGAAATAATGCCATCTGCAGCAACATGGATGGACCTAGAGATTATCATACTAAGTGAAGTAAGTCAGAAAGAGAAAGACAAATACCATATGATATCACTTATATGTGGAATCTAAAAAATAGGACACAAATGAACTTACCTACAAAACAGAAATAGACTCACAAATAGAACAGACTTGTGGCTGCTGGGGGGGCATGTTGCAGGAGGGAAGGTCTGGGAGTGCGGAGTTAGCAGATGCAAACTAGTATATATAGGATGGATAAACAACAAGGTCCTACTGTATAGCACAGGGAACTATATTCAGTCTCCTGTGATACACCATAATGGAAAAGAACATGAAAAAGAATATATATGCATGTATAACTGAATCACTTTGCTAAACAGCAGAAATTAATGCAACATTGTAAATCAACTATACTTCAGTAAAGTAAATTTTTTTAAAAAAGAATTAAATTTGAAAAGTGTGGGGGAGGTTCTGCTCTGGGCTGAGGCCCAAAGCTGGATGAAACAAGACCACAGTTGCCCATGTTCTAGGGGAGGTGCTGCATGCTCCAGGAGAGGCTTGCCAAGGGGAGGCCCAAATCGGCCCAGGCGCCTCACCCAGTCACTTGCTTCCAGCTGGTCGGAGGGAGAAGCCAGAGACCAAAGAAAGATGTGGGAGCCAGGAATTCTCTGGAGAGATCACATAGTGCTGCTCACCTTCCACCTGCCCCAGTGGTGGGAAGGGGCTGCCAGGCCATCGAGGGGGTTCTTGAGGGAACATGGCCTGTCCTCTGAGTTTGAGGGTAGGTTTCTGACATCTTCCAGGAAAGTTTGAAGGTCAGAGGTCAGCTGCAGCCATCTGTGCTGCAGAGAGAAGAGAACTCACCACCCCGGGTGGTCCAGGCATGCTGGTGGAGTTTGGCTGGTCAAAGGTGAGGGTGTCCCTAGGAGCAAGGGAAAGGTCACAGGGCTCAGCTTTCTTGGAAGAATCCTCCCCAAGGAGACTGTCTGGCAGGGCACAGCACGGTGACTTCAGGAGGTGACTCCAACAGGAAGGGTACACAGAAGCCCAGGGTGGTTGTAAGGACACAGTGAGCTGAGTTCTGAGTGCCCTAAGTCCATAGGTCAAAGCGAGCGCTTACTCAGCACCAGTTTGCAGCCTCCAGGGCTCATTTTGCATGAGAGTCCTGCTCCAGAACCTTAACAGAGCCCCTGCCTCTTGCCCCGGCTTGTTCCAGCTGCTGCTCAGATAGAGATGCTTATAACAGTCAACAATTGCTGTGACATCACTGTGACAAACCCCTCCAGAAGTGCATGAAGACAGCAACATTTCTTTCCTCTCTCTCAGGTCGACAGGTGAGGTGGGTGGCTACTTCAGGATGCAGACTGGCTGGGTTGGCTGCAGGTTGTTGCTGGCTTTAAGCCTGCTCCTTGGGCCCAGTAGAAGGGGTAATAGCTCCTAGGCATGTGCTTGTTACCCCATCAAAGGAAACAGGAGGCTGAACAGAAATGCAGGGCCCTGTCCCAGAGCCCACACACTGTCCAAACAACTCACAGGATGTGTTAGTCTTCTACTGCTGTGTAACAAACTACCATAAACTGAGCCACCTAAAACAACATCCATTTATTAGCTCACAGTCTGTAGGTCAGAAGCCAGGCTTGGCGTGACGGGTCCTCTGCTCAGGCTGATATCAGGGTGTGAGCTGACTGTGTTCTCATCTAGAGCCCGGGATCCTCTTCCAAGCTCATTCCTGCTATTGTGGTTGTAGGATCGTTCCTTGAGCCTATTGAAGTCCCCACTTCCTTGCTGGCTGGCAGCCAGAGTTGTTCTCTGATTCTGGAGGCCGCCCACATTCCTTGTCACATGGCCTCAATATAGCAACATTGCAACAAATTCATCTCGTGCTTTGAACCTTTCTGACTTTGCTTTCTTCTGCTGACCAGAGAAACTGCTCTGCTTTTAAAGGGCTCACTTGACTGGGTCAGGCCCACCTGCATAATCTCTGCATTGTAAGATCAGCTGACCTGGGACTTTAATCACATCTGCAAAATCCCTCCATAGCAGCACCTAGATTCATGTTTCACTGAATAACTCGTGGTCAGGAAACTTGGGGGTTGGAGGGAATCTTTAGAATTCTGCTTAGCACACATGGCCAAGTCCAGCATCTATGGGTGGGAAAATATGTACCTCCCCAGAGAGGCAAGTGAAATGTTACTGAACCATTATCTTATCTATCACGTGTTCCTGAAAAACCTTCTCCAAATCCACTCATCTGACCACTAGACAATCTTCAGCAGTACCTGGGCAGAACCCCACAGAAAGGGAGGGGCCCGAGGCCTGTTCCCAAGATGCCCCATCACTGTCCTCTTCTCAGGATGGACTTGGGTGTCTGAGCCCCATGCAGGCCCCGGGACCCTTCTGAACCCCCTTCCTTTGGCTCCCTATCCTGTCTCACTGCGGACGGTTGTCCAGCCTTCACTTCACCTGGGTGAGCCAGCCCCTCCAGTCCTGACCAGGTCCCTTGATCTCCCAAGACACTCCCCCCATGCTGGGACAGAGGCTGAGGTCCAGTCCCTTCATCCTGGTCCCCAGGCCATGTGCCTCTCTCCAGCCTTTGCTCTCTGCAGCGCCCTCGTGCACGAGGCTCGTGCAACCTCCAGGCCTTTCATCACACTGGCTGCCCCTCCTGCTGAGTTCAGGGCTTTTCCTCTTTGATCCCTTTACCCACATCCTTCCAATCCTTCAAGGCCTAGTTTACTCACTCTTTCAGGAAGCCCTACCAGACTACCCCCTGGACCCTGTCTTACTCTGCTCCAGGGCTGGGTGGAGCCCTGCCCAGTGGTAGCACAGTTACATATGGGGGTTGTTCCTTGGGAGGGAGTAAGCACCCTAAAATGCCGGTGTTGCCCTACGTGATACTCCGCCCTTCACGAGGGGGTGTCCAGCAGGGACAGCGGCCCCCAAACCCACACAGCCCCATAACTGCCCCCCGCAGTGTCCCACACCACCCTCTCACATGCCTGCCCGGACTGCTGTGCTCTCTGTCACACACTCTGGGACCCCCGCCCAGAATGGTTCAGTATCTGGGCTGCCTCTGTTTCCCTAGGTGTGACATGTTTTTGAAGAGTGTCTATACCTCCTGGGACTCAGGACCTGGACTCAGTTTGAACAGAGAGGGTGAGCTAGCTCCCTGGGTTCTGGCTCTGACCATTCTCTGGCTGGCAGGGTCTTGGGAAGGGAGGGCCTGGCGGAGCAGCTGAGGGGCCTTGAGAACAAGGTCACAACTTGGCAACCGAAAGCCAGTCGAGCGCCTTCCATCAAGTTTTTAACTAGAAAAATAGTGTGCCCATTTCTCTGTAATACACCTCTGGGCCTTTTTATTATGACTTCATTTCCCCTTGTAATATTGGAACGTCTCTATAATTGTAAAAGTGTAATAGAATCTAATAGAATTTCATTTGGCGCCTGGAATGCTCCGTGCCATGGCCGCTCATTCAGAGTGAAATAATGATGTCTAATGCCCACACATGGCTCCCTGTGACCTTATTCAATCTTGGGGCTGATCGGGAAATACATTGATTCAATTATACACTGATGACAAATGAACTCAAAGAAAGAGGAAAAAAAGGTCAGCATATATTTGAAAATGTAAATCTTAGCAATGTCTTTGGGGTTCGCCCAAAAAAAAGAAAAAAGCCATTTCAAAATGCCATTTGTGGCTAATAGTGTGGAGTTCCAGGCTCAATCAGGGAGACGCATTGGGTGGCTGAAAAGGCATTAATGGGGTGTTGCTTCTTTAGAGCAAGGATCGGGCCCAAATCCACCTTGAGCAGCTCCTGCCCGCACAACCTCTCCCGGCACTCCCTCTTCCCCCAGAGCCAGACCTCCCTCCCTCCCTCCCTCCTCCCTCCCTCTGGGGAGAGGGTGAGGAGGCAGGGTGGCAGGGTCAAACCACTGGCCATCTGGACAGAGTGAGGGCAGGGAGGGTTCCGGGTGTACTTGGGCTCCAAGGTGGAGGGTGGCGCCCCCCAGCAGGGCAGCACAGCAGACGAAGAACAACACCCACAGCCAGGTAGTGGCGGACAAGGAGTGCCCAGAGGAAGGAGGAACACCAGGAGAGCTGGATCACACGAGTCAGGGAAGGGAAGAGTTTGAAGCAGGAGAAAAAGACCAGTCGTGTCAAATACTGTCAAATTCTAGAAGATGGAGACACATAAAACTCCAAGGCATTCACAGAATTTCTCCAATCAAAAAAATTTTAAATTACGACTGTCTTACAGCAAAGTACATAAATATGAAGTGTGCAGCTCGATGAGAGTTTTAGAAATTTATATATGCCTGTAACCACCACCCAGATGGACATATGGAATACAGTTGGCCCTCCGTATCCATGGCTTCTGCATCCGCAGATTCAGAATATTTGTGCATTGACAATATTTGGAAAAAATAATTCCAGAAAGTTTCAAAGAGCAAAATTTGAATTTGCCACATGCTGACAACTATTTATATAGCATTTACATTGTATTTGCAACTACTTACATAGCATTTACATTGTATTAGGTATTGTAAGTAATCTAGAGACAATTTAAAGTCTACGGGAGAATGTACATAGGTTTTATACAAATACTGCACCATTTTATATAAGGGACTTGAGCACCCTTGGATTTTGGTATCCAAGGGAGGGGCCTGGAACAAATCCCCCACGGATACCGAAGGACGACCGTATTTCCAGCACCCCGGCGGCCTTCCTCATGATTCCTCAAAATTAATAACCCTGCATCCCCCTAGGTAAACACTATTCTGGCTTCTAGCCCCATATGTTAGTTTTGCCTGCCTTTGCACTTCTTATAAATGGAATCATAAAGTATGTACTTTTCTGCAACTGGCTTCTTTCCTTCATCCATGTGAGATTCATCCACGCTGTATGTACCAGCAGTCCTTGCTTTGCACAGCAAGACCGTGAAATGAATATGCAGGCTGAAACCATGCAAAGCAATCTTGACGATCAATGGGGAATATTATGATTGTTCTGTGACTTTTAAAATTTTTAATCAAAACATTAAAAACTCTCTTCCTGTTGGTTATAAATGTATAGGGAAATGAAAAAATAGGAACACTAATATTTAGTAACCTGTCGTTTAAAGCATTAAAAATTAAAGTGTTGTATTTCTTTGTAAAAAAACTTATCAAGAGCCGTTTGAACAGTCCTCGCCTCCTTCTGCTCATGTTATGTAACTTACAATACAGAGCGAGCGTCTTTTCTGTGCCTTGGCAGACTGTCCTGCTGTTTTCTAAGTCTGGATCAGCTTCCAACATTGTGCCTTTGTGCTTTAAATGTGGTGAAATATCTCTGAAAGTCCCTTTAATTCGAAGTTTTGTGTGAGCTTCACTTTCTCTGGGCCATCTTCATCCTTTCAGTCACAATCAGGTTCAAACAGTGGCTATGTCAGCATTCTCAAGATCAGCTATTTCTTCTGTAGCTCCACTTAACATCTGATTCAAATTTCAATTCCATCATTATCGATTTTCATTTCTTTGTTGCACTTTCATCTCTGTGACTAATTCCTTCTTTCACTTAACGAGTTTTGTAAAGGGTTGCATGTATTTATAACTTGGAGATGAGGAGGCAACACAATGGCACACTTTGCTGTCTGTTCGTGAAATAAACAGCAGATGCCCAGTGGCTAGTCACCCACAGACTCCCAAAGAAGTGACATGGTTGGTCACAGATCGTGATGTGCAGCTGCTATTTATGTAGTGATTTGCAGACTGAAGACCAGGTAGGGAAGTTTGTATTCTATGCAGTTACAGTTAATATACCATGGTAACTAAAATTTGAACTGTGTTATTGGGAAACGTATTATCTAACAAAACTGTGGTAACTGACATTTGTGCGTATTGGAACCGTGTAAAATGAAGCCTGCTTGTATAAATAGTTGGTTCTTTTTCACTGCTGTGTACTACTCCACTGTATGACTATGTCCCAATTTATTTGTTCCTCTCACTGTTGATGGACACTTGGGTTGTTTCCAGTTTGCCTCTATTATGAGTAAAGCTGCTATGAATATCCTTGCACCTGTCTGTCAACATATGAACTCATTTTGGTTGGTTAAGGATTTTCTACCCAATTATTTCATGTGTCCCCAGGCAAGTCCCCATCCCCACAGAGCTGGGGCATCTGAGCAACATCTGTAAAGAAAGAGGAATCACAGGGTCATAACTGCACTAAGATGGGAGGTCCTTCCCCTCTTCCAGACCCATTTTACAGATAGGAAGATAGACTCTAGATCCAGAGGGACTTGCTTGAGGTCACACAGAGTCAGATCTATGGGGCCCCCTTTCAACCTGCCCTCCAGGAGGCCTGCCTGCCCTGCCGAGGGCTGCCCTTGAGGGTCAGCCCTTCCAGCTGTGGAGCTAGAGTTTACCTTATTCTGGGGCTAGTGGGACTATCTCTCTCTCTCTCTCTCTCAATGGGAAAATACCTTCATCCCATCCACATGGGGCTGAGGTCAAATCAGGTGTATGGGGCCGGGAGGCCCAAAACGGGAAACTTCCCTTCTCCTGATACCCCAGAAGCTCTCAGTAAAAGCTCAGCCGGCCTGGCTGCCCCATTTAATTTTCATAATTAGCTGACAGCTCATTAGCAGCTCATTAGAAGCCCTGAATGCAGTGACAGTAACAAATTCGGTGGAACCAGGCAGTCTGGGGGTGTCCCCAGGGGAGTGACCCAGGCTGGGCTTCAGAGTGGGGGGCTACTGGGAATGAGCTCAGCCACTGTGCCCATGTCTGAATCCTCAGTCTGAATCCTAGTCCTTGGATACCATTAAAATATCCCCTCCCCCAACCACCTGCCCACTGACACTTTCCAGCCCTGCCCCCAGCTTCAGGACCCTTAGCTACCCTCCCCTGCGCTCCTCTCCTGTGAGGACCACATAGGAGAAGGCAGTCTGGCTCCACGATAGGAAGGGGGACCCCAAAGCCTCGAGGGGCCCCAGAGAGCCCAGACTCTCTGCTCAACACTGGGCACCAGGCCAAGCCTGGGAGACTCGAGTGCCCCCCGTCCACTCACTGAGTCCTGGGGCGCATGCTCTCTAAACTCTTCTCCACTCGTCCCTCCAGCTCCGGTCACAGCTCTGTCTGTCTGTCTGTCTCAGTCTATCTCCATTCATTCAACATTCACTAGGCACCTATGATTTGCCTGTTCTGGGCTAAGTCTGAAGAAGCTACAAAGCTAGGTTACATCAAGTCCCTAAGTAAAGGACTCATGACACAGTGGGAAGGAGAGGAGTAAACAGACATTACAATCCTGTGAGGTAAAGGCTGGATAAAGGCTGAAGTAAAAAATGCAGATGCATCAGAAGAGGGGACTCCAGGACCCCAGGGGTTGGACCTGTCAGGGGAGGCTTCCTGGAGGAGGCAGCATCTGAATAAGGAGCAGGAGTTTGCTGCTTGTTCTTCAGACCACCACCTCTGTGCCTTCATCCTTCTCGCTGCAGCCCAGGCCTGCCCTCCTTACAGCTGAGCCCCTCCACCACAGGGTCTCGGACCCACTGAAGGCTCCAGGGGCAGAGGCCAGAGACTGGGGGATGGAGCCAGCCCCATGGGAGACAGCTAGAGCCTGGAGGGGGCAAGGAGAGACAGAGTGACTTTTCCTACGGAGGGCATGGGAGAAAGAGAAGAGGAAACGGGGTAGGAGCGGGTGGGAGGGTGGGGGGGGGAAGTCAGAGGGGAAGGGCCCAGGCGGTCCCAGGCTCCCACAGCCCTGTGACCTTGGGCAAGTCGCTTCTCTCCCCTGGATTTCAGTTCTGTCTCCCCACTGTGCCCCAAGGGAACCTTGCAAGGTAGGGCCTCACCACGGCCTGCGTGAGGAGCAGGGCTGCCTGGTGTGGCCGCCAAAGGTCAGGGCTCTGCACGGCTGGTCTGGCTCCCAATCCTGAGTTCCCAACTCCACCTCGGGGTGGCCATACATCTGCCACTGGGATCAATGGGAAGCCATTATCATTGCCACATTTTAATGACACCAATTAATTCCCCATCTGTGGGTCCCTTGCAGCCTTCAGTGCTGAAGGTTAAAGGGAGGGGCACTGGCTCAGGGTGGCTCTTCCCCAGGATGGCAGTTATAGGCTGGTCTGTGTGGCATGTGTGTATAAGCATGTTTGTTCATTATCCTTGCATTGCCTGTGTATAAAGGCAATGTTCATCCTTTACTGGTTTACATGTGTACACGTGTGCACTCTGTATGTGTGCATTGTATGTATACAAAATGTTTATGTGTACAAAGTGTAAATCTTTATATATGTGCAAAGTACTGTATGTTATGTGTACAAAGTATGTGCATATAAATTATGCCTCTATATTACATTTGTACATAATGTAAGGTTTATCTGTGTGCATTGTGTGTGTGTGAAGTTTCTGTGTGAGTCCTATGTTGGTGAACACCAAGAACACAAAGGATTTGCACCTCTGTACCCACTCGGATTGTGTGTAAGGATGCGTTCTATGTCTGCCTGCATCACTGTACACGTGCCAGTGAATGTGTGCTTGTACATTTGTGTGCTGACTGTGAGGGGCCCTGGCCAGCAGATCCCCCCTCTGTTGCATGGGTGTGGGGTAGGGGGCAGAGGCTCCTCTCTGCTTCTTTGGGGACTGGGGTTCTGCCCTTGAGCCCAGGGTTCTCAAGGGTAGCTCTTGAACTCTGACATGGACCTGATGCTGCCTGAGCTTCGTCTGTGTTTTGAAGGATGAATAGGAGTTCACCAAGTAGTAGAGGAGGGAAGGGGGTTTCAGGCTAAATGTTCTAAGTGTGTTACACACATTCATATAATCTTCATAGCAACCCTATGGAGTGAGCACTATCATTATTTCCATTTTATAGATGTGGAAAATGAGGCAAAGAGATGTTTAGTAGCTTGCCCAAAGACACATAGCTTAAAAGTGGGACAATCAGGATTCGAACAGACACACACTCACACCCACATTGGCACATATACACAATGCACATGTAGACAAGACAATGGACACACACTCATGATCACACATGCATGATGGGCACACACTTATGCACCTACACACATTGCACACGCCCACACCCAGGCCGTGTCCAGTGCCCCCAGCTGTCCAGAGTGACCCAGACCAGAGCAGAGCTCTAGCTCAGCCCTGGCTTTGCTGGGGTGGGCATCTTGGGGGAGGAAGGCGGTGAGCATGAGATGAAGGAGGACCGGAGGGAGGTGCCTGGGGGTTTTCTCTGCCTTGTAACCCTACCCCTGCAGCCCAAGAATGGAGGGCAGGGTCCTCCCCACGCAGCACACCCGAACAAACATGCCTGCTTTGCAGATCTCAGCATGGCCTCACTTTCTCCAGCAGCAATGGGGGAAGAACGCTGCCCACCCTGTCCCTGCCCAAGCCTGTGGAAAGGACTCTCTAGGAAATGGGAACCCCCATCCCACCCAAGCCTCACGTGTCCCCAGTCCCCTCAAGGGCCAGCAGCCACCTAGGTTCAAAAAGAGAAAAACTATTTATAAGCAGCTCATGCAGCTTAATAACAAAAAAACAAACAACCCAATCCAAAAATGGGCAGAAGACCTAAATAGACATTTCTCCAAAGAAGATATACAGATTGCCAACAAACACATGAAAGGATGCTCAACATCATTAATCATTAGAGAAATGCAAATCAAAACTACAATGAGATATCATCTCACACCAGTCAGAATGGCCATCATCAAAAAATCTAGAAACAATAAATGCTGGAGAGGGTGTGGAGAAAAGGGAACACTCTTGCACTGCTGGTGGGAATGTGAATTGATACAGCCACTATGGAGAACAGTATGGAGGTTCCTTAAAAAACTACAAATAGAACTACCATATGACCCAGCAATCCCACTACTGGGCATATACCCGGAGAAAACCATAATTCAAAAAGAGTCATGTACCACAATGTTCACTGCAGCTCTATTTACAATAGCCAGGAGATGGAAGCAATCTAAATGTTCATCAACAGATGAATGGATAAAAAAGATGTGGCACATATATACAATGGAATATTACTCAGCCATAAAAAGAAACGAAATTGAGCTATTTGTAATGAGGTAGATGGACCTAGAGTCTGTCATACAGAGTGAAGTAAGTCAGAAAGAGAAAGACAAATACCGTATGCTAACACATATATATGGAATCTAAGAAAAAAAAATGTCATGAAGAACCTAGGGGTAAGACAGGAATAAAGACACAGACCTACTAGAGAATGGACTTGAGGATATGAGGAGGGGGAAGGGTAAGCTGTGACAAAGTGAGAGAGTGGCATGGACATATATACACTACCAAACGTAAAATAGCTAGCTAGTGTGAAGCAGCCGCATAGCACAGGGAGATCAGCTTGGTGCTTTGTGACCACCTAGAGGGGTGGGATAGGGAGGGTGGGAGGGAGGGAGACGCAAGAGGGAAGAGATATGGGAACATATGTATATGTATAACTGATTCACTTTGTTATAAAGCAGAAACTAACACACCATTGTAAAGCAATTATACTCCAATAAAGATGTAAAAATAAATAAATAAATAAAACGAACTAGTGAATATAACAAAAAAGAAGCAGACTCACAGATATAGAGATCGGACTAGTGTTTACCAGTGGGGAGAGGGAAGGAGGAAAGGGCAAGTTAGGGGTAGGGGATTAAGAGGTTCAAACTTCTATGTATAAAATAAATAAGGATATATTGTACAACATGGGTAATATAGGCAATATTTTGTAATAACTGTAAATGGAGTATAACCTTTAAAAATTGTAAATCACTATGTTGTACACCTGAAACATATAACATTGTACATCAACTATAACTCAATAAAAAATAAACATTTAGTGTGGTTAAAAAAAAAAAAAAGATAAAAACTAAAGCTGCTGCCTGCCCCGTACACGATGCTTTCTCTGGCCCAAGGAGGCTCCCTGAGGGCCACGCTGTCCCTAGCCTGTGCCCTCAAGGTCAAGCAGTGCCCCGGCCGCACCCTCACACCCAGAAGGCCCCGGACAGCTTGCCCTGCCTGCCTGTGCCAGAAAGCCGGCTTGCCATCCCTCCCCTGGGCTCTCTCTCTTCTTAATTAACAGGAAGCCATTGTGAATACTAAAGAAGAAATTAGCACCTGTCAGTCATTTCTGGGTGTTTTTAGATTTCTCAAGCCCTCTTTAATTAACCCCTCCAGTTCCAAAGCCCTGCCTCCCCTTGGATGGGAGCCTGGCCCCTGCCCTCAAGGACTCCAGGCTAGCTGGTCTTGACTCCCTGTTTAACAGCAGCTTCCCATTCATCTCAGGCCCCCAGTGGGGGCCCGAGCCACCCCAAGATGTCAGGCAGTCAGATCAAGACATGAAACATACATGACCTTTCACCTTCCACTCCACATCCGGGAATTTATGGAAAGGAGCTGATCACACAAATGAGCAACATGTAGAAGGAGCTCCATCACAGAGCTGATTGTCACAACCAAAAGTCACAACTGCGTCCATGGGTATGGGATGGCTTCTTATGGGCAAACAGTCCTAGTGGACAGTGACACAATAACAGCGACATAAATCTGTAGTTACTGCCATGGAAACTGTCCTTTATACACTGTTTTGGCAAAGCTGTAGGTTACTAAAGTGCGTTTATAATATGACATTTACATAAAATCTTATTCTTTGAGAGTGAGAGAAAGGAAGAAGGCTCAAGAGACAGATGTTTTGAAGTTCCCAAAATGTTAACAGATATTATCTCTCAGTGGTGAAATCAGGTTTTTAAAAAAATTTCCTTTTTTTCCATTCCTTTGTGGTGAAATATATATTTGAATATGTCTATTTCTATATTTATATATATACATATATATATTCAAATCATAAAGTCCTACAGAGGTGCACTGATTTGATGGAGGGCGCTGACTGAAAGGCTGCAGACAGGCAGGCACTCGGTGCCCCAGGGGCGGCTGGTGGGATCTTCTAACTGAAGAGGGCCCAGGAGGAGCCTCCAGAAGGCAGGGGAGCTGAGCAAGTCCTGCCAGAGGAAACTTCTTCATTTGCGTGGAAAGCAAGACTATTTGGGACAGAGGGTGGGGTGGGGGACGGGAGGGGCCTGGAGGAGAGGTCTGGAGCTGGCAAACAGGCCCAGCCTCTCTTTTCCTGTCCCTCCTCTCCCGCCCCCCAGCAGGGGAGAGAGTACTGCTGGCTTGTGTGGGGAGGGAAAGTCCCTGGGCTGGAGCTCGCAGGCCTTGGTTCCCATTCTGTTGACCTCAGTTTCTTAATTGGAAAATTCTGAACTCTCAGAGCGTGGAGACTCCTTAGAGGCTGGCCTAGCAAGGCCCCAGGACTTGGGGAGAAGCAGACGGCCCCCTGGACAGCTGAGGGTTCGGGTCAAGCCTGGTCCACCTTGCTCTGGAGGCCTCAAGGGTCATTTAGGCCTGAGAGGCTGGAGCTTTAACCCCAGGGCCAAGCCCGAGGAATGCCATGGGCAGACTTGCAGACCAAGCACTCAATCCTTTGTGTGTGTTTTCTTTAATGAGGACTCAGAGCCCTGAGTGGGGGACCCCAAGCAGAGGCAGGTGTCTGTTATCTCTGAATTTCTGACTCGGGGCCCTTCAGCTCTAGGAACAGAATAGCCCACGGGCTCCAGCTGCAGCTGTGACCAGTGAAGGCAGGAGGAGGCCAGCCCAGGCCACCCGCCCCTCCCATAGGCCAGGTCTGAGTTTGGAGCTGGCTTGGGGATGCCTGGAGCAGAGTTAAGGGTCGGGAGGGGAGGAAAAACAGCCTATTCAGGCCCAAGGCATGAAAAGCTGAGCGTTTAGATAACTCTCCTCGGTGCTTTCCCCAAGCGAAGCCTTAAGGGAGAAGCACAGGGCAACACCAGGCCAAAATTCTCCATTCTTGAGGCCGAAGTACCACATCCAGACCTTCAAGATGGGACCTCACAGGGGCAAGTGCAACATCCTGAATTTCTGGTCAAAAAATTAACGCTGGAGGCACATGAAAAGATGCTCAACAACGCTAATCATCAGGGAAATGCAAATCAAAGCCACAATGAGATATATCACCTCACACCAGTCAGAATGGCTATCATCAAAAAGAACACAAATAAAATATGTTGGCGAGGATGTGGAGAAAAGGGAAACCTAGTACACTGTTGGTAGAAATGTAAACTGGTGCAACCACTGTGAAAAACAGTATGGAAGTTCCTCAAAAAACTAAAAATAGAACTAGCATATGACCCAGCAATTCCACTGTTGGGTATTAAAAAAACACCCAAAACACTAATTCCAAAAGATACATGCACCCCAATGTTCATAGCAGCATTATTTATAATTCCCAAGATATAGAAGATACCTAAGCATCCTTGAACAGATGAATGAATAAAGAAGATATATACACACACACAATGGAATACTACTCAGCCACAAAAAAGAATGACATTTTTCCATTTGCAGCAACATGGATGGACTTGGAGGGCATTATGCTAAGTGAAATAAGTCAGACAGAGAAAGACAAATACTGTATGATATCACATATGTGGAATCTAAAATATACAACAAACTCATGAATAACAAAAAGGAAGCAGACTCACAGATATAGAGGACAAACTAGTGGTTACCAGTGGGGAGAGGGAAGGAGGGAGGGATAAAATAGGGGGAGGGGATTAAGAGGTACGAACTATTAGGTATAAAATAAGCTACAAGGATTTATTGCACAACATGGGGAATGTAGCTGATATTTTATAATAACTATAAATGGAGTATAACCTTTAAAAATTGTGAATCACTATATTGTATACCTGTAACTCATAATATTGTAGAGCAAGTATACTTCAATTAAAAAAAAATGAACTGCTGGAGTTGAAGATGGAGGAGACCAGGCAGCTCACGTGAAAAATGGGGCTGGAGAAAGACCCTAGAAGCCCTGGGCAAGTGTGCCGTGACCACAGGCATCCAGTGCCAGAGCGCGCCCAGCCACGAGGAGTGGCCGGGAGGTTTGCTTCGGTCCCACTGTTCAGCCATGGCTTCAATGATGGGCTCAGTTTCAAGGACCATATTTTCAGGGGCTTTGATACCCTGGGTTGTCCAGAGTGGGATGAACAGGAGAGTGATGGGTCTGGAGACCATGAACTGGGATGAGGAGAGGAGACAGTGAGAGAAGCAGTGGGGCAGCTTGTTGTGAAACAAAGCCAGGGGCGTGGCTGATGTTGTCAGATCTCTGTTGGGCTGACAGGGGCAGAGGATGGACCATGGGGGACTGTAGTGGGTTGAATTGTGTCCCCCCCAACCCCTGAAATTCATGTCCACCTGGAACCTCAGAATGTGACCATATTTGGAAATAGGGAGGGTCTTTGCAATGTAATCAGTGAAGGCTCTCTGGATTAAACCATAGCCCTAAATCCTGTAAGAAGAGGAGAGGACACACAGAGACTCAGGGAGGAGGCCAAGTGAAGAGGGAGGCAGAGATTGGAGTGACGCTGCCACAAGCCAAGGAGCACCAGGAGCCACCAAAAGCTGGAGGAAGCAAGGAAGCATCCTCCTGTAGAGACAGCATGGCCCTACCAACACCTTGATTTGGACTCCTGGCCTCCTGAACCGTGAGAATTCTGTCATTTTAAGCTACCGACTTTGTGGTCATTTGCTTCGGCCGCCCTAGGAAACTGATACAGGGAGCATGGATGGGAGGAAGATTTTAGAGTAATAAGAAGGCTTTTCTGCCCTGCAAACCGGTTCATCTGCACCATTTTTCTAGGTTCCACATATATGCATTAATATACGATATTTGTTTTTCTCTTTCTGACTTACTTCACTCTGTATGACAGTCTCTAGAAATAGAGACACAGATGTAGAGAACAAACGTATGGACACCAAGGGGAGAAAGTGGCAGGGGAGGTGGTGGTGGTGGTGGGATGAATTGGGAGATTGGGATTGACAATGTATACACTAATATGTATAAAATAGGTAACTAATAAGAACCTGCTGTATAAAAAAATTAATTAAATTTTAAAAAAAAGTCTTTTCTAACAGCTGGAATCACACAGAAGAGCAGATTGTCCTGTAAGGTAATGAGCTCCCTGTTGCCGTAAGTGCTCAGGCCAAGTTCTGCGAACACCATCAGGCCATTGTAGGGGTGGAGGAGCCCACTCTGGAAAGGGGAGGCCTTCTGGTGACCCACATAGGTTATTTAGATCAAGATCCGGTATTTCTGACCTGGGCTGATGCCTGGCCTGAGAAGGAGTGGGTGGGAGTGGGGCAGGGGAAGCTTGCCCCATACTTTGCATTCTCACCACGCCTGGGCTCCAACACGAGCAGCAGACACCACAGTCTGTCAGGAAGACCCTTGCCACCTTGCCTCCCAGTTAGAAACTAGTAGAAATGCAGGCACTCAGAAGAGGGGTCTGGAGACAGTGTGCCTTTCTTTGGTGCCGGGCATTGGGGTTTGAAGCCTGCTCCTCACGCAGCCCGGTCGCTGGCAACCCCACGGGCCTGGGCGAAGGTCAGCTGGTCTTGCGCCCACGGTCTGCACGACTCAGACAGGCGCCGTCTCCCCCACTGCCCCAAGCTGCGCTCAGGGTCACCCACTGCAGGCTCTTACGATGGCCTCTCACAGCCAAAAGCACATCTTCACTTTAACACCTTCCTCTGGAAAAGGCGCACCAAGATCACATCTAACTGAGCTTGCTCTGGTAACTGCAGAGACCGTGCCAGCCCAACCTGGGTGCCGGCTCCTCCACATGCTCTGGGACCCTCTCACCGGCCAGTCACTCTGGGAAGCCCTGCACGGCCCTTGGGAAGATGAGGGCCGGCATGGAGGCAGCCAGGAGGGCTCATCAGGAACCTGAAGGTCAGCGGGAAAGATGGCCCCAGAGCAGGGGGTTTGCACAACAAATGCTTCTGACAGCGGCAGAGTCCGTGTGCCACCCCCCCGCCAAGAGCCCCATAGGCAGGCCCAAGTCTGAGGGCCTCCACTGACCTTGACTGGGCCCTCGGCTTAGATGACTGGGCTCCATGCCACGTGGTCTCTCATCCTCCAGGAGGCTGATCTGGGCTCGCTCTGATGGGAAGGCAGGGGAGCAAGAGTGTGAATGGAAGCACACGAGGCCTCTGGAAGCTTCAGCTCAGAAATGACATGAGTCACTTCCAGCCACATTCGACTGGCCGAAGCACGTCACAGGCCAGCCCGGGCTCAGGGGCGGGGAGATAGACAGTAAAGCCACGCTGCGAGGGTGCGGCTACACATGGAGAGCCCAGCCACACATGGATGCTGAGAAAGCTTCCCAGGTGATGTTGGTAAGACATCCCTACTGCCACCCTACTGGGAACCCTGGGGATAAAGGCACAGGGATGGAGGGGGGGCAGTGCCTGGCAGAGGATGGCAGTGACAGTGTGAGGACCAGGCTGAGGCCAGGCATGGCTGGGAAGAATATGAGGGAAGAAAGGTAGGGTACGGGCAGGGGGTGGGCTTGCCACAGGGAGCCTAGGATGGTCTCAGGTCCGATGGCTCAAAGCATCACTAGGTCACACTGGCTCCACTGCCACTGGGACAGACCCTCTTCGCAGGTGGCTCATCCCAGCGGCAGAGGCCCAGGCAGCAGGAGGTGGGGCCTGGAGCCCCTGGAAAAGCACCACTGTCCTGAGCTGGAAAAGCCCAAGCTGCTTCCCTCCTAGGTACATCCCGGGACTCCTACCTTCCAGCAGTGGTTGTCAGGAGGGGCTGTGACTGCAGCTTCGGGAGCTCAGGGTCCTCCTCTTGCCACCAGTCCAAGTGTGCAGGCCCTTTCCTGGCTCTTAGCCACGAATCACATGCATTCCCGTCCTCCCTGTCTTCCTTCATCCCGGCTTCTTTACCAATGCGAAGCGATGTAAGCCTTCGAGGTTGCTAATGCTAATACTGGCTCTCACCTGAGCCCCCAGCTGCCTCACATTTCAGTTACATGGCCTGTGGGAGGGATTCCAGAGCCCTCTCCAAGTTCCCGTGCCTCTCTCTGCCTCCGGGCTCCCACCACCTCTCACTCTGCTCTTGGATCTACCTGAGCCCCCCTCAGGGGCACTCAGAGCACAGAGTCCAGCCCGTCTGGCTCCATCCCCACCCCTTGCACTCAGACACTTTGCAAGTCGGGAGGAGGGGGAGATCAATAGAGGCAGGGGATTGAATTAGTCTGCTTGGGCTACCATGATGAAATAACACAGACCATGTAACCCAAACAACAGAAATTTATTTTCTCACCGTTCTGGAGGCTGGGAAGTCCAAGATCAAGGCCCAGTAGGGTTGGTTTCCAGGGAGGGCCCTCTTCCTGGCTTGCAGACTGTGCCTTCTCACTGTGGCCTCATACAGCAGGGAGAGAGAGGGAGTTCTCCTGTCTCCTCTTATAAGGACCTTCATCCCATTGGATCAGGGCCCCACCCGTATGACCTCATTTAACCTAATTACCTCCCTCCAGACCCCACCACCAAATACAGTCGCATTAGGGATTGGGGCTTCAATATATGAATTGGGAGGGGGGATACAATTCAGTCCATAACAGGGATGTTGACGCAGACAGAGAGGTCACGTTACAAATGGAGGGTTTCGACCATCTCGTGCTCCTCTTACTTCCTCTCCCAGAGCGATGGGTGCGCCTCCCCGACCCCATTATCTCCCTCAACGCTTCCCCCTGATTCAGGCCTGTCGCTCTCTCATCTTCTAGTCAAGGACCCACCAAGCAGTGTTTTGCAAACAAGTGGAGGACTTTCAATGAACAACATCTTCCCCATCACCTAGCCTAAATGAAATTTCTTAGTGTTTCCAGAGTCTATAGAAGATCCTGATGCCCAGCCCCCCTGACAGTCTGCCGCACCTGAATGCACTTGCAGGGTCCGAGCTTTCCTGAGTGGCTGTGGTTTTAATTAGCTACAGGCTACTATTAATTTAGCTTCATCATTATCCATTCAGTTGCTTGTTGGTTAACCCTGCAATGTGTAGGGGTACATAGTTGCAAAAACAGGGTTTCCGGCATAAACCTTCCCACTGCCGAGGGCTGGAGGTGGGCATTCACGTTGGTGCAAACATGGAACATTTCTGCCCTGTTCCTACCTTGGAGGTACATGTTACTCCCCACCCCTCCCCACACTGCTGTACAGAAAGAAACTCATTACTGGTAATGAACCCCTAGAATCTGTATTAGTTGAAAAACTAGCAGTGCACCATCAAGGTGAGAATAATAGAACTACTGCATGATTTTCAAGTTCACAGAGAATTGTTTTATAATCTGTTTAAGCTTATATTCATTAATAGTAAATATGCAGTTCATACATGCTGCCAGCAGCCCGTTGTCTGCAACTTATTTACTTGAGAATTCTCTTTGCCTAGAAAATGGAAGCAGGTGGGTGAGCCTTGAGGGGGAAATTCAGCTTGGAGAACACAGTCCACTGCCTGGGCACTCGGGCCACTGAGATTTCCAGACTTCCATCAGGACACGTGCACCCCCTTGCTTCCTTCCAGAGCCAGCCACCCATAAAAGTGTCCAGAGAGGTCCCAGGGGAATGAGCAGGGTCAGTGCTGTGGTTCCAACCCAGGCATCACTGAGTGATACCCAGCTGGGGCAGGGCTCTTGGGAACGGGAGTCTTGGCTGAGTCTTGGGCACCTGGGTCCTGGGCAGGTGGGGCAGACAGTGAATGTGAGTTATCTGTGTCTAAGCCTGTCATGTGAGCAGCTCAAACCCGTTCCCCGAGGCAGTGAGGGTCAGAGATCGCACACGAGTGTGTGTGTTTGTGGGGTGTTATGTAAAACCTTTGGCCTGAGCCAGGAGAAGGCAGGAAGTTGAGGCACAGTTGGGTGCTCCTTCCTCCCACCTGGGTGCTTACGTCATCAGCTGGGATCTCTGCAAGTGGACGAGGTCTGCCCTAACGCCTTGTCTGGCAGCCTTTGCTTTTCATCTCTTTTAAATAAGCCACATCACGTCTTCTGGCTGCCACACACTGGCTCCTACAGTCCTTGAAGTTCCCAACACTCTGCCCGGGTAGGTAAAGGCCCCTCCGTGGCAGAATCTGAAGCTGTTCTGCTAGCGTCTGTTCTCTCCTCCTTGGTGTCCCATATCCCTCGGAAGGTGGTCCATTCATCAAAATCAGTGACCTGACTGTGCCCTTTCGCACCCTGTAAAATCCTCCATTTTCCTTTAAACATGTCAAAGCCAAAGCAAAACCTGGAAGGTAGAAATGGTGTCATCGTTAACCTAGAATGACCAGTAAATACCCCACAGCCCTGGATTGATGCAGTTGTCCTGCTGCGAAGGTGGGAGCACTGCAGACCCCTCAATCTTCACAAATCCTCTCTAAAAAACATTCAATCTCATTTTAAATCTCTTAACCCCCAAAGGCAGTGATGGGGACCCGTGCATGATTGATAAAGGGTATTCCAAGAAACCCAGGTCAGCTGAGAGTCTCCTGCTGGCCCCGCCCCCTGAGGGTTAGGCTCCTGCTGCAGCCTCGTAGGGAAGGAGGAGGGAAGCTGCTGGCTGAGGAGATGCTGGACCCTCTGCCCGCTCTGCCTGCCCTGGATCTGGAAGGTTCGTCCCATGGGAGACATCCTGAATACAGAGTCCTGAGAGACCACCCAGCTCCCAGCTCCCACTTCCAACTGGGACACCTGCCTGGCTTCTAATCCAGGGGCCACCGAGCAGCCAGAGCAGCCTTTTCACTGAGCCTTGCTGTACAGAGAGGGGTTGGACCACATCCTACCCTTTTCACCCCAAAGATGCCTTTTATTCTTTCTTTTACGGACTCTGTGTTTTGAAAGATTTTGTCACCCAAAAACTTCAGGTATGAGTGTGGCCAGAGCCGTTCATCACAGACAGAGATGCTCTCTCCATGATGTTCCTTGACATTTGAAGATAGCCTGCAAATCCCATTACCTGTTTTGAGGCCCAGATAGGAAGCGGAGCTGTTGTGTGTCAGGACTACCTGGGGTGCCCCGAGGCCTGAAGCGGGGCCGGGGAAGGCCTGAGAGGTCTCTGAGGGCCCTCCCACCGCGTCCCTCTGTGCACGGTGACCCTCCTCCCACAAACTCCACCCCCTCCCCGCCCAGCAGCTCACATCCCACATCCCAGGCACCTCAGCACTCATCACCACCCACATCCACCACCACACAAGGCTGAGTCCGCAGCAGGGGCTACATGAGGAGGTGCCCAGGCTGCTCGGTCCCACCGTGTCCCGGTGGGACACCTGCGATTTGGGCCTGGCTCTCATCACTTTGGACACGTAGCATCTTGCTGGGCAGCTGCTGCCACAGCCCCTGGCTCCCCAGGAGCCGCACAGAAGCTGGGGAAGCGGAAGCCCTGGAGCTAAAAGTGAGGGGCAAGGGCTTCAGAAGTTATGCCCTGGTTTCGAGGGTCACGTCTGAGCCTCTGCTTCAGGCAAAGGGCAGCACGTGAACAAGAACACTCGTGAGCAGTCCCAGGAATTTTCACGGAGGTCTGGGGAGGCAATCCTCGGACAAAGACTCAGATTCCTGCTGGTACCATGGGGGGACGGCTCAGAGCCATTTAATTTAGGCATAGATGTTCCTGTGTCCCCGTGGCCAGGGAGGGTTGGGGACATTCGGTTACGCAGACATAGAGGACGCCCTGTGCTCGTCCTGTTGGGAGGGCCCAGGACAGGTCCCGTCTGAGGCTGCAAGCCTCTCCTGCCCCTCAGTGCCACCCAGCAGTAGGAAGCCACTAATGCATCCTCGGGCAAGCAGCCTTATGATTCAGTTTGCGCCTTCTCCCCTCTCCGTATGACTCAGTGGGTAAACAGACAGACACTTGAGGAAAATGAGTCTGTCTTCCCGGCTAATCTCAGGGCTCTGTGCCGCGGACGCAACCCAGGCGCATTCTATGTCGCTCCCTGCTGGCAGCCCGCTGGGAAGGGGCTCTTTCGTGGTCACCGAGAGTCTGCCACAAGGACATCGATAGGAAAATAAAATGCTTCAGGGACACATCGTCATTAAAGCCTGTCCTAGTAAGCTCAAACCAGACTGCCCACAAATCCTTGCTAATAGGAACATGATGGGCCCCAGGGATGGAGGCCCCGTGTCCAGAGGACTGGGGGTGGCAGCCACACTTGGAGGCCTCGGTTCATTTTGGATGAGCTAGAATGAAGGGCCAAGACACATGTCATCTGAGGAGAAGTCCAAGAGAAGTGGAGACATTCAGACTAGAGAAGGCTCACAGGGCTATGGGGACACCTTCAATTCCTAAGGGGCCGTTACGTGGCAGAAGGGACAGACTTTAAATAGTTCCCAGGGGGCAACTAAGGAGCAGGTGTCAGTTAATATGAAGACTCCTCTAGCACTTGTGTGTTTCCACGGTGGAATTCATCTGCCTTGAGACACAGGGAACCCGTCCATCCCAGGGGGCGTGTCCTCTGAGGCTGTGGGTCGGGATCCCTCCCCTGGGGGAGAGGTGGGCAGAAGAAATAGTGCGGATAGTCCATGATTCTGCAAATCTGGGCTTCAGGAAAGTTTCTGGTCCATCATTTTCTCATTTACTGCTGATGGGAGGCTATCGAATGAGGATTTAGCCATTGAGGGTGTTACCGATCACTATCCAGATTCGCTTAATCAAGCTATAAGGAGGTTTGGCCACATCTCCGAGGGATACTTCTCCAAATGGCGTTCATGTCATCCCATTCCATTCTCATCCTTGTTCTTGCCAAAGCACAGTCACTGCCCAGTTCTTGAGTGAGGGACACAGGCTGCTGGGTAACCAAGATGGTGCCTTGATGCCTGGGTCTCCCTTGGGCCCTGGATTCTGTGACCCCTGCCCACTGTCCAGAATCCCTTGTGCAAAAACTCATGATCAACTCTGGGTCTCTCTTCACATGCTTTCTCTCCTCTAGGCCACTTTGCCCTCTCTCCATCCACCTTGATCCACTCCAGACTTTAAGTCCATCTCAAGCAGCCATCTCCACTTCAAGGTCTGATGGCATCTCAACTTAGCCCTCTTCGGTCCACTGCCACCCCTGACTTGGTCTTCCTCAGTGAGTCAAACCACCATCAGTCTGGTTACTGAAGCCAGAAGTCATTCTTGACCCCCTGCCCCCTTTTCTTCACACTTCACATCTACTCATCATTTGATCCCATCAATTCTATCTCCAAAACATATTTCATATCCACCTACTTCTCTCCATCTTCTCTGCCACCATCTTATTCAATGTCCTCTAACCAATCTCCCACCTCTTGCTCCACTTGAGTCATTTGTTACAGAGAAGGCACAGAGATCCTTTCATCAGGTGCCATTCCCCAGCTGAAAACCTGATGGTCTTCTGCTGTGTTGAGAATAAACAGGTTCCTTCCCGTGGCCGCTGAAGTCGTGCAGCACCTGGCCCCTGCCTCTCCCTCACCCCTGTTGTTCTGGCCTTTGGACCAAGTCCTAGACCCCAACAAGCTCTTCCTCCTTTCCTTCTGCCTAAAGCATTCTTCCCTTTAGCCTTCAAGCATCCTCAGAATTGCTCTCAGATAAGGTTTCTATTCTGTTATTCTCTATTACCTTACTCTTTCCTTTATTGCTCTAATCACAATACATAGCTATTCTACTATTTGTATAGGTCTCAATCATCTTTCCCTCCCTCCTCCAAGACTGCAAGCTCCTTAAGGGCAATGACCTTGACAGTCTTTTACATCATTTTCTGTCCAGTGCCTGTCACAGTGCCCGGCCCATAGTAGATGATCAATAAATACTTCTTGGATGAAGGACTGAGTCTCTCAATCCAATTCTACTGAGTTCTTTGTGCAACTCCTGGTCCTTCGTGCTGGTGCTGCAGAGTGTGGTGCTGGAGGAAAAAGGAGACGTGGGCAGTGGTCAGACTGCTCTTCCCCTCCGGGCAAGCAGAGTGTACTGTGGGCAAGACATCCCTGAGGAGATGGAATACGGGGGTGGGGGACCCAACAATGGTTCATGGTCAGGGACTGTATTTAAAAAAGAGTCAGCTGAAAGTTGCTATAAAATTCAAGTGGCTGAACGACTAAGTTCTCTACTGATGGGAGGAAGGATGTCAAGCTACAACCAGGTAACTGCTTCTGGAGGGAAAACAACTCTTGTAAAAAATTACCCATTTCAATGGGCTTTGGGATCTTTTCCATTAGAAGCCCTTTCTATCAAAGTTCCAAAACAGCAATGAGGATCCTGCGTAAGAACTTCCTCTCTCCTCCGGGGACCAGGGGACCAGCCGCAGGCAGCAGACTCAGAGACGGGCGTCGGCTGGCAGGCTGACCACCCTTAGCTGCTGGGCTTCATTCCAGAGCAGATGTTTGCCTCATCCTGTACCACAGAAGGGGTCCGAGCCTTCAGAAACAGTCTGTGCTCCCTGAAGCAGGGAGCTGTCCATAGGACGAGGAAAATCATCACTCCACCTCGCATTATCTTTAAAGTGGTAAGTGATGGCAAATGCTAGAGATACTGGAGAAGGGCAAGGTGGAGAAATGGTCCAGCAGCTGACTTCTGAACTCCATATTTTCAGCTGCACAGCTACACACACTACCTGATGAAGAAATATGGGAAATCAAAACATTTATAGTCATTCTTAACCCCCACTGCCCTGCGATGGGAATTACAGCACTTCGCTCCTGGTAAGCATCAATCTATCATGTTTGCACAGACAGGGCGTCTTGTGTGAATTCCTGAGGAGGCAATGGAGCCCCTTTTCTTTCTTCTGTCAAAAACATATTCAAAGGCTTCTAAAGACTGTTCCTGACAATGACCTGTTAGAGCATTTAGAACTTATTTTTTATTATGCAAAGTCCTGCAGAATGCAGCTCTCCCTGGGTGTGGTTGGGTCTTACTCAAATTTATTAGCATGCAAAATAATCCTACTCTGTTCCGAAACCTCAAGGCCCAAACTTCACAAAATTACCTCGACTTTTGCTGGAAGACAGAGTGTTCATGAACCACTTGGCCTTTTGGAACTCTGAGATTGAACTTTACAGCAGTCTCAGGCTTGAACTACAAATGCCTGGAGACACACTTGAGCCTGCTGCCTACGTTCAAATCTTGGTTCTCCTACTTCTTAGCTGTGTGACCTTGGACAAATTTCTCAACCTCTCTGTGCCTTAATTTATTCCTCTTTAGGGATAAAAGAACCAACTTCAGGCTGTTACAAGGATTAGAAGAATACATGTAAAAGGGCTCAGGATGGTGTCTGGCATGTGGCAAGTGCTCTGTAGATGTTGCTGCTATTATTACATTATGACCCTGAAGAGGGGCTTTAGTTAAGAGACAGTAATTGCTTCCACTAATACAGCTCAAAGTCCAGCTAACAAGGGGACTCTGATCTCTAGTAAACTCAGTGTGAACCAGTGCCTGGACCAGGAAATACTGGCTGCCACCTCCACACACGAGCTTCCTCCTCAGGGGCCAGGGAGGGTGTCAGCTTTTCATCTTCCACCTGCCTTGCCCCTGGTCAGACTGGAAATGCTGACTCCTGGGACGGTACAGTTGCGCCAGGGATGGAGACAGCTTTCTGTGCTGATGAGAAGAGTCTCTCCTAAACAACAGGGTGATGTCAGGATCTTGTCTGCAGACCCCGCCATGGGTGAGAGGGTCAAAGCTGTCTCAGTCTCCCAAGGGCAGAGAGATTTATGTAACCTCTGTATCAATGCCAAGGATATGTCTGGTCTGGAGATGCTGCAGAGTGCACTTAGGAGAAGTTCATACTGGGGGGAGGGTCCGCACTGCATCTGTGGGTCTGTCCTCTGCGCCAGGCCAGGAACCACTGCATGTTTTGCGGAGAAGCTTCTCTGAGATCTTCACCCTGAGTTCACTGGGTCCCTCAAAGATGTCTGGGGGGGCACCAGGCAACCAAGAGGGGAAGGCTCTAAGAGAGCCGGTGGTGACACTGCCATGGCCCTATTAATCTTCCCAGTGTTCCACTGTCCCTTGTGTGTTGCTGCTTGAAGCGAGGCCACTGGGGCAGTGGTGGGAATCCCCATGGCTCTGGCTGAGGGCTGCTTTGGATAATTTAGGGAACAGAGAGAGCTGATTATACCAGCAACTGAGGAAGGCAGCCACAAAAAAGCAAGACAGACACTGCATATGGTCTTCCTCTGAAGAACAAAAGCAAAGAAAATTGGCTCACCAATGAGAATGAAGTGATAAACATGTACTGAGCAGAAATCACAAGCCTGAGCCTGCTCACTCAGGGAAGTACAGGATCCTGAAGAAAAAAACTGAACTATGTGAGACATCTGAATAGCGAACATGTTTACTTTAAAATGCTTTGTAAAGTGATGTTAGCACTTGTAGAGAAGAAACAAATGCACAGCCCTGGGAGACATCTTGTCTTCAGGCTGCCTGTGCTTGCCCTGGAAGCCTCTGCCGAGCCCTGAGTCCACAGCCAGGAGATGGCGAGGGTAGCTCCCATCCCAGTCTGTAGGTCCTCTTGGCTGTTACAAGGCAAGTGTTGCTTTCTTTTAGGCTCCCAGAGGCCACGATTGGAATTTAAGACCTAAATTTCAGCCTTCTGGGTCCACACAATCTCAGATCCACCTGTGCAATGCTAGACTTATCTCACTGGGTCTAGGTTCCAACCTCAGGAATATCTCCCCTGCCACCCCCTCGCTCAAGCCCCAGTGACCGCCCAAAGGCATCAGTTTGTTTCAGGAAGAAACCATTTAACGCTCTCTGCTCTTCACTTTACTGTTATTTGGTAGGAGGTTGGCAACCATAGACAAAGCTGCCCCAGGTCAAAACAATGCAGAACTGACAAGGGTCTGGATCACCTTGGGTGTCAGGAGGAGACAGACGACACTCACTCAAATGGGGTAGTTGGGAATCTAACAAAGAGGCTACTTGTAAAGGTACGGAGAGAGTTTAGGGAAACCCATGAAGGAAGACACAGTCCCCAGGGCAATAGCCCTGGTCTTAGCCTGAAGGGGCGGGGAACACAGCCGTGAGGGAGCGCTGCCGGCAGGAGCTGAGGTCTATAGAAAGAGAATGCAGTGACTTCCCAGTGACCCAGTACTGGGGGAATCAAGGCCTAGACCTCTCCCCCCACGAGTGCCTGCTGGTGTCCCCCACTGACAGAAATCCCAGCGAACCCAGAGGCCAAGGGAGGGAGCCTGTTAATTCACTCCTGAAAGATCACTTCTCTGAGTGGGGAGGGCAGAGCAGGGCAGAGTGGTTCTGGAGGGGCAGATGGAACATATCCAGCCCAGGGTCATTTCCCAGAGGCCACAGCTTCTTGGTCTCCAGCCAAGTGCAGCCATTATGGAACACAACTTCCCTGGCCAATTTCAAAGCTCTGCTTACTGCTGGGAATGCATGTTTGAACAAAGCCTTTATTCTCTATTCCAACAGCAGGGCTGGAATTTAAAAAGCTTCATTTTCAAGACTGGCTGCTTTCAATCTTTCTAACCTGGAACTTACATTTTGGAGTCAAATAGAATTATTTAAACAAAGCATTTCAGGTGATAAGCACAAAGCGTTTTGAATTTTTTCTCCTTTCCCCCCACCCCTACGCAGCATTACATTCCTACTCAAAATGTCAGGACTGTTCTGTGGCCACCTCTTACAACCGGCCTCTCTCAGCTTCCATTTCCCCAGGTCTTTGTTTCTTTAGCCTGTGTCCTCACCCAGGTGTGCTGTTGTCCTGGCCACGAGAGGCCAGTCCTAATGCAGACTGGCCTAGGACAGGGACCTCTCTAATTACCCCAGGAGCACTTTCGTCCTCTGACTCTTGCTTCCGGGTTTGGCAGAACCGTGTGCTGTTATCCAACCAGTCTTCCTTATTAATTATACTTTGTTCTCTTTTTGCTCCCCTGACCCCAACCCATTTTCCTGTCTTCTGTGATTTAAGTCCATCTCTGACATCCTCTTGTTCTCCTCAGCTGAACTTCTCCCCAGCCCCCGGCTGGCATTTATCTTTTATCATATTCCTACTGCCTTGACCTGTCTATTACTCAAGGCAGAGTGTTGACTGGCATTTGCATTCCTTGGAAATAACACCTGCTCTGCTCTGTCCTGGGCAGACTGTGTCCCTGTGGGTCATAACAAAGCCCAGCCCTCCGTGCCGTGGTGCACAGGAGGTGTCAGAGTGATTATCAGTGCCTTGGAGTGGGCCTATCTGTCACTGAAAACACATCTGAAACAGAAGAGTAACTATTTTCACAGCCATGAAAGTAAATGGAGAAAGCAAGGCCACAGATCCCCAGATAGTAAAGAGGTACACAGTTGGAAAACAAAGCTCAGATATGGCCTGGCCCAAGTGTGTTCCATACAAATAAATAACAAATAGAAATAATACGAAAATTCTCTTTAGAAAGAGTGAGCTAAGTCCCAGTCAAAATGATTCTACGTAAATCAAGTGAAGGTCTGGAGAGAGGACAGCTAACAGAACGCATTTTCTGGTAGATGGACAGTTGGCCTGGCCTGGTGCTGGGGTGGGAAAAGGTACAGACGTACTAAAAGGTTATAAAATGACCTCACCTTTCACTTAGTGCTTAGTTCTGGACCTTTGCTCAAGTTTACTGAGCAGTATCACTAATTTAAGACTGAAGAGAATGGTACAGATGAACCGGTTTGCAAGGCAGAAATAGACACAGATGTAGAGAACAAACGGGGGGAAAGTGGGGGGTGTGATGAACTGGGAAATTGGGATTGACATATACACACTAATACGTGTAAAAGAGATAACTAATGAGAACCTGCTGTATAGCACAGGGAACTCTACTTTACTTCGCTGTACAGTAGAAACTAACACAACATTGTAAAACAACTAAAAAAAAAGACTGAAGAGAAATGTGGATAGAAATTGGGATACTATCCAATTTAACAAGAGTTCTCCAATACATGATACAGAAGAAGGTATCACCATGAAAATAAGAGCAGTTTTGAACACAGGGACTATCCCATTTTCAGGCCCAGGGGAAGGACAGAATCCAAGCCACTGTCTCGGTTGGCTTTTCTGCTGGGAGACCAGTCAACTCACCTCTGCTTCTGGGAGCACCTCTGGGAAAGGTAAATCTCCACTCAGCTGAGACTGGCTTCTCTGCAGGTGAACAGAATACGCTCCTCAAAGATGGCTCACTAATCCTGGAGAGATGGTTTATGGGCTCCTGGCAGGACTGGAAGTAATAGTCAGAAAGGAGAAAGACCTTGAAGAAGCTTCAACTCCAGTTTTAAAGTAAAGCTGGCAGATTCCCCTGGGGAAGCACATTGAAGGCACTGAGAAAATACTGGCCAAACTACTCAGCCAGGGGCAACATACGTCAGTGTTATCTCTGACCCATTTGGAGGCTGGACGGTGTCTTCCAAATTTATCACTAGAAGCACGTCTACTACCTTCAGCCATTGAGGGGATTTACATGCAACTAGTACCTGCTCAGCTGGCCAGGTGTGGGGCATTTTGGAGGCCTAAGTGACAATCCCACGAGGAGCTGGAATGAACCTAGGTTACTACTTTATAAAGGCAAAAGCAGATGCAAATTGCTTCCTCAGAGTTTGTCTGTGAGGCCAAGGGAAGCATTTCTTCACCCAGTGTGACCTAGAATGACAAAACTATTTGTCCAGCTGCAAAGGAGAGACCTATAATACTAAGAGGAATGATGTACCTTCCCCTGTGTCTAGCCTCATGACCATCCCCAAAGATGTGTGCCTACCTTTGCAGCAGGAGGCCAAGCTCAAAATTTGCTTTTTAGGGCTTAGAGGACCTGACTATAGTCACCTCTTGTTCACGTAAAAATTAACGTAACATCTGGTTTTTTATTGATTCGATCAATACATTGGGAATTTAGCAGCATGTTAATGGCAAACAGTTACAAAATCTATTTTTCTACATTTAAAATAAGCTGTCTTAAACAATCTACAGCAACCTAAAATCACAAGAACACACGTGAATGGCTGAAGCACTTCTGCTGTTACGCTATAGACAAGTTTATTAGTAATTTCCTAACATATCTTCTAGTGCAAAGTGCACATAATCATTTGGAACCTCCATTACCATATCTGGCTCTCAGTTTCCGCTATAAATAATTGTGCCTAAATGTAAGAATTTGAGTACAACTGGGCAAGTGTGCCCACAGCCTTGCTTTGAGGGCATCCACTCCTCTGAACAACTCTCAAAAACACCCTGGGTTGATTTCAGCTGCACAAGCCATCAAGCCTGTTGCTGGCTGTCCTTTAACCCCACTTTGGAGTTGACTGCTTCAATTTTAAAACTGGTGCAAACACTTGGCAGGGCTCAGAGCAGCTGAAACACTGAAAGCTCGGCATACTGTTGTCCTTTTCCCCTCCTAAACCCTCATTGCACTAGAAAGAGCAGCTCTGTTTCTGTACTGTTCAGCGTTGTTAGAGTTTCTTTTTGGTTCTAGGCAGGGCAATGGATTTAGCAGTGCCTTTGGTTGCTGTTCCTTGGCTTGAAGTCGCAGGGGGTTTCTCTATTTCTCCCTTGAGTTCAGCTGAAGGGAGTCTGCTAGATATGTAACTTGAGTAACTCATGTCCAAGTCATCCATGTTTTCCTTCTTACTGGGCACAGAAGTCTTTTCATAAGCAGTGGGCTAGAAATATAAAAAAAAAGGCCTGGATTAATTTTGCAGACACAAAGCAATCCACATCAATTCAAAGAAGCAAGGGGCTACAAAGTTGTCTAGGATGTGCAAGTTGGAGCTCTCTTCGGATGTGAGATATAAGCTAATCACATTGTGAAACTGTTATTGAATGCCAAAGAAAGCTCCTTTAACATCTTCAAGAAAACTGAATTGTTTAGTGTCTGGGGTAGAGCAAACTACAGGCACAACTTCAGATCCACTGCCCTGCAAAATGGAAGTAAATACCTGGTACCATTCACACAGGCAAGTTCATCTGGACAGAGTTGTAATCATTCATCTTTACGGATTTCTAGATGAGTTTTGACATTTGTATGGATTCCCTGACAAGCACATCATGATTATTCTTTCTAACCTGGGTATAAAGTTGCTGCATGTGGCCCACTCCTCACATGCTCACCATTCTCTGCATTGATTCCAGGGACTGGCTTCTAACCCCAGTCACACCACTTGGGTAGGTCTGAAGACCTTCTATAGTCTTGATGCCTCACTGTTAAATGAGGAAAAAGGTATTTGCACATTTACTACATGGGCTTATTATGAGAATGAACTAAGGTGGTAGCCATGAAAGTATTCTGTGAGCTTTAAAGCATGAAACAAGTAGAAGGAATTTTAACAGGCAATTGTGTTTTCTCAGGTCACTGCACCCCACAGTAGAGGAAACGGTCTCTAATCCTGCTGTTGTGAGGGAAGCAGAGTCCATTTTGACCTTAGACCCATTTTAAAAATGCTCACTTCCCATTAAATGAAGCTGGGCATAGAGTTCTAAAACAGCAGAGAACGTCTCAGGAGACCTGCACAAGCAGGATGGGGGATGAGACACGGAGCTATAGATGCAGCGAGTTCTCATTTACACAGAATGAGCTGGGAAAGGGCTCGTAAGTTTAATACTCTGGTTAACTGAAAGCATACACATGAGTGAATAATCAGGTTAACAATTTTCAAAGAATGTGAAAAGATTACATGTAACACAAAACAAATAAACCTGGTGTGTGTGTGTGTGTTGTTTTTTGATCACTCCTGTGATACAAGTGACCATGTTTTATACACAGTAGCAGTACATATTTGTCCAATGAATAAATGAACTCCTAGGGCTGCAGCAAAACCTCAGGTCATTTATGGATTTTTGGTACCTATATTTTGAGAAAAGAGAAAATTTACCAGATGTTTGCTTACTGCACAGTCCTTAAATATGTGCCTCTTCAAACTATCATTCTTGTATGACTTTATAACAGTATATGCTAATTCTTGAGCTGGTAATTTTGCACATTGGAAAATTAATTTGTATAAATTTGGAAATGTTAAAAGGTCCTTTTCTGTATAGATTCATTTTCTCAGGAAAATTTCTGGGTTGCTTCTCTGTGTATTCTTTCAAGAAACAGAAAACAAAATGTGTTAGCCTTCAGTAATACAGGTTGTGTCTTCTCCTTGAAAACTCCTTTCGTTTAGCAACAGGGTGAGAGTACAACACCCCTGACGTTCCAGTGTCTGGCTAAAGACAAGCTGCTTTGTTTAGTACAGAACTGGTCCCTAGCTTGGACATTTCAATTCATAAAAATTTAAGTCACTTGACATACAAATCCTTTTAAAAGGTGAATCTAAGTTTAACCTTCTCTCTTTTGGCATTTCCACCTCTTGAGTTATCATCTGAGTAGCTGAGGAAATGTTTTTCATCATGTCCACTACAACAAATAATCTATAGAATAGGAATAGAGACTCAGTCATTTTCTTTTTAACGTGTTCATATTCATATCTGGTTTAACATTTCCATTCTTCTTCACTGTTCCATTTGCTAATTAATGTACTTGAGTCGTTAAAGTAGACTCAGAAGTTGAAGTCACTGGGAAGAAATACTCAAAGTCTCTATGGGCAGGATTAGTGATATAGATATTGTCTTCTTTTTTTCAAACACACTAAAGGCTCTGATTTCTTCCTGGATAAGATATCTTAAGATTATTTGCAGAATCTTCTGGCAAAGTGGAAGGAAAAAGGAAACTAAACTGTTTGGTTGCTTCAGTGTAGGAACATGATATTTCTGTTTCATTCTAGAGCAAGATGAGAAAATGATGATTACTCAGCCACATTTATCTATTGTATTTACTTATATATAATTTTTAAGTGAATCAGTTTTTAAAGAGGTAGTACATCCCCATGATTTAATATTCACAGTGTTCAAAATCTCCTCCTCGCCCCCTAGTTAACTCCGCTCTGCCTCCCATCCAAGACAACGAATACTATCAGTTCACAGTGCACATTTCCGAAGAGATTTTATGTAACTTCAAGCAAATATTAGGTGGAACCAAATGGAAGTGGTCATCATTTTGGCAGGTCAAAACAGCCTAATAATGGCAATTTCATATGGTTCAATCGAATCCATATATTGACGCACTTTACTCTCACTTTATTACACAAATGGTAGCCCACTGTAAACACTCTTTTACACCTTGATTTTTTTAAACTAACAATTATCTTGAACATCATTCCACGTCAATACATAAAAGAGTTCTCATTCTTTTTTCAGCTATGCAGTGTTCTCTTGTTTGAATGTACCATAATTTATGTAGCCAGTTCCTTGATGATGGACATTCAGGTTGTTTCCAATCTTAACTAGTAAAAATAATGCTGCTGTGAATAACCTAGTACTTGTGTCATTGTGTACATGTGTAAATAGATCTACAGGATATATATTTTAGAAGTAGAACTTCTGAGTTAAAAGTTGTATGGATTTGTGATTTTGAAAGACATCACCATATTGCCTTCTACTGCAGTTGTACCAACTTATACTCTTACCAGCAACATTATGAGTACCTATTTTCTTATTTCTTTTTCAGTTTGGTATTTAATACATATTAAAACTAATATAGTCAACCATGTTTTTGTTATTATGAATCTAGTTTTTTAATTGAAGTATAGTTAATTTACAATGTGTTACTTTCACGTGTACAGCAAAGTGATTCAGTTATATATATATTCTTTTTCAGATTCTTTTCCATTATAGGTTATTACAAGATGTGAGTATGGTTCCTTGTGCTATATAGTAGGTCCTTGTTGTTTACCTATTTTATACATAGCAGCATGTATATGTTAATCTGAAACTCCTAATTTGTCTCTCCCCCTGCTCCGAGTATCCCCTTTGGTAACCCTAAGTTTGTTTTCTATGTCTGTGAGTCTATTTCTGCTTTGTAAATAAGTTCACTTGTATCATTTTTTTAGATTCCACATATAAGTGATATTACATATTTACCTTTCTCTGTCTTACTTCACTTAATATGATAATCTCTAGGTCCATCCATGTTGCTGCAAATGGCATTATTTCATTCTTTTTTATGGCTGAGTAATATTCCATTGTGTGTGTGTGTGTGTGTGTGTGTGTGTGTACCACATCTTCTTTATCCATTCACCTGTTGATGGACATTTAGGTTGCTTCCACGTCTTGGCTATTTTAAATAGTGCTGGTATGAACATAGGGGTGCATGCATCTCTTCGAATTATGGTTTTCTCTGGATATATGCCCAGCAGTGGGATTGCTGGATCATATGATAGCTCTATTTTTAGTTTTTTAAGGAACCTCCATACTGTTCTCCATAATGGCAGCACCAATTTACATTCCCACAAACAGTGTGGGAGGGCTCCTTTTTATCCACACCCTCTCCAGTATTTATTATTTGTACACTTTTTAATGATGGCCATTCTGACTGGTATGAGGTGATATCTCATTGTAGTTTTGATTTGCATTTCTCTAATAATTATTAGTGAGACTGAGTATCTTTTCATGTGTCTTTGGCCATCTATATGTCTTCTCTGGTGAAATGTCTATTTAGGTCTTCTGCCCATTTTTTGATTGGGTTCTTTGAGGGTTTTTTTGTATGAAGCTGTATGAGCTGTTTGTATATTTTGGAAATTAATCCCTTGTTGGTAGCATTGTTTGCAAATATTTTTTGTCAACCATATTTTAATTGAGCTTCAAAATCAGCCTAAAACTGGCTGCATGGAAACAAATCACAATGTTCGTTCCTTAACTCCCTGGTAACATCAATGCAAGTCTATTTACCTAAATGCAAATATTTATTGCAAATGCTTAAAAGCTTCTGTGTATATGTGTGTACCTTGTAAAATATTATGTGTGTATGTACTTTACCATTTCTCTTTGCTAATTTGCAGTTTCATTAAGTTTAGGATGCCATTATTTAGGAATCAGAATCCTAAGAGCTTTCCTAAAGACTGAGTCTCCCTTCTTAAATATCCCCTCACTAAAACTGTTCTCTGATGCTGATAAAACACGGACGAAGGCTGGCCCACATGATGCCCTTCAGACCAAGTTACAGCTTTCTTGACCAAGAGCCAAGCCTCTCATCTCCTTGAAATATAAACAGCCAAGGCAAATTCCAACTTCCAGGCTTTTCTCTAGGATTTTTAAAAGGATTTCTTCTGTAGGTTATAGGTTACCTAAATTTTAAGTTTCTATTTTTCTTCTCTCAGAGTTGATGGGATTCTTCAGGGATCTATGCTGTAACTGATGCAATTTTACAGTTCTGTAAGTAATAGAACAGAGAAATGGAAAGTGAAATTGCCAAGGCTATAGAAGTTACTAAGATCTTCCAGGTCATGAAAGGCATATGGAAGGTGATGAGCCCCCATAAGATTGTACAAAGGGGGAGAAAGATGAGAGAGGAATTTCAATATTCAGTTCTAGGGGGAAAGAGTCTATCTAAATGATCATTATGAGACTGTTGGTCATAATTATCCGTCCAAAAGAGGATCTAAAAAACACTGAAGACTGTTTTCCAAGAGAGGATTTAAAAATCATTGTAGACTGTTCTCTAAAGATACTGGTGTACTATACCATTTCACAGTGACCAAGAGAACCTGGCTATCATCAGAAAGCATCTTAGAAATCAAAGAAAAAAATTCTTCTATCCTTATTTATCACGAAGAATTCATATCTGAAATACTGCAACCAGTCTGAATAGATATAAAGGGACCAGAGAAGGTTTACAGACAGGCTACTGATGTGCTAATGGGTGGAGGTTCTTTATGAGAGAGTTCTTCAACCTAAAAATATAAAGAATAAGAGGATATATATACATATATATTTATACACACACACACACACACACACACACACACACACATATATATATAATCACAATTTTAAAATGCAAAAGGGGTAAGATTTCAGCACTGTGAAGCCAGACAGCATCTCTGAGTGCTGCAGTCAGGATGGTTATACCAGGGGCTCCCCCAAGCAGCATTTCAGTTGTTCCTCATCTTTGACAGACTCTTACCATGTGGGACTGCTGAAGAATAGTCATTCCTACTAGAGGCACAATGATAGAAAAGATGACCTTACAAGGTTCCCTCTGGTTCCATCTTTTTGTAGTTCAGCACCCTGGGCCTGATTTCTCCAGATGATATTATTAATCTTGAAAAGGGGGCTCCATGTGTGCAAGGGGAGATATATAACCAGAAAAAATGGGCTAAATACACATATTTCATTATTCACTGGCATAACTTTAACTTGATGAACTCATCTGGTGATAATGGATGCAAAACCTGTAAGCTCTAGGCATATCCCTGCAAGTTAATACCAGTGCACAATTACTAGAAACTGTTACCATTTCTCTAAATTTTGAGTAAAATACATGCTATTTAAGTCAAGTGGTTTATCACCATAGCAACCATTTCTAGAGTCACACATTCAAATTATAGGCCTGCACAAGGTCCAAGTGACAGAATATTCGGATATAAGTTTTCAGCTATAGTTTTACTTGCAATGGTCACCCACTTTCTTTCACATTCCTGCGGTTTTTGGAAGGAAGAGGAAGGGGAAAAAAAAAGCAAAGGGAAGAAGAGAAATTGACTTCCAAACATAGATTCCTTATATAAGCCTACCCACATAAAGAGCAGGGCCTTCTATGGCGTTAATGAAAACAAAATCTAACTTGTAAATTAGAGAAAGATATAAATATCTCTTTTCTTTTTAATTAAAGTATAATTTACATACAGTAGAATGTGCAAATTTCAAAAGTATAGTTTGATGAGTTTTGATAATGCATAGAGCTATATAACCAACACCTCAATCAAGAAATAGAACAATTCCCCAAGAAGTTCCCTCATGCCACATCCCAGTCAACTCCCTCCCATCCTGGGGCTATAAGTGTTCTGACATTTTTCAACATAAATTACTTTTGTTTTTTCTAAAACGTCATATAAACAAAATAACATACAGTATGTACTCTTTTGTGCCTTGTTTCTTTTGCTTAACATGTTTTTAATTGAAATTTTTATTGAGATAGTTATAAATTCTCATAGCATTATACCATTTTTGAGATTCATCTGTGTATTAGTAGTTCATTCCTTTTTATTGTCAAGCAGTATTCCATTGTATGAATATGTCACAATTTGTTTATCTATTCTTCTATTAGTGAATATTTGGGCTGTTCCCAGTTTGAGGCTCTTTTTTTATGTAAAGCTGCTATAAACATATTCTACTAATCCTTTTTTGAACTTACATTTGGGATTGCTGGGTAAATGGTAAGTAAATGCTTAACTTTATAAGTAACTGCCCAACTGTATTCCAAAAGGAATGCACCATTTTGTATTCCCACCAGCAATGTAGGAAAATTCCAGTTGCTCCAATATTTGCTAAAATTTCGAGTTGTCAGTCCTTTTAAATTTTGGGCATTCTAGAAAGAGTGTAGTGATATGTCATTGTAACTTTTCCTGATATCATTTGCATTTTCCTGATAACTAATGATGTTGCACTTTTTTCATATGCTTATTGACTACTTATATATCTTTCTATCTGAAGTGTCTGTTCAAGTCTTATGGCCATTTAAAAAAATGAGTTGTCTTTTTATTATTGAGTTGTAGGAATTGTCTTTATATTCTGGATACAAGTCCTTTGTCAGATATTTTATTGCAAATATTTTTTCCCTGTCTGTGACTTGCTTATTTCTTTTCTTAATATGCTTTAGATGAGCTAATATGTTTACTTTTGCTGAAGTCTATCTTATCCATTTTTAAAGGGCTTTCTGTGTTTTAAGAAATCTTTGACTACTCTCTGGTTGGAAGATATTATCCTATGTTTTCTCAAAAGAGCTTTATAGTTTAGCTTTTAAACTAATTTCTGTATACAGTGTGAGCTAGGGGGGTCAAAGTTATTATTTTCCCATATAGATGTACTATTATTCTAGCACCATTTATTGAAAAAACTATCCTTTCTCCATTGAATGGCTTTGAAATATCTGTAAAAAATCAATTGACCTCATAAGTGTAGGTCTCTTTCTAGACTCTTGATTTTGTTTCATTGATCTAGTTATCTACTCTTAAACCAATATCACACTGTATTGATTACTGAAGCTACACAGTAAATGTTGAAATCAGATAATATAAGTTCTCCAACTTTGTTCTTTTCATGTTATTTCGGCTGTTCTAGGTCCTACATATTCCCAAATAAATTTTAGAAGCAACTTGTCAATTTCTATCAGAAAAGCAAAAGCCCTAGATTTCACTTGGGGTTGTTTTAAAGTTATAAATCAGTTTGGGGAGACATCTTAATAGTATCAAATCTTCCAATCCATGAACATGGTATATCTCTCCATATATGTCAGCCTTCTTCAATTTCACTCAGCAATATGGTGTGGGGGTTGGTATATATATTTCACATATATTTTGTTAGATCTATCACTAATATTTTATGTTTTACAATAATATGTTAAATGGTTTAAAAAGCTTTTGTTTTCCAATTGTTCATTGCTAGTATATAAAAATACAATTCATTGTTTCGTATACAAATCTTGCATCTTGCACTTTAAGTTCAATTTCTGAAGATTCCTGGGGATTTTCTATGTACACAACCATGGCATTTGCAGGTAGCCACAGTTTTATTCTTCCTTTCCAATCTATATAATTTTATTTCTTTTACTTGCTTTGTTGCATTGGCTAAGACCTGTAGTACAATGTTAAAAAGAAGTAGAAAGGACATCCTTATCTATCTCCTATCTTCAGTGGAAAAGTGTTCAATATTTCACCATTAAGAATTATATTAGCTTTAGAGGGGTTTTCTTTTCTTTTCTTTTGGTAAAAATCCCTTAGTATGTAAAAGAAAGTTCCCATCTGTCCCTAATCTGCTGAGGGTTTTTCTCATGCTTGAGTGTTGAATTTTATCAAATGCTTTTTTCAAAATTATTGAGATAACTATATGGCTTTTCTCCTTTACTTATTAATATGGTGAATTACATTGATGGATTTTTGGATGTTAATCCAAACTTACATTCCTGGAATATACTATACACTTGATCATAATGTTATGCCTTCCTTATAAATGAGTTGGGAAATAGTCTCAAGAGTTTGTGTCATAAGCTTTCTCCTCCTTCCTTCTTAAATATTTGGAGGAACTAACCAGTGAAATCATTTGGGACTGGAGTTTTCTACACCAACAAGTTCTTAATTACAAATTCAGTTTTTTAAAAATAAGAATAGAACTATTTAAATTTTCTATTTTTGTGTATCTGTTTAGGTGTATTTTAAAGGAATTTGACCATTTCATATAAATTTTCCAATGTATTAGCATTAAATGATTCATAATATGTTCTTTTTAAAATTATTTCCTTCCTACTATTTTTGTTAGGAGGGTGCTTAATTTGATGTTCTTTTTCTAGCTTATTGAGATGAAAGCTTAGTTCTTATTATTATTGCTACTGTTTTAAACAGTCAACATTATTTTATATTTACTCACATATTTATTCTTGCCAATGCCCTTCATATTTTCCTACCGTTACTTTCATCTGGGATCATTTTCTTTCACTTTGAAACTTTTCTTTTAGTATTTCTTATAGTAAGATAGGCTGGTAAAAATTCTCTCGTCTTTTACATATTTGAAAACCTTTTTATTTTTATCTTTGAAGGAAATTATCACCAGATACAGAATTCCAAGTTGGCAGGTTTTTTGTTTTGTATTGTTTTCCATTTAGCAGTTTAACAATATAATTCCTTTGTCTTCTGGCTTCCATTATTTCTGTTGGGCTGTCAAAAGTTGTTCCTTTGATGGCAACACGCCCCCACCCTCTACTCCAGATGCTTTCACAATTCTCTCTCTCTGATCTAAAGAACTAAAGGATGGAATTCAAAGCAACCACAGACACCAAAGAATAGTGAGGGAATTCCTTAAAGGAGATAGCCAGAAAGGGGGAATCCTAAATTCTGCTCAGCTAAAGATAAATGAACCAATCTAAGATTTGAACTGCTGGCTAAGAGGCAATTTTCAGTTTTTATCCAATCTACTAATTGTCTGCTAAAACAGAAAGGTCAACACTTTTTGGAAGAACATAGTCAAATCAAGAGCCAGTACAACACAACATTCCCAATGTCTAGGATACAATCCAAAATTCCTCAAATTCCTCAACAGAAATAACAATCAATAGAGACAGACCCTGAGATGACCCAGATATTGGAATTGGCAAACAAGGATTTTAAAGCAGTTATCATCACTATTATCAATGATGTAAAGTGAAAATTTATTTGATGAATAAAGCAGCTCTCCATAAAGGAACAGAAATAATAAAAAAGAACCAAATGAAAATTTTAGAATAAAATATAATATCTGAAATTAAATATTCACCAGATAGGTTTAACAGGAACATGGACACAACAGAGCAAAGAGTAAAACTGAAGATAGATCAATAGAACGTATCCAATTTAAAGAACGGATTGAAAAAAGTCAATACAGCCTCAGGGACTTATTGAACAATATCAAGTGGTCTAACATATGAGTGATTAAGACTCTCAGAAAAAAATAAGGAAAAAGTAATCACAAGATTTCCCAAACTTAGCAAAAGACAGAAATACAGATTCAAGAAGTTCAGCAAATCCCAAGCAAGATAAATGTGAAGTACATTCCTAGCAATATGATTGTCAAACTGCTGAAAACCAAAGATAAAGAGAGGATCTCGAAAACATTCAGAGAAAAGTGACACATTACATATACGAAAAGAACATTTCAAATTACCAGTGACTTCTTATCAGAGAATCTGGATTCCAGAAGGCAGAAGAATAACATCTTTAAAGTGTGGACCAAAATTACCTGTCAAACCAGAACTCTGTAAACAGAGAAAATGTCCTTCAAAAATTAAGACAAAATAAAGACATTTTTAGATAAAAGAAAACTGAGAGAATTCATCACTAGCAGACATGCAATACAAGAAATGCAAAGGAAGTTCATCAGGCTGAAGGGAGATGATACTAAATGGAAGCTTAGATTTTCAGAAAGGAAAGAAGAGCATCAGAAATGGTAAATATCTGGGTAAATATAAAAGACAATTTTCCTTTTAATTTCTTGGAAATACAACTATTTAGGGCAAAAATTAAAACATAGTTTTGTAGGGTTTATAATTACATAGATGTAATACATGTGACAATCATCGCATAAAGGCAGGATAAGAGATGAGTGGAACCAAATTAATACATTTGAAATTGAAGCAATATTTTTTATAACCCAACCCAATGGGTTGGTTCTCCACAGGGTAAAATATACATAAGCATATACTAGGAGCTATAATCTCTAAGAGGAGCTGGGCAGAAGCCAGGCTTGGGAGAGCAGGGAAATGATTTGAAAGGATTCACTAATATATCCCTTCAACCACGGACGTCTGGCTAAACCCGTGGTGAAACCTAAGCCTTACACAGGAGATTCTACTGGGAATAGAAGTACAGACAAAAGCCTTATTGTTTATGGAAGCTTATGAATCCAAACTAGCAACTGGAATTGCCAATAGCATTAGATCAAACAACAACAGGTCAAAATTCATGTTAGCACAATGAATAACTAGTACCTGTATTAGTCAGCTATTGCTGCAGCTATGCTACTGTGTTTGGGAGGTCTCCAGGTTCCGTTATTCACTAGGAGGACTCACAGAACTCAGCATATAGTTGTACTCATTGCTATGATTTATTATAGTGAAAGGATGCAGAGCACAATTAGCAAAGTGAAAAGACACTTGAGGAGAAGTCCAGTGGAAACCATGTTTAAGCTTCTAAGAGTCCTCTCCCAGGAGTCACACAGGATGCACTTAATTACTCCAGCAACAAGTTGTGACAACACATGTGAAATGTTGTCAACCAGGGAAGCTCGAAGAGACTCAGCACCCAGGGTTTTTACTGGGAGCTGGTCATGTAGGCAACCTCTGCCTAGCACCTAGCGAAATCCCAGACTCCCAGAAGGAAAGCAGGTGTTCAGCATAAACCATATTGTTTGCACAGTTTAGGCACAATTAATCATTCTTATCAGTTAATGGTAGCCACTGTTCCAAAATCTAAGTTCCCAAAAGCCAGCCAAGGGCCAACCTGGCAAGCAGGACTTTTCAAGGATAGCAGTTTAGGCCTGCTATGTTAACTCTTTTCTGTACAACTACCTAACAAAGAACTATAAGAGTCTCAGTATGTTCTAACAATAAACATTAATTTTTGCTTGGTGGTGCTAGGCTAGACTTCAGGCTTTGTATTGGGTTCAAGTCTGTTCACAGATCTTCATAATTCCAGGAACTGTGGCTTCTGCAGTCATGTTCTTCTCATGGCAGGTGGCAGAAATACAAGAGAGCAAGCTAAATCATGCAAACACTTTTAAGGTCTCTGCTTACATCACACCTCCTAACATTTCATTGGCTAAAGTCAGTCTCATATAGCTAAGATCAACATTAGTGAGGTGAGAAAATATACATCTACTCTAATAGGGAGAAAAACCACATGGCAAAGGGTATGAATGTACAGATCCCTTACAGAGGTTTTAAATAATTGGGAAAAATGGGGCTTCCCTGGTGGCGCAGTGGTTGAGAGTCCGCCTGCCGAAGCAGGGGACGTGGGTTCGTGCCCCGCTCCGGGAAGATCCCACATGCCGCGGAGCAGCTAGGCCCGTGAGCCATGGCCGCTGAGCCTGCGCGTCCGGAGCCTGTGCTCCGCAACAGGAGAGGCCACAACAGTGAGAGGCCCGCGTACCGCAAAAAAAATAAATAAATAAAATAATTGGGAAAAATAATCCAATCTACCACAGTGCCCTAGGGATCTCACCAAACTCAGAGGGCAAATGAGGTTGGAAGCATCATCTTACCACTTTTGAAAATATTTCTTAGTTTGTTCATTAGTTTATTCCCACACCTATGCCCAAAGGAGCCTTAAAGCAGACAGGAAAGAACATGGAATTTTAGCAATATTCTATGCAAGTTCTTTAGCAATATAATAATAAAATTAATAATAGCTAACATTAATGAGTGCTTACTATATGTCAAGAGTGTTACATGCATGATTTCATTTAGTCCTTGGTTGATGTCATTATTTTTCCCATTTTAGATATGAGGAAACAGAGGCCTAGAGACTTGCCCAAGGTCCTAAAGCTTATAAGTGGTGAAGCCAGGATTTGAATCCAGGCAGCCTAGATCTGGAGCTTGCGCTTTTAACCAGTAGGATATTTTAAATGGAATGCTTGGGCATATATGCTAGATTATAATGCTTCAATACTGGAGTATAAAAGTGTGCCAGAAATATGGAAGCACCACCAAATTTTCACATGATTCACATGGGCTCAGGGAACTAAGATTTAATATGTTAAGAAAAGAAAATTTTTATCTTACTCAACTAAAATACTAAGAAAACTTGACTTTTTCCTCACAGCAACAGGTCAATATACCACATAGTTCAACCGTTTAATTTCAATCTTATTTAAATTCAAATATTCCTTGACTTTGAAGAACTGCTAATGAACACATTTCATTGATCAAAGTAACTTTTCAAAGTTTCTAAGCCAGCTTGCCTTTCTACTTTCTAGACTAGATAAAGTATCTGCTACACATACCATCTCCTATGATTCTGTAAAGGCCATGTTTTTTCAGTCAAGAAAAATGATCACAAAAATCTTCCATTTTCACTAAACAAGTATATTCAAGACTGTGTTCAATAAACAATTTAACAACTAAGAAGTTTTTCCTTTATGAAGCAAGAATTCTGTAATGCAAATATACTTCTATCACATCCAGAGTCGCTAGTCCCTCCCTCTATGGTTATGGGGGGGGGGTGCATTTTAATTACAGACATTCATTTCTCTTCAGTTGTTTTCTGAGCTTAATGAACAATGAAAGTACTGTACTACTTATTGGAAATCACTAAGAATCGAACGTCGAAAGGCATGTTCCTGCAATAAGCAATGGTCTGCTAAGTGTCTCATTTGAAGATGAGTAAATGCTGCTGTAGGAATTAAGTCTTGGGTCTGTCTGACAGAATAGACTAAGAATCCATTGTAGGGAATTCAGAGGGTTACCAGTAACACAAAACGTTATCTAGATGTACTCAGCCTGTAAAATACAAGATATATAAGAGAGAACACTTCTATCTTCAAAAAACACAGTTACCTAAAACAAACTAAAGGTTGAAAATGAAAAGAAAAAAAAAGGACATTAACAAATGTCAACTAGTCAAAAATAAGTTTGAAAAAGTGAAGTGTGATACCTTAGTCCAAACATGAAAAGTGAGGAGATACACACTGTATTTTTCCATAATGCCCAGGGCATTTGGAACTAAGGAACAGTTACTCAGAGAAAGAGGAAGGTGCTTGGTTCAACTGTTTTTGTTTTTAATAATTCCTCACTTTCTCTGCCGGTTTTTCAAGTGCTTTGCCACTTATCTAAAAAATATGATGACACTGGCTTGTGAGAAATACAAAATCAGAAGCTCTAAATGGATTTATGAGATTCTTCAGAATAGAGAACAATGATACAATGGAAAGCAGGAACTGCTGGCAGATTTCCATTTAAAGCCAAATTTCAAATATTTTAATGGAAAAAGAATCATATACATCTCTTTAATTTCGTAAGTATAAATTATTTATCATATCAAATTATCCATATAATCTAATTTTAACAAATAAATTTTTCCCGTGGGAAATATTTCAATATTCATAGAGTGATTTTTTTCTCTTTTTTTAAAATTAATTAATTAATTTATTTATTTGGGGCTGTGTTGGATCTTTGTTGCTGTGCTCGGGCTTTCTCTAGTTGCAGCGAGCAGGGGCTACTCTTCATTGCGGTGAGTCGGCTTTTCACTGCGGTGGCTTCTCTTGTTGCAGAGCACGGGCTCTAGGTGCATGGGCTCAGTAGTTGTGGCTTGCAGGCTGTAGAGCGCAGGCCCAATAGTTGTGGCACACGGGCTTATTTGCTTCGCGACATGTGGGATCTTCCCGGACCAGGGCTCGAACCCATGTCCCCTGCATTGGTAGGAGGATTCTTAACCACTGAGCCACCAGGGAAGCCCTTCATAGAATGATTTTTAATAAAATTAAAATTTCTCTCTTAAGAATATTAGTTACTATATGAATCCTGTGTGGACTCAAGACTAAATGGCCTACACTATTTTCAGTTATCACGTTAGGCCTTATACTCCACTATTTACTGTTAATGAAGATTTGAAAAAAATAAAAGAAGTAATTTCTTAACATAAACTCAACTTCAATATAATTAACAAAGTAACATATTTATTCATAAAAATCAGTGAAAAATTTAATATGGATGAGAAGTCTTTCTTTTAAGGGGTAACACTTTTCAGAAAAATTCCCAAATAAGGTAAGGTATTCCTCCCAAGATATCACAGCCAAAACCTAAGCATAGGAGAGTCCCTTAAAGGACATCCAGGGCAAACTCCTACCCAGCTTGGAGAAATTCCTGCTACAGCATTTATAACAAGTAGCTTTCCAGAGTCTGCATGAATGTTTCCAATGATTGAAAGGTAGGGTTTACTATCCATGGCCCAGACTGTGCTATTGCAGGTGAGCTCTGAGTGTGGAAAAGTTCTTCTTGTTGATGAGTAGAAATCTATATTCTTAAATTTTCAATCCACTGAGTATAGTTCTAGCATCCACAAGAACCTCAAATTCCAATTCTTCTGTTCCCTAATTGGAAGTAGCTGAGAACAGCATGGCAAGTCCCATCACTCTGTGACTTGCAGGGGGAAGAGGAGGATGGTAGTGGAGACAAGTGACAGAGCAATGAAAAAGGAGATGGAAGACAAACATTTGGTTCCAAGGATATTTTATGTCAGAATCAGTGCCAAACAGAATCCAAGACTACAAAAGATAATGTGCATATGCATGTGTATGTATGGATTTGTGTTTGTATATATGTGAGTATACAGTAGATGCATGCATGTAATACGTGTAATGTATGTGTATGCATGTGTGAGTACATATACATGTATGTATATGTGTGTATGTGTACATATGTATGCATGTGCACATGTATATGTGTGTATAAAATGCCAAGTCAGCTAACAGGAAAATTTTCAAACTATAAATGAGGAAATGCAAATATTGGGTTTTTAGGATATTTTTAACAAGAATATAAAATACACACAGCTGCTAAGCACTGCAGGAATTGTTAACAGACTAGAGAGGATGAAAGGAAGTCAATAAACTTATGTTTATATTATGGTAAAGATATGGTTATTTCAAAATATCTGAATAATTAAATGTCAAGCTTATTAACTAGATATTTGCTATCAAGTAGACAAAGAAGTTCCCAATGAGTAAATAAAAATCAACCAGATCACTCTACTGGGTCTCTTTCCACAAATTTCTGACAGGATTCTTATCATGGCATGGTGTGGGCCAGCCACGCTGCACCTTACTGGCTGTGGGTCAGGATTTACCCTCTCGGTTCCTTTCTCCACTTGCCCGTCTCTAGGCCTCGGAGAACTGAAAGACAGCAACTCCTCACAAGAAGTCTGGGTTCTCCGGAGGTAAATACAGCCCCCACTGGCAGCATGTTCAATCATTAAAGAAGAGCTAAAATATGCTGATTAGATCTCAAGACAAGAAAGAGAACAAACATACAGAAAATTTTTCCTCAAACACAGAAACAAAAGAAAAAAAGGGTTTGGGTAAATTGTCAGGATTTCAATTTAGCAGAACACAATCTAGAATTAATCAAAATGTTACTAAATTTTATTCACCAAAAATAATAAAACTATATTCAGATCTAATAAGGTAAAATAATAAAACTATACAAACAGTTTTAGCTACCATAAAATTGGAAACGACTAACTGGATAATTTAGTAAGTCTTTTTCTAGGTAATACATAAACCCATTCCAAATTGTGTAGCCTGGTAAAATACAAAAATTATTCATCGTGACTCATTAGCCAAAACTGGCACACCACCTGTCTTTGTAAATAAAGTTTCATTGGAACATGGCCATGCTCATTCATTTGTTGTCTGTGTCTATTTTCATGCTATAACATCAGAGTTGAGAAGCTGTGACAGAGACTATTATGGACCACAAAGCCTAAAATACGTACTATCTGTTCCTTTACAGGAAAACTTTGCAGACTCCTGCCCTATATAATCATGGATCCTAAAATAAGCATATAGGCCACCTTGCTAAATCATGATAGTTTCAAGGGAGGAAAGAACTTTACTGTCTTTATCATGCAGGTCTCCTTTGTTACAAACCATTAAAAACCAACAACAAAAAAGAGTTGCAAAAAAATGTTCCAAGTGTTGTGAAGGTATTTTACAGTTTGGAGAAATGGAACAATTGGTTCTTCCTACTTGTTTTGTTGGTTCTTCCTACCTGTTTTCCTTCCTCTTCATCTGAAGAGTTACTGACATGGATACTTCTGCTGGGTTGGTAACCTTTCAACTTTTCGTGACCGGACCAGTTGTTCTTTTGGTCTGTTGTACTTTCCTCATCACTTCCTGTGTTATTTTTCCATTCTTTCATCATTTCTAACACATTGGTTGGTCTCGCCGAAGAAAGTATATTGCCCTAATATTAACAATGAATTTTTGGTGTTATAAACAGTTTAGAAAACAGAAGACTCTTACATATTTTAGTAATATAGTCTCACAAATTCAGTAAGTCACATGGAAAAATTATAATGCTGAATAAATAGCAAAACTTTGGATGCCCTTTTGAGCATACTCCTTGTACTGGCATGTCTCAGACCTCTTCACTAATACTTTTACAATATGCCAAAATTTAGGGATGGGAGAATATTCTGGTTTAAAAGAACAGTGCAGCATGCTTGTGTGAAAGAACCACTAGATAGGGCAAGTTCCTGGAATCCAAAGACCCCCTTACAGTGCCGTTCCTAGAAAATTAATAGGGAAGCTAAAAAATGAAAGAAGTTGCCCAAAGTCTACTGGGTCCAACACTAAGGGTAAGCCTATATAACATCAAAATGTCTAGGTAAGAAATCTAAATTCAGTTGATTAGTCCGGTGCCGTGTCCAAGAATATAGATCTTTGACTTGAAAGCTCTTAGTTGACTGGAAGATTTCGATATAATGTGGTCATTTGATTATAATGGATTCCGTGCACTGTTTTAACCCCAGATGTGGCTATACCATACTAAAATTGACCATTTTATATTAACTATCTTTTTCTCAAATATTATATTCCATTTAATGCCAAGAAATGCATGAATGCATTCTTAAATGCCTCCTGCTAGACTAGGTATGCCTTAAATAGTTTTGCTCCTAACTCAGACTAGTAGAGAAAGTTTGGACAAGAAGTTTGGATCACATTTAGATTAAAACAGGACGTTTAGGTGTGGGAACAACTATGGAGTGATCTAAGTTAATTTGATATGTGGGTGGACTGAAGCATTAAGCAACAGTGATTCAGAATAGTATGAGGCCAGGCATCTTAAGGGCCACCATCTGAGTACACTGTTGAGGATTTGTAGAGTTTAATATATTTGTGGTTAAAGACACAGACAAATATTAAGCATGGAATAGTAATAATTAAATGAGGATCATTATGCTATTCATTCCCTGAGGTTCTTCTACGTCATCCTGTTTTAAGAAGGTCTATATTCTTACTACTTTCATAGCATCCTACTTTTGGTTGCACTTTGCAGCCTCTACCCATTTACTCCCAGAATGCCCTTACTATGCCTTCTGCCAACACGTAGCCTACATTTCCGTCAGGGCTCAAGTTGACAGTCATCTCCGTCAAGTATCCCAGAACTTCCAAAGATGTCAACTTAAATGAAGCACAGATGAAGTCTCAGAGAGCAAAAAGGAGTTGAAATTGTTTAGAACGGCAGATAGTCTCAGAGCTCTCATCTGAATGAGTTCTGATCTTCAGGGCTCTGTCAACAGCCCTGCTTGACCCCAGTGATTCATCTAGCCTCTATTATAACTTCCTGGCTTCATGATGACCTTGAACACTAACCCACAGTGTCCAGGCTCCTGGAATACTAGTACACACAACTTTGCCTCAACTTAATTCTTTCAATAGAAAACAGAGACAATCTGACATCTATGTCTGTAATCCCAGTCCTCAATTGCTCTTCCCTGATAAACTCTCTACAGGTTAACTCTTTGGATCTAGAGTCATTTCTTCCAGGCACATAGTAGAATTTTGCTTCTCCACCTCTTCTGGAACATGATGATATGACTTGTTTTGACCAGTAAAATGTGATTTGAAATAGTGTGTATCACTTCTGGGTAGAAACTTGAAGAGAGAGCATGTAATTTACATGTTCTCAATTTCTTCCTTAGTAACTATAGAAGCACAGAGATAGAGCCTCCCTCAGCCTGGGTCCCTGAGTGAAGACAAAGTAAAACAGAGCTTACTCTCCTCCTCCCAGCCAATGTGCAATGGAAGGCATAAACAGCACTGAGATTTGGGGGTCACTTGTTACCACAGCATAATCTAGCCTGTCCTGATAGAAGATTAAATATTTACACTCTGTAAGTCACCTCCAAAAAGCTTTATAAAGAGTGAGCCCACTATATAATCAGCATACCCAACGAAGTTGTAATTACTACACAAATCATATGCAATCAGTACCATGTGATAGCCAATTTATTTAGGCAGTCTTTGCTTTGCACAGTCCTGATATGCATGAATTTTAGTCATCATGACTTAAATAACATCAGTCCCTCAGCAACACAGTTCAAATTTCAGTCACCATGGTACATTAACTATAATTGCATAAAGTTCAAACTTCACTGCTAGCTCTTCAATCCACGATCCCCAGGTAAATTACAGATTTGCATCATGATCAGTGACCAATCACGTCACTTGTTTCACAGTCTGTTGGTGATTGCACACTGTGCATCTGCTATTCAGTTCACACACAGACAGCAATGTGTGCCGTTGTGTTGCCTCCTTGTCTTGCAGGGAATTTGCTAACAATAATGAAACTGCAACAAAGAAATTAAAAGTGATAATACTGGGAGTAAAATTTGAATCAAATGTAAATGGAGTAATAGAAGAAATAGCTGACCATGGGAATGCTGCCACTGCCGCTGTGAGAATCTAGATGCGCAACCAAAGGAACTTAGTGAAGGCAAACTTATCAACATAAATGAGGAAGGATGAAGATGCTTCAGAGAAAATAACACCCACAAAAAACTTGACATTTAAAGAATTTTCAGAGATATTCAAGACATTGAAAAGACAAAGGATACAATGTTGGAAGTAGATCCAAACTTGTAAAACAGTATGACAATTCACCAAGGCATAAAAAAGATGCTCCCCTCTGTATGATAAGAAGAAGGCAAGCACTGTTTAAACTAATCTTGGTAAGTTTTTAACTCCAAAATAAGACACTTTAACTCTCAATATTTCTAATGTTTTAAATTACAGTGCAAAAAATTTAGCTTTACTTTTGTTTCATTCTCTATATATATTTAGAGCCAACAGTTAGGGAGTTTTTAATGTTTAACAAAAAATTTTAAAGGGCATGAAAAAATCACAATTTTTCCCATTGATTATTAAAATCATTTTGCACAGCTTCAATATGCACTATTTTTATGGTTCTGCACTACTGTGCAAAGCAAGGATTACCTGTACTACCTTGAATCTGCATTTCTAGCCAGCTTTCAAGCGCTTGCTTCACATATATCAATATATACACATAAAAGCATGGTGACTGACACGCTACAAATGACTCTATTTCTTATTGCAAAGAGACTGGGGAGAAGAGCAAAAGATCTAGAATAGGGTCATTATCCCATCAAAAACACTCTACCATTTATAAATTTTTAACTATTTGCTTCCTATATTCCCTTGTGATATCAAACAGGGCACAAATGTTGCTATAGATTCCAGACTTTCCCTCTTGTCTAAAGTCCAGCCAGTAACTTACTAGACGAGCCCCTTCTTGCCTGCTAACAGTTGGAGGAAGAATTGCATCAGATACTTGGACTGACCAATGAATAAGTGGCCCAGAGCTGTGTGTCATGAGCCTTCTAGGCTCAAGAGAAATTACACATGAACCAACCAAACAAAAATGGGTGGAATTGTTAGGGCAGACACTGGAGATTGTGGAGACACCTCACCATCAGAACAGTAACCTCTGAACTCCCTTTACTGGCTGTGTTAAGAGGGGTCACACCCTGAACTCATCAACCATGAAGCAGCAAATGGCAAGAAGGCAGCAGTAATAGGCTGATAATCTGAGGCTATCATAAGTAGAAAACCAACCTTTTTGTTAATAAATTTCCACTTGTTTAACTCACAGTTTGAGACTACTTTATTTTGAAAAACTGGAAAAATGAACACTCATAGAGGAGAAGCAGTGGTCAAATACTAAGATTTGGATTTAATCTTAGTAGACAGGTCCTGCAAATAGGAACCCAAACATACGTCCTCATCTAACAAAATGTGCCTTTTCAAGGACCGTGCCTATCAGTATTCTGTAAACAATGTCTTTTACAAGTATTTTTTAATGAATGAATGAATGACATGTATGAGTTGGGATAAGATAGTATGAAACATAAAATCAGCAAAGCGAAAAGGAAACATTCTGGGTCTTTAATTTACGGTCATCATTTTCTACTTTTTGTTAAGTAGCTAGAACCCTTTATTTTGTAATGTTCCGAGGAATAAATTTTTTTAATTAGAAAAAATTTTTATATCTTTCTAAAAAAGATATAAAAGGATGCTCAACTTCACAAAATTAATAAAATCCAAATCAAAAACAATGAGTTGGCAATTTTCACCTAATAGATGGACATAAATTTAAGTTTGATAAAACTCTGTGTTGGTGAGGGTATGGGGTAACAGGCTCTCTCATTTACTTGCTTTTTATGGGAGGATAAATTGGCAATAAACTATCAAAATATGTAATGCACATTCTCATAAACCAGTAATTCAACTTTTAAGAATTTATTTTATAGATATGCTGACACAGTATGCAAACGTATACTTACAAGAACATTTGTTGCACCACTGTTTGTAACAGAAAGGACCTGAAACAATTTAAATATTCCATATTCATAGGGGCAAAATAATAGTGTATCCATAGTTTTGGATACAATACTGCTTTTTAAAAAAATAAGCATATCTTCCCAAAATACATTAGATGAAAAAGAATAGTTTGCGTAATATAAACCCATTTGTGAAAAGGGAATAATAAAAATGTTCAGAATGTATTTGAAAGAATGCATAACAGACTTAACAATGGTTATCTTTAGTAAGAGGGAATGAGGGAATAGAGGGAGAAAGTTATTTTTCCTGCCTTGTTTACCATTTAAATCACTTACTAAGGGTAATGGCAACTATTATATGACTAAAAAGTAATATAAACTATGTAGGAAAAGAAATAATGTAAGTTGCAGATACTCACAAAGGACTGATAGCACCCAGTAAGATCACCAAACATGCTCTTATGGGTCTCAGTGAGGCCAAGGCAGCAGCATAGAAAGGTAGTAAGGGCTGCTGAAGTAAGTGACTCTGCACCACTTTAAAATTTTTCCTAACAAAGTCATCTCAGTGATTTAGTTTTCACAAGTATAGCAAATAATGAGAATAAAGAAAATTGGTGTTGATATTCCTATTCTTTAAGAGGAAACAAACTGAGAAATTTAGTAATTTACCCTTATTCCAGAAGTGCATTTCCAATTGTCTGCTAAGAATTTCTAGGTAGAGGTGTTGCTGAGCCTTCAATACTGTAATGTATATTTGAAAACTGCTCAGAGAATTTTTCCCACCATAAGAAAAAAAAATTTAAACTATGTGAGGTGATGGATATAGTAACTAAATTTACTGTGGTAATCATTTTACAATATATACATATATTAAGTCACTATGTTGCACATCTTAAACTTATACAATGTTATATGTCAAATTACGTCTCAGTAAAGCTGGAAAAATAAAAACAAAATATATTCCAAACCAACATTCTTCAAACGGTTATGCGTATACCTCGCTGTACACGAAGACTTCCTAAGGGCTGTATGGGCAGGGATGGTTTACAGGGAGTCAATTTCAAGACCCTCAATTTCCAATGACCTACTCTTTTTCAAAAGTCACCTGCTTGAGAAAGGATCTGCAGTAATTCTTTCCATGTTCTTTTCTTAAGTCAGCTTCTTACAAGGTTTGTTACTGTACATATATTTATTTTTGTGTGTGTGAGAGAGACAAAAGGCTCATATCTAGAATATACAACAAACTTCTACAAATAAATAAATTAAAAAAAACTAATAGAAAAATGGAGGAAAGACTTGAACAGACATTTCATAAGGCCAATGAGGATAAGTAAAGTAAAAGTGACCAATTTCATTTGTCATTCAGGAAACGCAGATTAAAACCACAATAAGATACCATTACATATTACCAGAGTATCTAAATTAAAAATATTGATAATAACAAGCACTGGAGAGGATGGGGAGCAAAACTAGAACTCTTACACATTGCTGATGAGTGGCACAAAGTGAACGGTGGAAAAGGGAACAAAGGAATTCTCTTGTAGGGGGTGGAAATGTTCTGTATTTTGTTCTGGGTGGTGGTTACACAAATGTATAAATTCATAAAAATTCATCAAGCTATACACTTAAAATCTGTGTATTTTACATTAAGTAAATTATACCTTAACAAAACTATGATTAATTTAAAATTAAGTTTCATAGATTTGTACATATTATTACATGTAACTTAATCATTTTCTGTATATATTTTCTGTATAATATTCCATTGTTAGACTATACCACAATTTATTCATTCTCTAGTCAGAGGGAATTTGGGTTGATTCTGGGTTTTTGCTCCTATATACACTTCCACAAACATTATTGTGTATATCTCCACATGTATATGTGTAAGAGTTCCTCAGGTATATTCTTAGAAGTGAAATTTCTTGGTTATAAAGTATGTGAATGGTTAACTTTAAAAGATAATGTCAATCCCTTTTTCCAAAGTAGTTGTACCAATTAATACTTTCACCAGCAATGATTAAACTTAAAAGCTTTCGCACAGCAAAGGAACCATAAACAAAACGAAAAGACAACCCACAGAATGGGAGAAAACATTTGCAAATGAAGCGACCAACAAGGGATTAATCTCCAAAATATACAAACAGCTCATGGAGCTCAATATCAAAAAAACAAACCACTCAATCAAAAAATGGGCTAAACGGGCTTCCCTGGTGGCACAGTGGTTGACAGTCCGCCTGCCGATGCAGGGGACACGGGTTCGTGCCCCGGTCCTGGAAGATCCCACATGCCGCGGAGCAGCTGGGCCCATGAGCCATGGCCGCTGAGCCTGTGCGTCCGGAGCCTGTGCTCCACAACGGGAGAGGCCACAACAGTGAGAGGCCCGTGTACCACAAAAAAAAAAAAAAAAAAAAGGGCAGAAGATCTAAACAGACATTTCTCCAAAGAAGACATACAGACTGCCAAGAGTCACATGAAAAGATGCTCAATATCACTAATTATTAGAGAAATGCAAATCAAAACTATAATGAGATATCACCTCACACTGGTCAGAATGGCCATCATCAAAAAATCTACAAACAATAAATGCTTGAGAGGGTGTGGAGAAAACGGAACCCTCCTACACTGTTGGTGGGAATATAAACTGGTACGGCCACTGTGGAGAACGGTATGGAGGTTCCTTAAAAAACTAAAAACAGAACTACCATATGATCCAACAATCCCACTCCTTGGCACATATCTGGAGAAAACCATAATTCAAAAGGTACATGCACCTCAATGTTCATTGCAGCACAATTTACAATAGCCAAGACCTGGAAGCAACCTAAATGTCCATCAACGGAGGAATGGATAAAGAAGATGTGGTACATATATAGAATGGAATATTACTCAGCCATAAAAAAGAATGAAATAGTGTCATTTGCAGCAACATGGATGGACTTAGAGATTGTCATACTGAGTGAAGTCAGTCAGACAGAGAAAGACAAATATCATATGATAACGCTTATATGTGGAATCTTAAAAAAATGGTACAAATGAACTTATTTACAAAACAGAAACAGAGTCACAGATGTAGAAAACAAACTCATGGTTACCAAGGGGGAAATGGGGGGGAGGGATAAATTGGGAGATTGCGATTGACAGTACACACTACTATATATAAAATAGATAACTAATAAGGACCTCCTATATAGCACAGGGAACTCTGCTCAACACTCTGTAATGACCTATATTGGAATAGAATCTAAAAAAGAGTGGATATATGTATATGTAAAACTCATTCACTTTGCTGTACAGCAAAAACTAATGCAACACTGTAAATCAACTACACTCCAATAAAAATTAATTTTAAAAAAAGATACTCTTTACCCACATCTATTCCAACACCGGCTACTGTCAGACTTCTTAATTTTTGGTTTATCTCACTGAGGTCTTGGTTTGTATTTCCCCAGTCACTAATGCAACTGAACATCTTGTCACGTGTTCATCAGCCAAATGTGGGTCCTCTTCTGTAAAAATGCCTGGCCCTAAAGCAACTAAACTCCAATAAAAATTAATTTTAAAGAATGCCTGGCCCTGTCTCTTTGTACATTTTCTACTAGGTTGTTTGTCCGCTTTGTATTGATTTTTAAGAATTATTAAGATTTCATGATATTAACCCTTTTTTGTTTTTTGGGTTACAAAAGCCTTCTCCTAGTTTATAACCTATCCCTAAAGTGTTGTTTTATGAACAGAAGTTCTGAAGATTAATATTAAGTCAAGTTTATCCACCATTTACTTTATGTTAGTGCCTTTGGTATCTTGCTTATAAAATCCTTTTCTACACACTCTAAGGTCCAAAACATTTTCACCTATATTTTCTACTAAAAGTTAAATATAAATTTTATTATTTAAGTCCTTGATTGATTTGCAGTTGACTTTTGTCTGCAGTGTGAGATAGGAACCCAATTTCTCTCTTTTTTTTTTCATATGGACAACCATTTATTCCAGCTCCAATTATTGAACAGTCTCTACTTTTTCCACTGATCTTCCATACTACCACTGTCATAAAAGTTCCAGATATGCATGGATATGTTTCTGCACCTTCTATTTTATTCTACTGGTCAATTTGTTTATTACTGCAAATGATCACACTATGCTAACTAATACAGCTTCATAAGTCCTAATATCTGGTAGAGCAAAACATTCAGAAATGTCTTGGTTATTTTCGACACTTTAAGCTTCGATTCAAATTTTAGGGTCAGGAAAGCTTGTGGAATTTTGATTGGATTTGCATTGTGTATGTACATCAACATGAGGAAATCAGTTTTTATGATATTAAGTCTCCTGACCTATGATTATGGTATATCTTTACACTTAAGTTTTCTTCAATGTTTTCCAATAAAATTTCATAATTTTCCCCAAATCTTATGTTGAATTTATTTCTAGAAATTATATATTCTTGAATATTATTTTACATCTTCATTTTTTTACATTTTATATTGTTGCTTGCTAGTGAAAAGAAATACAGGGCCTCCCTGGTGGCGCAGTGGTTGAGAGTCCGCCTGCCGATGCAGGGGATACGGGTTCGTGCCCCGGTCTGGGAGGATCCCATATGCCGCGGAGCGGCTGGGCCCGTGAGCCATGGCCGCTGAGCCTGTGCGTCCGGAGCCTGTGCTCCGCAACGGGAGAGGCCACAACAGTGAGAGGCCCGCGTACAGCAAAAAAAAAAAAAAAAAAAAAAAAAAAGAAATACAATGTCAATCTTTTTTTTCCAGGTTTACTGAGATATAATTGATATATAACATTGTGTAAGTTTAAAGTGGACAATGTGTTGATTTGATACACTTATATATCGATGAGTATCAACCTTAAATCTAGCTACCTTACTCAGCTCTTCTATTATTTCAAATAGTTTGTCTAATAATTTGTATATTACTACAAATAATAAAAGTTTTCTTTCTGTTTTCCAATTCTCATGACTTTATTTTCCTTGTCTTAAGTTGACTAAGATCAACAATGGTGGGAAAAACTATTGAAAGCTGATTTCCTTGACTAGCTCTTTATTTTAAAGAAATGCTTCTCACGTTTCCCATTTAAAACGATATTTGCTGTAAACTTTTATCAGGTTAAGGAAGTTTTCTTCTATTCCTAATTAAATTATGAATGTATACTGAGTCTTATTACAAGTGTTTCCTTTAAATTATCATATGCTTTTTCTCCTTTAATATATTAATGTGTGAATTTATATTTACAGATTTTTTTCCCAAAATTAAACCATCATTGTATTTTTAGGGAAAATCCAACAAGATCATGATCTTTTTTATAAACACAGTTGGATCCAACTTGCTAATATGTTGTTTAAGGTTTTACATCTATATTAATAAGTAATATGGATCATTTTCCTTTTTCATAGGTTTGGTTTACAATGGTCTAATTTTGTTTTACTAGAGTATACAGAATTAATACTAGACTCAAAATAAATTAGGAAAATTCTCTCTTTGGGGGCACAGGAGGAGAGTTATAAATTTGACATAAAAGTTTGGTAGAACTAATCTGTAAAATCATCTAGGCTTGGTGTTTTCCTGGTGGAAGATTTTAAACTACTGCTTCAATTTCCTTAGTAATTATATAGGACAATTCAAGTTTTCTATTTATTCTTTTTTTTTTTTTAGCTTTTTTTTGAGGTGGACCATTTTTTTTTAAATTAATTAATTTGTTTTTGGCTGTGTTGGGTCTTCGTTTCTGTGCGAGGGCGTTCTCTAGTTGTGGCAAGCGAGGGCCACTCTTCATTGCGGTGCATGGGCCTCTCACTATTGTGGCCTTTCTTCTTGAGGAGCACAGGCTCCAGACGTGCAGGCTCAGTAGTTGTGGCTCACAGGCCTAGTTGCTCTGCGGCATGTGGGATCTTCCCAGACCAGGGCTTGAACCCGTGTCCCCTGCATTAGCAGGCAGACTCTCAACCACTGCGTCACCAGGGAAGCCCCGAGGTGGACCATTTTTTAAAGTCTTTATTGAATTTGTTACAATATTGCTTCTCTTTCATGTTTTGGTTTTTTGGCCGTGAGGCATGTGGGATCTTAGCTCCCCAACCAGGGATTGAATCTGCACCACCTGCATTGCAAGGCAAAGTCTTAACCATTGGACCACCAGGGAAGTCCCTTCTATTTATTCTTGAGACAATTTTATGAAGCTGTATTTTTTGAGGAAAATCTTTTTTTTTATTAGTTTCTGCTTTATAACAAAGTGAATCAGTCATACATATACATCTGTTCCCACATCCCTTCCCTCATGCATCTCTCTCCCTCGCACCCTCCCCATCCCACCCCTCCAGGCGGTCACAAAGCACCGAGCTTATCTCCCTGTGCTCTGCGGCTGCTTCCCACTATCTATCTACCTTACGTTTGGTAGTGTATATATGTCCATGCCTCTCTTTCGCTTTGTCACAGCTTACCCTTCCCCCTCCCCATATCCTCAGGTCCATTCTCAATTAGGTCTGTGTCTTTATTCCCGTTTTACCCCTAGGTTCTTCATGACATTTTTTTTAAAATTCCATATATATGTGTTAGCATACAGTATTTGTCTTTCTCTTTCTGACTTACTTCACTCTGTATGACAGACTCTAGGTCTACAATGGAATATTACTCAGCCATAAAAAGAAACGAAACTGAGCTATTTGTAATGAGGTGGATAGACCTAGAGGAAAATCTTTTTTATGAAAAGAAATTTTGTCCATTTTTCCTAAGTTTTCAGATTTATTAGTATACAGTTGTTGGTGGCATTCCCTTACCTTTTTAATATTTATCCTTTTAATTTCTGCTTTATCTGTGCCTGTATTCCCTTTTTCCTATTAATACTATTTTTGTCTTCTCTATTTCTTTCTTATTTTTGCCAAAGATTTATCTATTTGTTGGTCTTTTCAAAGAATCAAATGTTGGTCTCATTGATCTTCTCTTTTCTACCTTTCCTTTCCATTTAATTTATTTTCACTTTTACTTAGTTTTATTTTTCCTACTACTTTATTTGGGTATATTCTGTTGGGATTTTTTCCTGAGATTTTAAGTTGGATATGTAGTTCTTTTTTAGCCTTTCTCCTTTTCTAATGTGAATATTCCAAGTGATAAATTTCTGCTGAAACACACTTTTACTGCATCTCACAGGTTTTGATATGTTGTATTTTTATTACCATTCAGTTCTACAAATTAAAAATTTGTTCTCATTAGTATTTATTCTTTAACCCATGACTTATCTAGAAGCATGTGATTTAATTTCCAAATATATACAGATATTTAATCTTATTGGCATTGACTTTTAACTTAATTGTGTATTGTTAGAGAACATAATCTGTGTAAAACTTATTGAGACTTGCTTTCTTCCTGGCCAGTTCAATTTTGGTAAATGTTCCTTCCACATGTGGTTAAGAAAAATGTATATTCTCTAATTGATGGATGCAGAATTGTATACATGTCCACTAAAATAAGCTTGTTAATTGTCTTGTTAAAATACTCTTGTTTCTGTTTTCACTTGCTTTACATATCAATAGTTGAGAGAAGTGCATTAAAATCTCCCACTATGGGGCTTCCCTGGTGGCGTAGTGGTTGAGGGTCCGCCTGCCGATGCGAGGGGCGTGGGTTTGTGCCCCGGTCTGGGAGGATCCCGCGTGCCGAGAAGCGGCAGGGCCCGTGGGCCGTGGCCGCTGAGCCTACGCATCCGGACCCTGTGCTCCGCGGCGGGAGGGGCCGCAGCAGTGAGAGGCCCGCGTACAGAAAAAAAAAAAAAAAAAAAAAAAAAACTCCCACTATGATGGTGAATTTTCCAATTTCTCCATGTAATTTTGTCATTTTTGATGTATATTTTTGAGGTTATCATATTAGTTGCATACACGCTTAAACCTATATATTTTGTTTGGATTGAACTTTTATCATTATAAAGTGACCTTCATTATCTCTAATGATGATTTGTTTGTGGCAAGGTATATTTAATTGATATTAATTCAGTTACTCAGGCTTTTTTTGGTTAGTGTTTGCCTGGTATGTTCTTTTCCATTCTTTTTCTTTCAATATTTGTGTCCTTATGCTTCAAATGTGCTTCTTGTAAATAGCACTTAGCTAGATTTTTAAAAAGTCAACCTGACCTTATGTCTTTTAACAGGTATTTTGTTTTTTAAAATATTATTTTTTTCATGTTTATTTATTTTTATTTTTTTATTATTTTGGGCTGTGTTGGATCTTAGTTGCGGCATGCGGGATCTTTTGTTGTGGCACGTGGGCTTCTCTCTAGTTGTGGTGTACAGGTTTTCTCTCTCTAGTTGTGGCACGGAGGCTCCAGAGCACGTGGGCTCAGTAGTTGCGGCACGCAGGTTTAGATGCCCTGCAGCATGTGGGATTTTAGTTCCCCAACCAGGGATCAAACCCACATCCCCTGCATTTGAAGGTGGATTCTTTACCACTGCACCACCAGGGAAGTCCCTTAACAGGTATTTCTAACCCATTAACTTATTTGAAACTGTTTCTATCATTTAAGTTTATTACTACAACTGTCTCACTCTTTGTATCTTTGTTAATCCTTTACTACTTTGAAAATCCATTGTCTACATCTTCCATTTTAGCCCCCTCTTGTGTACCCATGTTCTCTCTCCATTCTCAACGCTTGTCATGTGTATATTATCTCACATTTTAAGTCTGGGTTATTATGAATATACTTTCTCCTCTTCTTCTTTGGTCTTTTTCTCTTTTTTTGGACACCAACACACTTTACTAAGGTATTTGAAGACTCTCGGTACACATAGCTCTTGCAGTATCTACTGGATTTCTTTGACCTCCTATTTAATTACTTCTATCAAGTGTTTTAAATCTAGGACTTGTGTGGCAAACCTGAGGCCTTGTATATTTGAAAATATTTTTATCATTCCCTTTCACTTGAATGACAATTTGGATGGATATAAAATTCTAAGTTTAAAGTTGTTTTCCATTTAACACATTTAGAATTATTACTCCATTTACACTTGCATCCAATGTTGCTGCTGAAAAGTAAGATGTCAATGTGACTCTTGTTCTTTTTTATATGATATTGCTCTTTCTCTCTGGGAACATTTAGAATTTCCTCTTTGTTTTTGATGTTCTTAAATCTCATTATGTCTATTTTGTCAGTTTTTCCTTCTCTCTCCTATTTGGTAGTCTATCATCTATTTAGAGCTGAAGTCTTTCTTCTTTCTTTAATTCTGATGAATTATCTCTATTATTTTCTAAAAGATTTCCTTCTCTCTCTTTTTCCTGAGACTCCTATTATATGGATTTTGTAACTTTTACTTTCAATTCCTTATAGCTTTTCTTTATTTTTTCAATTTGTTTATCTTCACCTATTCCCTTCTATAAAGTTCTATTAAAGTTCCATAATCTGATCATCTAGTTTTTAAAATTCATTCTTCAGCTGCACCCATTTCACCACTTATCCTATATAACTGCATCTCTATTTTAACTACTATACCTAAAAGGTTCTACCTGGTTTTGCTTTATCATTTCATTTCTTGCTTCATATTATTAACATCTTCCCTTATCTCTTGTAGCATGTTCATTTTGTTGACTTTTAAATTCTTGAACTGCCTATTCTAAACTCTCCTAATGGTGTGTGAAATGTGGCCTGTTAGCTCATACTCCGCAGGGAGTACTGGCTCCTCAGGAGGACAGACCAGAACCAGGCCTTCAGCCCCAGGAGCTCAAAATCCCTAGGCACCAATGATCTGCCCCCACCAAGCAACTCTTCAGTTCAGGGTTTCAACCTTATCAAACTTCTCCTCCAAGGAGAAACCATGCAAGGAGGAGGCACTTCTAAAAGTATAACCCACCTGTCATAGGGTGTGGAGGCCAACAGGTAAGTCAATGCCTAAATCCAATTCCCACCCATTTTCCTTAGCTTCTCACTCATGCAGGGCCTCAGTGCTGCTCTGATTTTACTTCCTACTCCTGTGAGAGGACAGGCATCAGTGTCCTGAGGCAAAGGGGAACTTGGGTTGTTTTTGTCTTCCGATTTTACTTCCTTCCCTGGCTGTAACCTCACTCACCATACATGCCAGCTCAGAATATCCCCTTATCTTCCCAGGGGTTTTGCACACTATTCTCTGAATCCTGGTATCATGAGGTTTCTCTCTAAAGTGACTCTAGGTTTAATCTTCAGAGAACATGCAGAAGTCTGTGCTAATTCAGTATCTTGTCAGGAACCAGAGCCTCCTCCAGCTGGCCTTTCACTAGGTGGTTTTTGACATATAACTCAAACAGATTTAAAGAAATGAGTGACACTGCTACATCAAAACTCCTTCTACTTGTTTATAAGGTTCTCAGTGCTTACATCTATGAAAACTGAAAACAGTAACACAATTGATGCTGAACACTGTCTCTCTCTAACATTAAGTAACATTCAATCATGGAAGGATGGCTATTTGGGGGGAAATGTAGCCCTATCCATCCACTAAAGAGATATTTTTCCAATATAATTTGACTTATGTTTAATAATTAACAATTATAATTACATTCCCTTGATCAATTATAAATGAATAATTAAAGTCACTCTTAAATTTTTTTTTTTTTTTTTTTTTGCGGTATGCGGTCCTCTCACTGTTGTGGCCTCTCCCATTGTGGAGCACAGGCTCCGGACGCGCAGGCTCAGTGGCCATGGCTCACGGGCCCAGCCGCTCCGCGGCATGTGGGATCTTCCCAGACCGGGGCACAAACCCGCGTCCCCTGCATCGGCAGGCGGACTCTCAACCACTGCGCCACCAGGGAAGCCCTTAAATAATTTTTAAAAATTTAGAGCCCTAGGGTCATGAGAAATAAAAACAAAAATATAAATATATATTTGAGCTGTTTTTTGCAAAATGAGACGAATGATAGGGTGATTAATAAAAAGTCTTTCATGCAAAAATATATATTACATTGGGATAAATGCGGTGGAAGAAATGCAATACAAAAACAAATTCAAAGAAATGAACGAATAATCTAAAGTTTCTTTTTTAAAAAAAATTTTTAAATTTTATTTATTTTTTTATACAGCAGGTTCTTATTAGTTATCTATTTTATACATGTGAGTGTATATATGTCAATCCCAATCTCCCAATTCATCACACCACCCCCCTCCCCACCACTTTCCCACCTTGGTGTCCATACGTTTGTTCTCTATGTCTGTGTCTCTATTTCTGTGCCACAAACCGGTTCATCTGTACCATTTTTCTAGGTTCCACATATATGCGTTAATATACGATATTTGTTTTTCTCTTTCTGACTTACTTTACTGTGTATGACGGTCTCTAGACCCATCCACATCTCTACAAATGACCCAGTTTCACTCCTTTTAATGGCTGAGTAATATTCCACTGCATATATGTGCCACATTTTCTTTATCCATTCATCTGTCGATGGGCATTTAGGTTGTTTTCATGACCTGGCTATTGTAAATAGTGCTGCAATGAACATTGGGGTGCATGTGTCTTTTTGAACTATGGTTTTCTCTGGGTATATGCCCAGTAGTGGGATTGCTGGGTCATATGGTAATTCTATTTTGAATTTTTTAAGGAACCTCCATACTGTTCTCCATAGTGGCTGTATCAATTTACATTTCCACCAACAGTGCAAGAGGGTTCCCTTTTCTCCACACCCTCTCCAGCATTTGCTGTTTGTAGATTTTCTAATGATGGCCATTCTAACTGGTGTGAGGTGATACCTCATTGTAGTTTTGATTTGCATTTCTCTAATAATTAGTGATGTTGAGCATCTTTTCATGTGCTTCCTGGCCATCTGCATGTCTTCTTTGGAGAAATGTCTATTTAGGTCTACTGCCCATTTTTTGATTGGATTGTTTGTTTTTTTGATATTGAGCTGCATGAGCTGCTTATAAATTTTGGAGATTAATCCTTTGTCAGTTGATCTTAGAGGAAATGCTTTCAGTTTTTCACCATTGAGAATGATGTTTGCTGTGTATTTGTCGTATATGGCCTTTATTATGTTGAGGTAGTTCCCTCTACGCCCACTTTCTGGAGATTTTTTATGATAAATCGGTGTTGAATTTTGTCAAAAGCTTTTTCCTGCAGCTGTTGAAATGATCAAGTATGGTTTTTATTCTTCAATTTGTTAATATGGTGTATCACATTGATTGATGCATGGGCTTCTCACTGTGGTGGCTCCTCTTGTTGCAGAGCATGGGCTCTAGGCATGTGGGCTTCAGTAGTTGTGGCACACGGGCTCAGTAGTTGTGGCTCGCGGGCTCTAGAGTGCAGGCTCAGTAGTTGTAGTGCACAGGCTTAGTTGCTCTGCAGCACGTGGGATCTTCCCGGACCAGGGATTGAACCCGTGTCCCCTGCATTGGCAGGCGGATTCTCAACCACTGTGCCACCAGGGAAGTCCCGATCTTTGACTTTTTAAATCAGGATGACAATATCTGTTTAAGACCCATTCACTTAAATGTACATAGAGAAGCAATGATTATTTTTCTCAGAATACTTTTCAGATATGTACTGTATTTCAAAATGCACAATATATAAGTAAACCATAGAAACTTTTTATCCAATAAAGCTCTTTGAAAAGAATGTTACTATTTGTTCGGTATTGGAAGATCAGCTCTGGTTATAAAGCAGTAAGGCACTGAGAGAACTAACGTGTTCTCTTTAGATTATTTCAAACAGAGGATATGAATTACAGAAGCAGGACTTCAAGTAGTTAAGAAGAAAAGAGTTTTGCCTTTCAGAAGTTTATAAAATGCCAGTATTCTAAACTTCATACACTGAACTCCTTAGGATAGTCTGATATAGTACACGCTATCTGTCACTTCTCTATCCATTTGGCAAAGACTACATAGAGACAAATGTTACAGAGGCTCAAAAATGGAGACTTCTGGAAAAATGACCAAAGCCAGAAATAAAGTTGTACTAATTAGAAAACAAATAATTAAATGGCCAAACCCGAATGTTGTGTGATGCTGAAAAGAGATAGATTTCTAAAGCATACCATCTGTTTTACAGTTTTTATTTTGCTGTACTGCAAATCTACTCAGTAGTTTTGCAATGATCTAGTTGCTAACTCATTTGCACAATTACTTTAGGCCAGAAATACTTATTGCACAGAATCATTTGAGAGTTCAACACATTCACAGAAGAGGGCAGATATAAACCATTTTTGAGTGAAGACAATTTCTTTAGTCCTTAAAGAAAAAAAAATGTTGTTCAAAAAAGTGATTAGAAATTGCCAAAAGAAAATCAGAATGCTATCACTATAAATTTATGGTATCTAAACCTATCTAGGCCTTCAGGGTCACCATCAACCCCTCTGTTGGCCATTCTAATGAAAACTCATTCTCATCTTGACCCCTCGGCAGCATTTACCTGGGAGCTGACTGCTCCTGCTTTCTCAAACACTTTTCTCACTTAACTTCCTTGGTACCACCCTCCTGACTTTCCTTCTTCCTCATCAGCTATTCCTTTTCAGCCTCCACTGCTAGCTTCTCCTCTTCTAAATGTTTTAGTGTTTAAGGCAGGGTGCTGAGGCCTCTTGTCCTTTCTATCTGTATTTTCTTCCTAACTTATCTCTTCAGTCCAATGGCTTTACATGGCATCTATATACTCAGGATTCACAGATTTATATCTCCAGCTCATTCTTCTCGAGTTCCAGGCTCATACATTCAATGATCTATTTGAAATCTCCACTTGAATGCTACATAGGCATCTCAAATTTAGCATGTCTCATATGGAACTCTTGACTCACCACTCTTCCCCCAGAAAAAAAAAATCTATTTCTCCTACAGTCTTCCACATCTCAGTAAATGGCACTACCATCCAGCCAGTTGTTAAAGCAAAATCTAAAAATCATCCTGATTCCTCCCTTATCCTTATCCCTTATCTGATCCATCACCAAGCCCTATTAAATATACCTTAAAAATGTATTCCATTTATTTCTCTTCAACTCTGTTGCTACCACCCTGTCCAAGCCACCATCATCTCTCAACATTACTACTGCATTATAAGCATATCATGTATCTGCAGTACCTAACACAGTGTCTAGCAAGTCATAGATGTAAAATAACTTTCTGTATAGATAAATATTACTTAGCAATATTCCTATGTCTCTAAGACAATCTCCAATTTCCATTCTCAGACATTTTCTGACATACCTACAGACATTCATTTACTGAATCATCTACTCATTCAGCAATTATTTATTATTGTATTAATTGGTATTAGGTTTAACTGCATATTTCACAGTATCTCAAAGATGACAGACGTTTGTCTCCTGCTCATATAAAAATGTCTGGAGGTAGGCAGTCAAGGGCTGGCATAGCAGCTCTATATGCTAAGAGCCCTGGTTCCTTGCATCTTGTTGCTCTGCTATCCCGTTTATAAATTCCACTTTATGATCTAATATGGTTACTTAAACTCCACCCATCACAGCTGCATTTCAGTCACTAGGGAAGAAGATGGATGCGAGGAAGGCCATACCCCCTTCATTTAAGGACACTTCCCAGAAATTGCTCCTACCTCCACTTAGATCTCATTGACCAGCACCATAACTAGCAACGATGGGGAAGAACTAGCAAAGAAGACAAGATAGCAATGTTACCAGCTAAAAGTCAGGATGCTCATTTCCACAGAAGAAAGAGAAAATAAATACTGAGAGGTAGTAGCATCCTCTTCCAAAGTTCCTGTTGTGACCAGGTAATGTTCTGGGTACAGGGATACAAAGATCAGTATGACATAGGGTCACTGCTCAAGGCATTAGTCTAAGGGGGGAAAGCAATATGTAAATGAATAATTACTCAAGATTTCAAGCCAGGCAACAGACACTGTTAGAAGACCTTGGCTTTTCTGAATCCCTGAAGATTCCTTGCATCCAAAGAGTTGAAATAGAAGTAGATGGTTCTAGTGCTTTACATCACTAAACTATACAGACTGCTTCAATATTCCACAGCTTTAATAATGGACATTTCTCAGCTCTATTTTACTGGATTTTATACAAAAGAAAAGTTCATTTAAACTTCTATAAACATATATAAACAACTGTGGTAGTAATTTTAACAGTTTGAAAATACCCATTTCAGAAATGTGGCAACACTCAATAATTTTTTTAACTTGTCAGAAGATGAAACTAAATGACTGTTTTAAGAAGACTATATATAAACTACAAGGCCAGATGAGAAGAAATAAGCAATGACAGCATGCTAAAAAGAAAAAAAAGAAGTAATACTGTAACTTACTGTTAACCACTGGTTATCTAGTAGTTCCTTAGCTGTGATTCTATGAGCAGGATCTACTTTCATAAGTTGTTTCAAAACACGTTTAGCTGCAAATAAGGGAAAAATCCTGAAAGTCTTATGTATCTCAACTATAATTAGTACCACACATTTTCCAGTTTATTTAGGATTAGGTCTGTATGATATGAAGGAAGCTTGTCAATTATAAAATAAATATCATCAGTACAGATGGCTAATATTAAATAAAGTTTAAGGCCTAAAGTGAGGTTTTATTGCCTGGATTACCTGGTTTATGGTCTATAGTAAAAATTAGCTAGATGATCAGCAAATTTCCTCTTCAATTTTTATTATGCATTTTCTGTTTTTGCTGAAAGTTTCAACTATAACAAGCACAGTGAAGATATCACTATTACCACAAGTAAATAGTGTATTTCTACAAGTAAATTTAATGACTAACCAGAGATCTAAAGTATCTGAATTACTGGCTGCCTTTCTTATATTATGTATACTTGTTTTAGTAAATAATAACAAATCTATACTTACCAGAATCACTTATGGAATCCCAGACTGAATCTTTAAAATGTAGTTCTCCCTTTCTTATTAACTCAAAAAGCTTCTCTTCTGAGCTAGCCATAAAGGGTGCTTCTCCACATAATCTACAACAAAGACAGCCATTTTGTTAAGATTTTTTAAAAATAATCAGAATGAGGCTATTAAAAATTAAGTTTCCACAGGACTTGGAAGTAGTGGTGCTTCATATTTAAGTAAAGGAGAGAAAGAGGTGGGAACTTCTCTGGATGTAGAAATGGAAGCGAAGGGCTTTTGCAAGATCTGTGCTAGGCTCTTGTATACACTGGAACTTCCACATTTGCAAATGACCCAAAGCTCTTCCAGGTGGGGAAACACTAAAGGGTTAAAATACAGAAAGGTGTGTGAGTTTAAGTGCACAGTAATAGTGGTGGATAATAGAGGAGAAACACTTCAATGTGAGCAAAGGTAAGGTAACACCTTAAGGTACATAATTCACATTGGACTTACAGAAAGATATACAGAGTTATCAGAGTCTAAAGAGAGATATCAGACTCTAATGACCATGTAAGAGTTTTATTCGTGGTAAAATGCTACACGAATGTTAGTGATAGTAAGAATAACCCTGGGGTCTACAGGTTCTGAGTGAAAACCAAAAATCCATTAAAATGGCCACAACTCTTCAAAAATGATACATAAAATGAAGAAAATCTGAATGAGGAAAATCAGTCTGGAGGGTGAAAGCTGAGTATATGTAATGACTAACATCAGTAAAGCCATGTGTATACAGTAAACATGGGCTTATTTGTAAATCCTGTAGTACAGGGACTATGAGTCTTTAGAATCTTTTATTTTTTATTATTATTTTTTTTTTCTTTTTGCGGTATGCGGGCCTCTCACTGTTGTGGCCTCTCCCGTTGCGGAGCACAGGCTCCGGATGCGCAGGCCCAGCGGCCATGGCTCACGGGCCCAGCCGCTCCGCGGCATATGGGATCCTCCCAGACCGGGGCACGAACCCGTATCCCCTGCATCGGCAGGCAGACTCTCAACCACTGCGCCACCAGGGAGGCCCTTTAGAATCTTGTAAAGGAAGTACTGTGCTATACTTTACAAAGAGCATGGCAAGCCTATGCTTCAATAGGTGATCTAGTCCAAAACTACAAGAACATGCTTAAAAGTTGCAAACGTTAGCCATCATCTTTATCATCAACCCCAACATCTGAGGGCAACCCTGTAGACAACAACCAGATTTTCCCAATGACGACCAGAGAGAAGTTGGACCTGGACTCATCACAGAGGCAACTCTAACTCTGTATGTCTATTCTTCAACTCTCAGGATTATACTTTTCCACTTTATTATGGAAACAATAAAATGGCAGAATTCCATTACACTTCCCAAATGCTGGTCTATTATGCACATAAGTATAATGTATAATGATCTCCAGGTCTCTTAACAGATTTTTACTGATTTTTGTTTTTAGTCATATTTTTCTTAAAGTTCTTTAAAAACCTTTCCCATGAATATTTTTTGAATAAGTCTATATTTGGTAAATATCTTACATGACAATGATTTTCTAGGGGGGGAGGGGGAGAGCTGTTTTCATCCTAGTAATTTATCAAACTAGGCTGGACAACACAGCTTTTCATTTACCAATAGGTTCTTGTTAAGTGATAAATATTTATTAAATTGTTCTGCAAACTCTCATTTGAATACTTTTTATTTATCCAGCTCATTCTGACCCTCCTCTCTCTGATCTTACTTGCCTTACTACTGTTTAGTTTTAAAATGCAATAAAAAAAAAAGCCAAAAAAATGGTCTCATGGACAATTACAATCTATTATAGCAAGTACAGGCCAGCAAAAGCCCGGCTCATTGAGTCTGTTAACAACCAGTGATATGCACATTCACCAATTTCTTAGCTGCTCCCGCACTGCCTGACTAGCATGCAACTATATAGCTCAAGGGCTACACTTTAAAAATTCCACTTTTTTCTGTCCTTTACAATTTTACTCACACAAAATGTATCTAATGGTTGGTCAATCAGCAGCATATGAAATTTTATGACAGCAATTTTCTGCACATCCAGAAAAGGGAATCCAAGACATGAAAAATGCCTGTTAAAGCCTTCCGATTATTTTGCTTCATAGGAATCAAAACAGCAAAAGATAGCACCCATAAAGAGTATTTGTGTTAATTTCACCTTGAGAAAGTATGTTATCGTTGTCCAATTAAGTAGCAATGAAACAGGGGTAACTGATAAACAAGAAAATTACCCCCCTGGAGAAGATAATATGTTTGCGCCCTTGTTGAAGGAAATTATCTATAAGACCACTGGGCTCAGGCAGATTAACGAATAGGCACTGATTAGCTAAGTAAGAGTCTACTGTAAAGAAAAAAATATGTCATTATTATGATACACAGTCACGCTCAGAAGCAGAAAAATTACATCTTTAAGTAGGAGAAAAAAATTTAAGGTATGTAATATAATACACTATCACTTCCCTTAACATCAAATTCAAACTAAGAAGGCAGCAAATACCACATGAATGGTGTAATAATAGTTCACATGTATTATGTTTGACTTGTGTTGTCCAGAAAGTCGTGAGAGTATAAAACACTAATTTTAAATAGTTGTATTTTTAATTTAAAACTAAGGCTCAGAATTTTAATATGATTCTAATCAGCACAGAACAATGATCAAAAACTTTGTGAATACATTTATACTTTATGCAATCTAAGCAGTGATATGTCAGCTATCTGAGTTACAACTACGATCACAACATCCAATTTCTACTGCCCGTGTATTCCATTTCACAGGACTGTGAAAATGTAACTACTGTGATGTCAATATTTAGAAAAGATCTGGAAGAGGTAGTGCACAGTGAAATCTTCAATATGACCATAAAACTAATGTTGCATCAACATAAAAATGTTCATATTCACCAACAGGCAGAACAGTGACCACTAACTTTTCAGAACATCTCTTAGACAATTCACTTTAATTCAATTTAACAAACATATATTGAGCACTGACTACATGTCTACTATTGTACCAGATACCAGGGATGCAAAGATGAATCATATCTCTGTCTTTCATGGAATTTAGAACAAGAAAAACAGGTACAATACACATAATACAATAATTATATTCCATTATAGTCTAGCTTTTAAAAGTGCAATGAGAACACAGAAAAGTGAACAATTTATTCTATCATATTTACACATGTGCAAACTTTCCTGATTAAATACGCTTATTATTTTGTTTTTCTTTCAACATTACTGTTTTACATGCATCTTTGTCTACTGCCTTAAATTCCAAAAAGTATACACATAATGAACGTAGTAACTCTGCTGGGGTAGAGTAGAACTTAGGGAAATAGAAGGCTTTACTGTGTGAGCTGGACACACCCAGGAAAGAGGTTAGTAGAGAAGAAAACAGAACATCTAGGCAGAATGAACTGCATGAGCAAAGACCCAGAAGCATGCAATACAAGGTGCCTGAGTCATAAGGAGTAGCCTAGAGTGGCCACCGGCACAGGGTAAGTGAGTGGGAACACATATGCAGACCAAGATTAGAAAGGCACTCTGGAGCCAGGCAGTGGAAGCTTTGTGTTAGGCCATGCGGGGATGCTCTGAGATTTTTCTACAGCAAGGGAGAATTATCAGAGGTTGTTAATCAGGAAAGTAGTAAAATCAGATTTGTGATTTAGAAAGACAACTCTGACAACTGTGTGAAGGATGAACCCGAGGCAGGAAAACCGACAGAAAGACACTGTGATCTTCTAGAAAGGGATCGTAAGGAGAAATGATACAAGTGAAGAGAAATGAAATAATAGGTGAGGACACTTCAAAGGAAAAATACAGGCCATGGGGTTTGACTGAATCTTGAGAGTGAGATAGAAGAGAGAGCAAGAAAGGCCAACATTTTCAGTAGCATGAAGAGAAGTAGAAACAACAGAATACTCCCTGGACCCTGGGCTGAACCTTTATCTGGTTACTGCCCGCTCCTCACACGTGCCCTGTCCATCAGGTGGCTCTAGTGCCAGGTCCCAGGACCTCCCTCTACCTGACGCTCTATAAGTGAATCTCTTGAGAAAATACAAAGAATCTTTTGTTTTGTAGCAAAGGATCAGGGAGGTGCTGAGGCAAGTTTTTCATGTTGCTCAGATCATACAGTGCATTGTAGCATTTATAGATCAACGAAAAGCAAAGCTGAAAGTTATAAATTGATCGTATTAAAAAAATACCCAATGGATGTACCTGACAACTAATAAGACACCTTTTAGAATGACTTCCCAACTGTTTCTTTAGTCACTTTCTTAAAATTATATTGTTTAGTTTTAATTTAAAGTCTATGTAATTCTACTGTTAGGGATCATCCATTCATTTTAAGTTGTACATTTAGCAGGGTACTTACAAAATGTACATTATGACACCTATGCTCCAAATGTCACACTGCTGGCTATAGTCGTGGGCATTGATAACTTCAGGGGCTGCCAAACAAGCAGAAATAAAATAATATTAATAATACAATAAATGACTTTTAAATGCTTAAACACAAAGCATGAAAAATGTGCTGATGTGCTGTAGTTTATTCCCCCACAGGGAAAAAGAGAACCAACAGCAGATGTTAAGTGAATAATGTACAGGCCTTAACAATTGATGTCGCTGTATCCTCACCCCTGTTATTTAGCTTCTAATGGAACAATGGCACACACTGTATAGCTAAATGCACAACTCTTCATCTCTTTCAAATTGTTAAGAAATGATTTTGCAAAGATTGTGTAGTTATAGTAGAAGACAACAATAACTCAGTTCTTTGCCAAAAATAGAATTGAAAACATACCTTAAGTAGATACAATTTAAAACAAGCCCAATGTGTAGAAATCTGGATTTACAGAGAAACTAAGATAAACAGTTATTAATCACTTCAGTAAAATAACAGTAGTAATAATAACATCATAGCACTCCTATGACAGTATGATTATCTTCCACATTTTCTAAATGAGAAAACTAAGACAGAGAGCTCTTATAACATAACTTGATCAAAAAGCCAATTAGTCCCAGGATGATGACTAGGATGCAGGCACTCCTGACTCCCCAACTCTGGGCTACTTACTTACAATGTGTCCACAATAGGGTTCCTTTAAACTATCTTCTCAAAGTAGAACTTTTTTTTTTACTTTGAGGTAGCACATTTTTTAATGATTAGATTTTTTATAATGGCTGGCTTTCTAAAAAGTCACATATGATATTCCAGGAATATGTCTATTATAATTCTACAGCTAGGTAGCACCACACAGGTCCGACTGTAAGTTATACGTGGATCCACCCCTGCATCATTCAAGGGTCAACTGCGTGTACTTGAATAGAACTTTAAAATTTACAAAGTACTTTCGTATAGATGATGTTATTTGTATAAATTATGTTAAGAATCATGTGAGACGGGTATGTAGCCACGACTTACTCTGCCAGCGAAGAAATTAAGGTTCAGGTACACATATGAAGCGACTCACCTAAAGCAACACCATTACACAGCGCCTCCCATGTAAAAGGTGCTTTTAATTTAGAAAACAGTTTCAATCACCCCCCCCAACACACACACAGCTTTTATAACTACTAAAAGCAAATGAAATTTCATTTCCTCTGCCTATTGTTAAAGGAACTAAAGAGCAAGAACAAAGGAGTTAAAAGGTAAACAGAAGAAAGAGAACAGGGCTTCCCTGGTGGCGCAGTGGTTGAGGGTCCGCCTGCTGATGCAGGGGATGTGGGTTCGTGCCCCGGTCCGGGAGGATCCCACATGCCATGGAGCAGCTGGGCCCGTGAGCCATGGCTGCTGAGCCTGCGCGTCTGGAGCCTGTGCTCCGCAATGGGAGAGGCCACAGCAGTGAGAGGCCCACGTACCACAAAAAAAAAAAAAAAAGAGAACAGGCTCAACTGTAGATAATTAACAAACTGAATAATTCTTCTCCAAATCACTGAAAATTAACTAGTTAATATTTTCCTTTAAGCAATTACTTGTATTCTTTAACTCTACTTAAACTTTTAAAATATGGAATCATTAAAGCTGAAGTTGCCCTATGGCTGCACGTCTACGACAAGGGCAGATTCCGTGATCCAATTCCCTGACAGATCTCCATGTAGGTGCATCACATAGCAGGGGCCCAGAATTTGGAGCCCTCACTCCCTCTTTCGGAGTCACCTTAATTATCAGGGGCATTTCTACTTGCACTGTCATCGCAGCTCTCACAGGGAGGCAAAGGCCAGACTGGCTGGGCCAAGAAGCCATTTAGGAAGTCAGCAAAGCTCCACAAACCATCTGCCTTCTCTCGTGTTCTCTCACTTGTCTCACAGTGCAGACAACTAATAAGCAGGCATAAAACTCAGGGTGCTTGGATATATTGTCCCCATGTAACTACAGACCAGATGTCTTTTGCCAACAGGAGGATATGAACAGAATCTAAAGTAGCCTCTTCCCAAATAAGATAAAACAATTTAGAAGCTTTATGCATCAAGTAGACAAAAAAAACAATGAACTAGGTATACTGCTCAGCCATAAAAATGAATAAACTACTGATATAACAACACGGGTAAGTCTCAAAATCATTACATGGAACAGAAGAAGACAGACACAAAAGAATATATACTCATGATTCAATTTATATAAATTCTAGACAAGCAAAACTAAACTAAGGTAATGGAAATCATCAGTGGTTGCTGGGGTCTGGGTGAGGAATCGACTGAGAGGGACACAAAGGAAATTTCTGGGGTGATGGAAATGTTCTATATATTCATTGGGGTGGTAATTGTACAAGTATATGTATTTGTCAAAACTCATTAAACTTTACACTTAAAATCTGTGCATTTTATTATATGTAAACTATGTTTCAATAAAGTATATTTTAAAGAAATCTACTAAAAGTACAAAAAGAATCTATCAAAGCCCTACGCTGGTGAGTGACTTTAATAACTCTCTTAGAAATCAACAGAGGAAGGAAGCAAGATTAAATTAACAATACTGACTGGGTGGCCGAGATGGCAGAGCAGGAAGACCGTGAACTTCCACAGATACAGCAAAATTACCACCACTTACAGAGCAACTGTCTATAGGAATGACCTGAAAACCAGCAAAAAACAATTTCCACAACTAAAGACATAAGTAGGAACTACAAGAAGATGGATAGGAGGGGTGCAGACACAGTAGAGTTAGGACCTACGCTCTCAGATCGGTGAGCCACAAACAGGAGGAATGTCTCAGTCTTGAGGTCCTCCCCAGGGAGTGAGGGCTCTTGGTCCCACATCAGGCTCCCCAGCCCAGGGGGTCCTGCACCAGGAATACAAAGCCCCCAGAACGTCTCCCTCTGAAAACCAGCAGGGCTTATGTCTGGGAGAGCTGGAGCGCTACAGTAAACAAGAGACTCCACTCTTCAAGGGTGCATGCAAAATCTCACCCACTCTGAATCCCAGCTCAGAGGCAGTACTTTGAAAATGGGTCAGATCCACTTGCTGATCTTGAAAAACCTCCCAGAGAGGGAGGGAGAAACTAGGACTCCCCCTGGGGACTGGCAGCAGCCATTTTGGGGAGTTCATTGTAACACGTGAGATGCCTCTCCCTAGCTTATTAGCGCTGGGACCTGCCCCACCCACCAGCGGGCACACACCAGCCCCACACCCCCTGGTAGACAGCTGCCAAGACCTGGCCCACCCACCAGCAGACTTACACCAGCACTAAGCCCCCCATACCATTCAGACGCCATGTGGGAACCCAACCTTGCCCACCAGCAGGCCAGCAGCAGCCTCATGTAGTTAACCCTGCAGTAAGCCTACCCCACCTTCTAGCAGGCCCAGAGCCACTGGACGTGACACAGCCTCAAAGCCAACCAGGCTGGAGGCCAGTCCCACCTACCAGTGTGCTCACAGTAGTCAGCCCCACCACAGCAGAAGGGTGCATGCAGCCCACATAGGAGTTGCCCTGAGAACATATAGCTCCAGTGACCAGAGGGGAGCATGCTGCTGGGCCCCACAGGACATCTCCTATAGAAGGCCACTTCTCCAAGATCAGAAAATGCAACCAACATACCTAATACATAGAAATAGACACAGAGAATTGGGCAAAATGAAAAAAAAAAAAAACCTGCAAAAAGCACAAACACATGAAGTCTAAATAATATACTACTAAACAACCAGTGGGCCATTGAATAAGTCAAAGAGGAAATCAAAAATACCTAAAGAGAAATAAAAATGGAAATACAATGATCTAAAATCTGTGGGGGGCTTCCCTGGTGGCACAGTGGTTGAGAGTCCACCTGCCAATGCAGGGGACACAGGTTCATGCCTCGGTCTGGGAAGATCCCACATGCCACAGAGTGGCTAGGCCCCTGAGCCATGGCCACTGAGCCTGCGCATCCGGAGCCTGTGCTCCACAATGGGAGAGGCCACAACAGTGAGAGGCCCGCGTACTGCAAAAAAAAAAAAAAAAAAAAAAAAAAAATCTGTGGGACACAGCAAAAGTAGTTCTAAGAGGGAAGTTTACGGAGACACAAGCCTTACCTCAGGAAACAAGAAAATCCTCAAATAAACAATCTAGCCTTACCCCTAAAGGAACTAGAAAAAGAAGAACAAACAAAACCCAAAATTAGTAGAAGGAAGAAAAAGTAAAGATCAGATTGGAAATAAAAGAAAGAGACTAAAAAGATATAGAAAAGAACAACAAAACTAAGAGCTAGTTCTTTAAAAAGATAAAATTGATAAACCTTTAGCAAGACTCATCAAGAAAAAAGATAGAAGACACAAATAAAATCAGAATGAAAGAGAAGTTACAACCAACACCACAGAAATACGAAGTATCGTAAGAGATTACTATGAACAATTATATAACAATAAAATGGACAATTTAGAAGGAACAGATAAATTCCTTGAAATGTACAATCTCCCAAGACTGAATCAGGAAGAAATAGAAAATATGAAGAGTCCAATTACCAGTAATAAAATTGGATCAGTAATTTAAAAATTCCCAACAAACAAAAGTCCAAGACCAGATAGCTTCACAGGTAAATTCTATAAAACACTTAAGAAGAATTAACATCTATCCTTATTAAGCTATTCCAAAAAGCTGAAGAGGAAGGAGGATTTCCAAACTTATTCTACAAGGCCAGTGTCATTCTGCTATCAAAACCAGGTAAAGATACCACAAAAAAGAAAATTATAGGCCAATATCCCTGATGAACCAGATGTAAAAAATCCTCAACAAAATCTTAGCAAACCAAATTCAATAATACATTAAAAGAATCATATACCATGAGTAAGTGATATTTAATCCAGGAACTCAAGGATGGTTCAATATCTTCAAATCAATCAATGTGATACACCACATTAACAAACTGAAGGGTAAAAACCATATGATCATCCTAATAGATGCAGAAAAAGCTTTTGACAAAATTCAACATCCATTTATGACAAAAACTCTCCAGAAGGTGGGTATAGAGGGAACATACCTCAATATAATAAAGGCCATAATGACAAACCCACAGTGAACATCATATTCAATGGTAAAAAGCTGAAAGCATATCCTCTAAGAGCAGGAACAAGACAAGGATGTCCACTCTCACCACTTTTATTCAATATAGTATTGGAAGTCCTAGCCATGGCCATCAGATAAGAAAAAGAAATAAAAGGAATCCAAATTGGAAAGGAAGAACTAAAGCCATCACTGTTTGCAGATGACATGATACTGTATACAGAAAATCCTAAAAATGCCAACAAAGAACTATTAGAATAAATGAATTTAGTAAAGTTGCAGGATATAGAATATTTAGATATTTATTGCATTGCTATACACTAACAACAAATTATCAGAAAGAGAAATTAAGAAAACAATCCCACATATGGATCAATGGAACAGAATAGTGAGCCCAGAAATAAACCTACACACCTAAAGTCAATTAATCTTTGACAAAGGAGGCAAGAATGTACAATGGAAAGAAGACAGTCTCTTCAACAAGTGGTGTTGGGAAAGTTGGACAGCCACATGTAAATCAATGAAGTTAGAACACACCCTCACACCACACACAAAAATAAACTCAAAATGGCTTGAAGACTCAAATATAAGACATGTTACCATAAAACTCCTAGAAGAGAACATAGGCAAGACATTCTCTAACATAAATCATACCAAACTGTTCTTAAGTCAGTCTGCCAAGGCAATAGAAATAAAAGCAAAAATAAACAAGTGGGACCTAATCAAACTTACAAGCTTCTGTACAGCAAAGGAAACCATAAACAAAATGAAAAGATAACCTACAGACTGGGAGAAAATATTTGCAAATGATGCGACCAACAAGGGCTTAATTTCCAAAATATACAAACAGCTTATACAACACAACAACAAAAAAACAAACAACCCAATCAAAAAATGGACAGAAGACCTAAATAGACATTTCTCCAAAGAAGAGAGACAGACGGCCAACAGGCATATGAAAAGATGCTCAACATCGTTGATTATTAGAGAAATGCAAATCAAAACTACAATGAGGTACCACCTCACACAGGTCAGAATGACCATCATTAAAAAGTCTACAAATAACAAATGCTGGAGAGGGTGTGGAGAAAAAGGAACCCTCCTACATTGTTAATGGGAATGTAAATTGGTGTAGCCAGTATGGAAAACAGTATGTAGGTTTCTCAAAAAACTAAAAATAGAGCTACCATATGATCCAGCAATCCTACTGCCAGGCATATATCTGGACAAAACTCTAATTCAAAAGGCTATATGCACCCCTACGTTCATACTAGCACTATTCACAATAGCAAAGACATGGAAACAACCTAAATGCCCATTGACAGATGAATGCATAAAGAAGATGTCATACATATATACAATGAAGTACTATCAGCAGTAAAAAAAGAATGAAATAATGCCATTTGCCGCAATATGGATGGACTTAGAGACTATCATACTAAGTGAAGTAAGTCAGAAAGAGAAAGACAAAAACCATATGATATCACCTATATATGGAATCTAAAATATGACACAAATGAACCTATCTACAAAACAGAAACAGACTCACAGACATAGAGAAGAGACTTGTGGTTTCCAAGAGGGAAGGGGAGTAGGGGAGGGGTGGATTGGGAGTTTGGGGTTAGTAGATGCAAACTATTATATATAGAATGAATAAACAACAAGGTCCTACTGCATAGCATAGGGAACTATATTCAATATCCCATGATAAACTATAAAGGAAACAATATAAAAAAGAATGTATACATATGTATAACTGAATCACTTTGCTGTACAGCAGAAATTAACACAACATTGTAAATCAACTATACATCAATTTAAAAAAAAGACAACAATCCCATTTACAATTGCATCAAAAAGAATAAAATACCTAGGAACAAATCTAACTAAGGAGGTAAAAGACCTGTGCTCAGAAAACTACAGGACAATGATGAAAGAAATTGAAGATGACACAAATGGAAAGATATGCCATGCTCATGGACTGGAAGAATTAGTATTATTTAAATGAACATACTGCCCAAGGCAATCTAGAGATTCAGTGCAATCCTCACCAAAATAACAATGGTATTTTTCACAGACTAGAACAAATAATTCTAAAATTTGTATGGAAACACAAAAGACCCTCTTGAATAGCCAAAATAATATTGAGAAAGAACAGAGCTGGAGATATCATGTTGCTTGATTTCAAACTATAATACAAAGTGACAGTAATCAAAACAGTATGGTACTGGCACAAAAACAGACACATAGATCAATGGAGCACAATAGAGAGCCAGAAATGAACCCACACTTATATGGTCAATTAATCTATGACAAAGGAGGCGAGAATATACAATGGAGAAATGACAGCCTCTTCAATAAATGATGCTGGGAAAACTGGACAGCTACATGCAAAAGACTCAAAATGGACTAGTTGCTCATACCATATACAATTTAAATAATCTCAAAATTGATAAAAGACTTAAATGTAAGACCTGAAACCATAAACCCACTAGAGGAAAACATAGGCAGTATGCTCTTTGACACAGGTCTTAGCAATATTTTTTGGATGTGTCTCCTCAGGCAAGGGAAACAAAAGCAAAAATAAGCAAATGGGACTACAACAAATTAAAAAGCTTTTGCACAGAGAAGGAAACTATCAACAAAATGAAAAGGCCACCTGCTAAATGGGAAAAGATATTTGCAAATGATACATCTGATAATGGTTAATAACCAAAATATACCAAGAATCATACAACTCAACATCAAAAAACCAAACAACCCAATTTAAAAATGGGCAGAGGACCTGAATAGACATTTTCCAAAGAAGACATACAGAGGGCCAACAGGCACGTGAAAAGGTGCTCAACATCTCTAACCATCAGGGAAATGCAAATTAAAGCTACAATGAGATACCACCTCCCACCTGTCAGAATGGCTACCAACAAAAAGACAATAAGTAGCAGATGTTGGTGAGGATGTGGAGAAAAGCGAACCCTCATGCACTGGTTGGTAGGAATGGAAATTGGTGCAGCCACTCTGGAAGATAGTATGAAGATTCTTCAAACAGTTAAAAATAAAACTGCCATACGATCCAGCAATTCCACTTTTGGGTATTTTTCTGGAAAAAAACCCCAAAAAACAAGAATTTGAAAAGATGTCTGCACCCCTATGTTCAATACAGCATTATTTACAATAGCCAAGATATGGAAGCAACCTAAGTGCCCATTGATAGACGAATGGATAAAGAAGATGTGGTTTACATATACAATAGAATACTACTCAGCCATAAAAAATTCAATCTTGCCATTTGCAACAACATGGATGGTTCTTGAGGTTATTATGCCAAGTGAAATAAGCTAGAAAGAGAAAGACAAATACTGTATGATCTTACTTATATGTGGAATCTAAAAAACAAAACAAACAAACAATATAATACAAAATGGACACAGGTTCATAGATACAGAGAATAAATGGGTGGTTGCCAGGGGGGTGGGGGTGGGGTTAAATTTTCTAGGTGGTTGGGATGTGTTTGATGCTCATGTGAATGTGTGTTAATTTATCTAGCCTTTTGGTTTTTCTGTCTGGCTTTCTTCATTATACTAGGTAATTGTGACTTAAAGGTTTCCAACTTTTAGGAGTTTTCTCTGTGATTGAACACAGTATTCATTTTTGCAAATGTTACACTGGATATTTTGAAATTTTCTGAAAAACATAAATTATCAAAATGACTCAAGAAGATGTGAAAAACTTGAATAACCTAATATAAATTAATAATAGAAACTTTATCCCCCAAAGGGTATCAGGACCAAAAAATTTTAAGGGGAAATTTCATCAAATAATTAATGAACAGGTAATTTCTATTGCTTAAGTGGTTCATGAGCATACAAAAAGTGAAAATATTTTATTTTTAAAATGAGGATATTATAACCCTAACATCAAAAAAGACAAGGGCAGCTGAAAGAAAGAAAGCTACACTCAAAGTTCCTAAATAAAGTGGTGACAAATTGAATATGGCAGTACATTAAACCAAGTGGGGTTTAATCCAAAAGTACAAGGATGGTTCAACATTTTAAAAATCTATTAATGTAATTATTTCATTAATAAATTTAAAGAGAAAAATATATGATCATCTCAATAGGTACAGATTTGAATAGACATTTCATCAGAGAAGATATATGAATGACTAATAAGTACATGAAAAGATACTCAACATCATTGGTCATTAAGGTAATGCAAATTAAAAAGCACAACGAGATACTACTTTATAACCACTAGAATGGCTATAATTAAAAAGATAGATAATATAAAGAGTTAGCAAGGATATGAAGAAACTGGAACTCTCATACATTGCTAGTACAAAGGTAAAATATTAGAGCCACTTTGGAAAATTGCTTGGCAGTTTCTTACAAAGTATAAACATAAATAATATATGACCCAGCAATTTCACTCCTTGGTAGCTACCCAAGGAAAATGAAACCACATGTCCACATAAAAACTTGTACACGAGGGACTTCCCTGGTGGCACAGTGGTTAAGAATCTGCCTGCCAGTGCAGGGGTCACGGGTTCGAGCCCTGGTCTGGGAAAATCCCACATGCCATGGAGCAACTAAGCCCATGCGCCACAACTACTGAGCCTGTTCTCTAGAGCCTGCGAGCCACAACTACTGAGTCCGCGAGCCACAACTACTGAAGCCCGCACGCCTAGAGCCCATGCTCTGCAACAAGAGAAGACAACGCAATGAGAAGCCTGCTCACTGCAACGAAAAGAAGCCCCCCCCTTGCTGCAACTAGAGAAAGCCTATGCACAGCAACGAAGACCCAACATAGCCAAAAATAAATAAAATAAAATAAATAAAAAATTTAAAAATCTTAAAAAAAATACTTGTACACGAATGTCCATAGCAGGATTATTCATAATAGCTCCAAGCTGGAAACAATCGACATGCCCATCAGCTAATAAATATATAAACAACATACAACGGACAACTGTTCAGCAATATAAAGAAACAGACTGCAACAGGGATGTACCTCAAAAACATCATGCTATGTGAAAGAAGCTAGGTGTATAAGCCTACATATTGCATGATCCCATTTATATGAAATGTCCAGAAACAGCGAATCTAGACAGATAAGGATTAGTGGTTACCTGGGGTTGGGATGGGAATGAGATTGAGAGCAAACAGGCATGAGGCAACTTTTGGGGGTAGAACTGTTCTAAAACTGGATTGTGGATGTTGCACAACTCTGTGAATGTATGAAAAAATCACTGAATGGTACGTTTTTATGGTATTTAAATTATACTTCAGGTTTTTCTATGAAAAACCACTGGATGGCAATGAAATTGGATAAAAAATGGAAAGAAGCAAAACATACTCATGATTTTAGCATGAATTAATAAAACAATAATTAAGTTTGGGTGTAAGAGACCTAAACCTAAGAGACATAAAGAGCTATAAGAAGAGCCCAGAGAAATAATGAAAAGTATAATCTTTGAAGATAAGAACTATGAGAAATCTGCTAAAACAACTAAAATTATTTGACCTAAGAAAAGGTAGCTTGATCAGGGCCATTAAGTCATGACGTGAAATTGAACTGCTCAAGTTTTAATCCATACTAGTTGTTCTACTTTTTCATATAGAAAAAATATCATTTTAAGTCTACTAACTTACCCATATAGATAGGTGTCCCACATGTGGTCTGCAGCATGGCTTCACTCCTTCCTTGCTTCTTCACCGCTAAACCAAAATCAGTCACCTACAAGAAGAAACTCATACGGAGTTACCTGTGTTCCAGTCCCAGAATTCACTCATTCTGCAAATAGGACTTTCACTGCATTGTATTGCATTTAATTCAGGGATTCTTGAGGACGGAGGGGCTTTACCTGTATTACTAATAAGGACCTTGCTTCCCCTCCCCACCCACCCCTCCTTTTGAAGAAGAAACTTGGTAAAGAGAAGCTTGGTTTGTCAAATCTTGAGAAAACACCCATGATGTTGATTGTTCATTCCTTCTAATTAAATTCACCAGTTCAACATAGGAAGTTGTTCTTGCAAGAAAGCATTTAACTTTTTTTCAAATAAAAAAGTTATTTTTATAAAGTTCTTTCACTGTAAAATACATTCTGGCCTTAGTAAATTTATCATCTATTTTTCTGATGCTCAAGCTATGTTCCAGTTTAAAGCGCTGTTATAAATGCAAATCATTATCCTTGTCAGCACTCAAGGAAACTCCCCCCTTTAATAATTATTTATAAAACATTATCTCTAGTAAATGCTATCTTTTCTTTACTATTATTTCCTTTGTGTTTCTAGAATATATTAATTTAAAAAATTATTACACTATTAAAAACTACGAGAAGCAAATTAAGAGGAAAAAAAACCACAATATAGCTACAAATACATAGGAGGCCTACTGCTGCAACTGCAGGCTTTCTGCTCAGTTCTAAATCTTGGTCATTAAACATTTGGTTATTAAATATTCAGTACGTGCCCTTGGTCTTGTCTCCCAAGTTGGAACAGCCTTGGGCTGAAAGCAGAAAAACAGGCATATTTATTTATTTATTTATTTATTTATTGCGGTACGTGGGCCTCTCACTGTTGTGGCCTCTCCCGCTGCGGAGCACAGGCTCCGGATGCGCAGGCTCAGCGGCCATGGCTCACGGGCCCAGATGCTCCACGGCATGTGGGATCCTCCCAGACTGGGGCACGAACTCGCATCCCCTGCATCGGCAGGCGGACTCTCAACCACTGCACCACCAGGGAAGCCCCAGGCACATTTATTGATCACACAACCAAAGATAGGCTTTTGGTCTACAGACACTGAATGGAAAGTTTCCAGTACCGCATGGAGTAAGAAAATATTCCTATCAACAATGTGATATCACTATTTTTCTAAAGAGATTAATAAATTTCTCCAGGAGTGTTCACAATGATCCTACTTGGAGCATTATGATACATATCTTCCTCCACAGAAAATTTATACAGATATCAAATATATAAAAGCTTTCATGAGCCAATTCAGTTCTTTGGAGAGCATTTGTTCCTTTATGCACCAAATATTAATTGAGCACATACTATGCTTCAGGCACTACTCCAGGTACCAACAGTGAATGAGACACACAGAATTCCTGCTCTCGTAAAGTTTACAGTGGAAATATTTAAGAACATTTACTTTACTTGGGTAAAACAACAATGCTGTTAAACTTATTTAAATGCAACAGAGCAAGTTATTCACAGACAACATTTTATTCCTAAATTAACACATTCATATATTTTGAAAGCAGCCACTTTTAAAGTGCTAAGTGATAAATAATGTATCCTATCATTTATTTGACATTAAGGAACACTTAATTTGAATAAAGTCTTCAAAAATAAATACTTGGCACATTAATTTTTCTTAGGACATAAATATTAATACCCAAATTATTAAATTTGGGTATTTTTAAATGAGAAATACAGACTTTATTTTTAAATGAGAAATACAGACTTTAGCATTAATTTAGTATCAAAGGCACAGCCAAGGTGCACTTTTTCTCTAGATCTGTAACACATTTACATCAAATTACTAGGCATAATTTTGAAATTAATTAGAATTCAGAGCATCTGTTTGTTTGCTATTAACTAATGATTTAGAACTATCCAAATGAATATGTACTTTAGAAAAATTCAATAGCACCACTTAACTTGTAAAATTATTCTTGTCAGTCACAACCTCTTTTGTGAAATTTTAATTTTTTTAGCACAAGCACTTAGTTTTGGCTGTTTAAAAGCTTTCAAAATGTATCTAAAAAGAGGATGCACTTTGCCACTTTGCTATCAAACTGTTTATAGGCAAATACTTACCACCATTTCTAATATCTTACCTTTATGTTTAAGTTCATTTCATCATTAGCATCAATAAAGCTGCTTTTAACCATTATGTTTTCCAGTTTTAGATCTCTATGTACTATATCTACCAAGAAAATAAACAACAAATCAAATGAAATGGATAATGAAAAAATAATTAGAGAGGACACAAATAGAACAAATAAATATACTTGACCAGTTAACATCCACTGTTGAAAAATTTGACGAGGGCCAGGTGTAATCCTGCCCTCTTCTATTCCCTGATATTCAAATGCCTTTTCTCCATGTTTCTAACCTTAAGGAGCCATTTTCTTTGGCTCCCTCACCTCTCCCCAATCCCCTGCTGCTCCACTGGCCGCTCTTCATGACGAGTGGCCTGGTAAGTGTGGAAAAGGATCCTGTCCAAGGTTAGGTATTCCCTGGAGGAGGGAGACACATGTACTTACAAGCCTGGGAAGGTTTCCCATGTCCTTCGCTCTTTACAAATAGAGGATTACTTCTTTACTTCTATGCATGTGTTATTGCCAGTATAAACATTTAACATACTGCAACCTGGCAACATGTATACAAACTACACTTATTTCAGTATATTTTTCTACAACATCAGTACCACTTTCCTACTCTATACCTCAAAATTAAAAACAAAAACCCCTGAGACACAAAATCTCCAGTTGAACATGTCAGAGCTCAGGTAGGACTTTTATGTACAAGCAAATACTCTCATGTACCAAATATTTCCTTTACAAATAACTGATTCAGTTCATATCCATAGCAATCATTTCCCTAAACTTAAAAAGTTATAGGCATAATTTCTGGAAAAATGAAGCTGAATGAGCCCTGGACTGGCAATTATACCTAAGTATTTACAGTTCCCTTACACAGTTCCAGCCTGTGTTGGAATTTTTATTGTTTCTATTGTTCTCCTTATCTCTTCTTACATAAATACCACAAAATTTTAATTTTAATTTATCTTTGTTTTAGTAGTTGGCAGGGCAAGTCTCTCTGCTGCCTCCGCTGTTCTTCTTTTTCATTGTTTTCTTTACTATTCTCACCCATTTCAAAATAACTTTATCAACTTCCATGAAAAATCCTGTTAAGATTTAGTTTGAAATTATACTGAATTTACAGCTTAATGTGGAAGAATCGACATTAGCAAATTATTAAGCCTTTGGTTTCCTGCCCTTGCAAAACTTGTTGTCCTCTGCCTGGAAAGCCCTCCCCTTTTCATCTGAGTTTGTATTCCTCATCTCAAGTTTTGCTTCCTCTGTGAATTCTTCCCTGACTTTCAAATTAAATGAGGCACTTAATATACCTATGCTCCTTGCACTTTATATGGCTTTCAGAAATTATCATGTTGCATTACAGTTTGTTTTCTGTACTCCATCTCTCATCTGCCTCTCAATTTCCTTGAGGGGCAGGTGCCTTGTCTTTTAACTTCTGTAACTCTAGAACTAACCACAATGCTGTAGGTGCTCAAGAAATATCTGCTGAATGAACCCCTGGGTTCCAGTACCAGCTCTGCCACACCTAACCATGTCACTTCACCTCTCTGGAACAAAGCTTTTTCTCATCTATAAAATGAGAAGTTTCTAAAGTCACATGTAAGCCAAACTAACATGGAAGAAAAAAAAGCAGGAGCACGAGGAAAAACAGTAGCAATAACACCAAAGAACAGTAAAGCAATTAGAAGAATTAGAATAATATTTAAATGTGGATTTTAAAGTAGTGAAATGATTCCCATATGGTATTATACTGGTGGATACGTATCATTATACATTTGTCAAAATCCATAGAATTTTGGATTCTATGGATCCAAACTATGGATTTGGGGTGATAATGATGTGTCAATGTAGGTTCATCAATTGTAGCAAATGTACCACTCTGATGGGGGATGCTGATAATGGGGCAGGATGTGCATGCACGGGCAGAGGTATCTGGGACTCTCTGTAACTTCTCGATTTTGCTGTGAACCTAAAACTGCTCTAATAATTAATCTAAAAAAATTTTAAATGCCTAGAATATACAGATTTTTAACATTATTAATATATGTGTTTTTAGAAATTTCACTTTTATTATTGATTTTCTATTTTTGATTTGATAATATTAGCTTTTCAAACTGTTCTGTAGAAACATTCATAATTTCATCTTGTCTGTGTACAATGTAATTGCATACCTGCCTTGCTTCTAATTAAAATATATCTATAAAGTTAAAAAGGAAAAATTTTTTTAATTTTTAAAAGAAAATCTTCCATATTAGTAGGCATTATTTCTGTGACTATGAACCCTGAATACAATTGCCCTTAAACAAAAGTGGTATCTGCGCTCATGAGTCAGTGAGCTGGATGGTCCTCTTCTTACCCTTACTGTGAAGATAGGCTATAGCTGAGGCGAGACTTCGAATGATCCACCTGGTCTCATTCTCTGAGAAATGACCTTTCCTATCCAGAATTTCTTTGAGTTCTCCATCCTCACAAAGCTCCATCACAAGGTACATTTTCTGACATTATAAATTTAAAAAGAGAGACAGCACAAATTATTTAGTTGAGGATCTTTAAAATGTTATATACTGTATATGTATAGCAGAAATATGGTTACAATTGATCTATTACAAAACTATTTGTTATCTATCACGTACAAGATACTATGCAGGATACTAGAGGAAAAAGGAAGCATAAGACACATAGCCTTTACCTTCAAGGAGTTCAGAGTTTAGCTATAATCACAATACCATGGGGTAATGGCTAACAGAAGAGGAATGCCCGAAATGTGATGAGGTTACAGAGGAGGGGAGCCTTTGCCTAAAGAATGCTCACTGAAGAGGCAACATACAGGCACGTCTGGATGACTGAATAGGGATTTATGGGTAGAGAATATGGGCAAGAACAGGCATAGCACATGGCATTTGCAGACTCCAAAGCTCAAAACAGCACTGGTGGGACTTCCCTGGTGGTCCAGTGGTTAAGACTCTGCCCTTCCACTGCAGGGGGCATGGGTTTTATCCCTGGTCGGGAACTAAGACCCCGCATGCCAGCGCTGCAAGGCTAGAAAAAAAAGAAAGAAAGAAAGAAAGAAACCAGCGCTGGCAGTTAAAGAATAACAAGTATCTCAGTGTTAATAGCACTGGGAGTTTGGTAAGTCAGAGAACACTGAGATGGTGAGGGGTGAGGCCAGAAAGAACACGTTGGTGTCAGGCTGTAAGGAGTCTTTTTTTTTTTTTTTTTTTTAGCTATTTTTTTTATATATTGTAGTGTCAACAATTTTATTTATTTATTTATTTATTTATTTATTTATTTTTTTGCGGTACGCGGGCCTCTCACTGTTGTGGTCTCTCCCGTTGAGGAGCACAGGCTCCGGACACGCAGGCTCAGGGGCCATGGCTCACGGGCCCAGCCGCTCCGCGGCATGTGGGATCTTCCCGGACCGGGGCACGAACCCATGTCCCCTGCATCGGCAGGCGGACTCTCAACCACTGCGCCACCAGGGAAGCCCTGTAAGGAGTCTTGGATGTCACACAAAGGAGCTGGGTTTTTTTCCCCATATGCAATAAGGAGCCACTGAAGATTTTTTTTTTTTTTTTTTTTTGCGGTACACGGGCCTCCCACCGCTGTGGCCCCGCCCGCTGCAGAGCACAGGCTCCGGACACGCAGGCCCAGCAGCCACAGCTCACAGGCCCAGCCGCTCCGTGGCATGTGGAATCCTCCTGGACCGGGGCACGAACCCGTGTCCCCTGCATCGGCAGGCGGACTCTCAACCACTGCGCCACCAGGGAAGCCCGCCACTGAAGATTTTTAAGCTGATGTCTGGAGTGGGGGGAAAGGTATGTGCTACTATCAATTCTGCATTTCTAAATGAACACTCTAACAGTAATGAGGAGCAGAGCTCAACAAACTTTTTTCTGTAAAGGCCAGATCCAGGTAGTAAATATTCTTGGCTTTGAGGGACATACAATCTCTTGCAACCACTCAACTCTGCTGTTACAGCATAAAACCATCCATAAACGATACAACAATACTTTATTTACGGACTTGGAAATTTAGCTTCATATAATTTTAACATGTCTTGAAATATTACTCTTTTACGTTTTTTCCAACCATTTAAAAATGTAAAAAACCTGGCTTATGGGCCATAAAAAAACAGGCCACATGCCACTGGCTCACATGCTGCGTAAACTGACCTCTGATTATAAGAGGGTAGATGTGAGGCACAGAATGGAGAAAAGAAGGAAGAAGAAAAAGATGTGAAAATACCTGGAGGGAGAAATAGTGGGACTTAGTGACTAATTGGGTATAAATCGTAAAAAGCCACAAATGAAATGTGGCACATTTTTGCTGTTTCTGTGCACACATATTAAGATCACCCTTAGGTTTTCGGAGAGCCAAGTCATCTACTAAGTCAAAAAGATTCACAGTCAACTAAAATGCATGTCCTTTTCATACCTCTGCTATTCAGACACAGACTACCCTCCGTGTCTCCATGCTATCCTATACCACATTTTCACTTGCTGTTTTTACGATTCTGGAATCTGATCCTATTCTATTACCACTACTACTGCAACTTCTGTGTTCAGTCAGCAAGCACAAATACAGGAGAAGGCTAACAACCTTCCTTCCTATAGTCAAAATTCTGACTCACTCAACCTCAAGATGTTTAGAATTTCAAAAGTAACCACAGAATGCTGCAAAGTCTAACACATAAATAAGCTTTTGAACTAGGCCATATTTTTTCCACTGACAGCACCGTAGGGATCATGAAATGAAATGGTAAGTGAGCTATTTGGAAGGGAAAGTTATATTAGCAGTGCTTACAATATAAATTGATGTCATTTTAAAATATGTATGTTGATAGAAGGTATATCAACAGTAGTTGTTTACAACTCTTTCTATAATTATTAAAAGTAATTGTGTAGACCTGGAGAACATTTGGACTCACAAGAAACCATACATAGTCAAACTGCATGATCAGCATTACTACCTTAGCCTAACCCTTCAGGTAGCAATTTCCATTCATCCTTAAGATGGCTTAACGGAAGGTCTAGGCATTTGTGTGAGTTGGGAAGATGGGGAGTCAGATGTGACCTGTGTGAATCAAGGGCAAACAATACATAAAAAAGACAATCACAGATGATGGTTTCTTTGGCCTTCAAATTATTCTAGATTTGGACTCCCACTTGTGCCCAAGATGAAGTAACAGATCAGACTTACCCTCCCTCCTGAAACAACTTAAGAAATGGACAAAATACATAAAATAACAATTTTCAGACATTAGACATCAGACAGCATAGGGCAGTGATCCCTAAGAGAGGGGAAACCTATGAGGCCAGCCCCGTGATTATCCTAGCTTACTGTCTGGAGAGAGTTTCCAAGCCACAGAGAAGGGAAAAGGAATCCAAACAGAGCCCAGCAGTCTACATGAACTGAGGAGATGGTGCTGGGAGTCCCTGAAGGCCAAGACAACTAAAGTTCACAGAGAAGATTACCAAAGAGGAGAAATCTATGGAGAGAAAGCTCCATAGATTTGCAGACAGCCCCCCTCGACTCTTCAGCAAAGTACCAACTAGCACATATGTATGAGGAAACTACCCAAAGTTGGGAAAAGAACCATGTGAAAAGATCAGAAGGAACAATCACTGGCGCTTACACATGGCCAGGAAGGGTTTGTATTCCCATTAGCCAGAGTGGAAAATCTCATTATTCATGGGGTAGAATACTCAAAAGGGTCTTCCCTCATTAGTTAGGATAAATTAGCCCTAGACCAAAGGCTGCTCTGGTGCCTCCTAACAAAGCTTAAAGCAAGCTTGAAAAGTATCAAACTATTTCCAATAACTTAACTATGTCCCAGAATAAAGCTCAAAAATAGTTGTAAGAATATAAAAAATAGCCAGCACCCAATCAGAAATTAACGGGCATATAAAGAAGCAGGCATATAATGAAGGGGGAAAAAAATCAATCAATTAAAACTGACCTAGAAATGGCACATATGATAGAATTAATAGAAAAGGACATTAAAGGTTATTATAACTATATTTAAGGAGAAGGAAATAGCATGTTAAGTAGAAACATGGAAGATAGAAAAATGATCCAAATCAAATTTCCATTGGAAGGGATAAACAGCACATATGATGTTACAGAAAAAGAGATTACTGAATCCGAAGATATCACAATAGAAACTCTGCTAAATTAAACAGGGAGAGAAAAAAGATTGGAAAAAAATGAATAGAGCATCAGTAAGCTTTGTACAATATCAGGCAATCTCATGTGTACTTGAGGTCCTAAAAGTAGGAGAAGGCAGAAAAAATATTTGAAGAAATAACCGCCAAGATGTTCCTTAATTTGATGAAAACCATAAGCTCACAGATTCAAGAAGCTCCATGAACCCCAAGCCAAGATACATGAAGACAACTATACCAAGGCACAACATAATCAAATTGGTTAAAACTGATGATAAAGAGCAAAACTATTCTAAGCAGATTTGAGGATAAAGTAAGTCACAACTCTAAAACTGAAAAGGTAGAGAAGCCTTCTGGCACCACTGCCATATACTGCTCCCATAAAAGGTAACTGTGGTCTCTAACATTTATCAAGCACTTCTAATGAATCAAGCATAATGCATAATGCAAGTTGACTATTGCTGCCTTAGAGACTGTCAAAGGAAACAAAGAACAATAGCTAACAGTCGATGAGATGTATGCTTTATATTCGCTTTCCCGTTTAATCCTTCAACAACCAAATGAGGTTGATACTATCATTAAACCCATCTTACAGATGAGGAAACTCAGGTATAGAGAGGTTGAGTAACTTGTCCATGGTCTCAGAGTTAATAAGTGGTGGAGCCAGGATGATATTGCACAGGCAATCTGACCCCAGAGTCCACATGCTTAACCACTGTATCATACTGCCTCCAAGCAGAGAAATACCCAAGCCCATGTGCATAAACAACTTGAAGGCAGAATGGCAAATAACCCAGGCTTCAGAGCAACTCTAAATGAAAATTACAAGCATTGAAAGAAAAGAATGAAAACATCTAGGAAAGAAGGAAGATTAAACATATTAGTTTAAGACACAGATGACAAAATATCTTCTATATAGTGCCAAATATGCCCATACCAACTCTACTGTGGAGTTAGACTTGCAAACTTATGACAATATTCCAAGAGACTCTAATGGAGAACCAAAGACCAAAGCAAAAAGAAAGACACTTCTAAGGAAGCTCTGGTCACAAATGGGTTATATCTGAGGTTGTTTCAATTTTAAACATTTGTTTTCAACATGCCACCAGAAATTTCACTAAAGACGTCAATCTAATCATCAGACACCTAACTATAAAATCAACAACAAAAAGTCCTCCAGAATGCTCTCATCAATCTCCAGTGACAGACTCATGCCAAGGACATGAGCCACTGTGTCCCAAAAGGATTACTTCCCAAGGGAATGATGTTCATTTTGTAATAATAACAATTTTCAAAATGCAGCACCTGACAAAGCTTTACCTTAGGCGTCTCAAATACTTGTTCTAGATGTATAATGTGTTCATGTTTCACACTTTTTAGGATGGTCACTTCCCGTTCAAGTAACTTCACAGCAGAGCTTCCAGCCTTCAATGATGAGGAAACATAGATTTCACATACGAATTTCATTACTGCATACCTCAATATAAAAGTTAAAGTTATTTAATATTTTTCCTGCATTTTCTTTAGAAGTTCCTTTTTCAAAAGATAACATGCAACTTCCCTATGTGTTAAGATTAAAGTATGCCCCATCTTATCTTTTGTCCAATTTTAAGAGATATATAATTTGGCCTCAAACCACATGTTTCTTGGACTGTTTCTATAAATTAGCTACAACATGGTCTCTGTCATGTCACAAAATTATTGCAATTTTTAATAGGCTTTTTGGAATTTCTTCAAAATCGTATTGATCCTTTGATGTTAGCATAATAAAAGCAAAATCTACTTTCCCGGGACATCAATTAGAAAATGTATATAAAGCATCTGTCTCATTAAATGTTAGAATTGTTAAAATAAAATGTTTTTGTTTTATTGTTGTTTTGTTTTGATTCTATTTATATACATATCAAAAGAAACAATAGGCAGTGAGATCCTACACTTAGCCCTGCATTATATTACTTCCTAGTCCCCCAGCCTCAAAAATTTGAGAGAAAGAGGAGAGAGAGCACGCTCGATCAAGATGGAGATGGAGATTTTGCCTTCATACCAACCTAACTCCAATTTATCTCCTTACATGTAACCCTTAACCACACCTGACCAGGCCTTCATTCAGGGTGTAAGTCACTGTCTACAATGTCATCTAAGAAATTCCAGAAGGGCTTTCTCCACCCTAACCACCACTACCACCATCCCAGTCATCACCCCTCTTGATATCTAAATTACCATCATTATTCAAGGATAAATATTGTCCTCATTCACATGAAAATATCCCTGAAAGGGATAATAAAGTTCTTATTCCCCCCTCCTTACCCCTAATCCCTGCCCCCCCCCAAGTTTGGGAGAGACGTAATAGTTCCTGAAGGACTGGAAAGGGATTAATCATAAGGCAAATTTTACCTAGTTAAAATTTTTCCTAGTGTCATCCCTGCTTCCAATTACCTTTACCCTTCAACCATTACCATCTCAGGAGGGATAGGAAACTGCCCACCCTCTGCGCCTCACCCATGGAGGATGAAAGTCACAGTTTAAGGTTATCCTAGAGGGTCAAGAGAAATAGTGATTGTGAGGAGTGAATTCCTATACAGACTAGATATGGAGAGTTATCACAATATCCATCTCAATCCTCTTCCTACCTCCCTCCACAAATGGTTTGACCTGTATATAATGCAGTAATATACTGTCCAATTCACATATTGACTATATAACTTTATTTTACTATCTTAGTGTCCTGAAAACTTGCAGCATCAATATGTATGTGCAAGATAATGAATTCCTAAAGTTGCAAACAGGCATCCTGACTATATAACCCTAAAACCTAACCCCTAACCCTATCTGACATCAAAGGAGCAAAGGAAATAACATCCCATTTAGTTATTTCTTTTTAATAAATGTATTTATTTTATTTATTTATTTTTGGCTGGGTTGGGTCTTCATTGCTGCACGCAGGCTTTCTCTAGTTCTGGCGAGCAGGGGCTACTCTTCGTTGTGGTGCATGGGTTTCTCATTGTGGTGGCTTCTCTTGTTGTGGAGCACGGGCTCTAGGTACGCGGGCTTCAGTAGTTGCAGCACATGGGCTCAGTAGTCGTGGCTCACGGGCTCTAGAGCACAGGCTCGGTAGTTGTGGCGCACGGGCTTAGTTGCTCTGCGGCATGTGGGATCTTCCCAGACCAGGGATAGAACCCATGACCCCTGCATTGGCAGGCGGATTCTCAACCACTGTGCCACCAGGGAAGCCCCAACAATTCATTTAGTTAATTCTAAAGATTTCTAGAAGGGCTCTGGATCTCCCTTTATTAAGATTTAATGTTACTGTATTAAACTTTAGGGGGAAATGGTATATAATTTCCTATGGCTTGTTTTAAAGAATACATAAAACCTACTATTTCCTTTTGTAAGTGTAATATTTATCATCGCAAATCCAAGGGAAAAACACCTAATGTTGTCTTTTGTTTTTCCTCGGGCATAGAAAGTGTTTTAAAGTTGATGAAACGATCAGATATAAAGCTTGAGGACTTAGATTCTCCCTTAAAAAGAAGCCCAGTTGTTCTTCATTCCAGTGAAATCTAATGAGACATACAGTGATTACAAGTAAACAGTACAGAAGAGAGTCAGGGGAAAAGTGGTTCAAACTGAAAGAGGAGGTAGGATGAATAAACAGAGTTAGCTACCAATGAGGAAATAGGGAATCAAAGGAAAGGCAAAGATAGGGACAAAGTATATCAGAGCCACATCAGGAGAGACTACCGGGACCCATTTCTCACTAAGACATCGCTAGCCCACAGCCCTACATCTACACATACTGATGATCAGCCCTCACCTTCAGCTCACTCTGGTAAAATTTACCTATATTTGGTTATGCTGGTTATGTTAGGTAATCCTTTCATTTGCTTTTTAGTACCTGTCTACTTGAGTTTAAGAACTGGTCCTGTCCCAGAAGGCCAGAGAAATATCCACATTTCTCCAGGGGAACAGCCTGGGCCCTGGCCCTCAGGGTCAGCTGTGTTAGTGTGAAAAATTGTACTGCCTACCCCACCCTGCACTGGCACTGTGCCCTCAGTAGGATGCTGCTGATATGCCTTACCTTTTCTTTGCTCACTTTTTTAATTGCCCACTTAGTTTCTGTCTCTTTGTCAATAGCTTCAATGACCATTCCAAAGCTCCCTTGTCCCAATATTCTTCCAAAGGTATAGATTTCCTGGATAAAAAATATGAGTTCCTTTATCTCTCTCTGCCATTCATCAGGATTACAAATAAACATATAATACTGACAGGTATCCACCCAAGGGAAGAGTGATTCTGCTCCAGGGTAAAATCAAATAGAAGACACCCCATATTTGCTTCAATATTAATTAACACATCTTAATTAAACAAAATAAGTTTTGATGAATTTTATTAAATATCCTTTAGAGGAAAACCATAAAAATCCTTACAAAGAAATGTAAAAAACTTGAAAAGCATAAAAAATGAACCTCTTATAAACTACAATATTAATGAAATATCTTCATAAGAAAAAGGAGGAATGGAATATTCATACATGCAAATATATATGTGTGTGTGTATAAGATACATTCAACCAAAAACTTATCACCAAACTCTGAGAGCTACACTATAAAATCAACACATATTAACCACTGAATAACTGCTTTCCTGTTTAACAAGTAACCCTTTTTCTTTATCTTCACTGTTTCTATTAAAAAAATCACTTTTGGGGCCTCCCTGGTGGCGCAGTGGTTGAGAGTCCGCCTGCCGATGCAGGGGATACGGGTTCGTGCCCCGGTCTGGGAGGATCCCATATGCCGCGGGGCGGCTGGGCCCGTGAGCCATGGCCGCTGGGCCTGCGCATCCGGAGCCTGTGCTCCGCAACGGGAGAGGCCACAACAGTGAGAGGCCCGCATACCGCAAAAAGAAAAAAAAAAAAAAAAATCACTTTTGTTGTTTTATTTCCTTTTGTTTTAGGAAAAGGAATATATGACCAAAATATTAATATAAATCAGCACTGTAAAAAAAAAAAAAAACCATCCACAGTAACACTGTCCAGACAAAGGATCCTTCTGCTTATCGTTTTACTTCTGCTTACAAAGACAGAATGCGTGGGTCTTGACAATACCAGCATTCCACTTCATGCTGTAAAATAACAAGCAGGTAACTCATTTACACTTTCATTTCTTGTGAATTTGGTTGGAGGGAGTCAGTCTCCTTGATCTGAATCAACTGCAGGGTAGTAACAAGAGTTTCTCAACCCATGATGCACAGGGACTAGAACAGGAAAGAACATTTGAGCTAATGCTGCTGGGGGAAGCCTCTGTTGGGTTAGCCAGCTAAAGCCTGCCTTAGAGATGCCACGTTCCCTCTGCGTGACTACTTTCATCTTCACCATGCAACAGGTAAATTACTGCTAGACTTTATGTTTTCTACTGCTTACATTCCTTTCTTACTTTTGTAAAAGAAGATCCGTATCCAATTAGTTACTTACCTCCTTATGAAGGGCTTCTCTGCCTAACTCTGCACCATGGTAATTGTTCCTTTGACTTCCTTCAACATGTATGCATTGGTCCTCAAACACTATTATTACTCTCTTGCTTACAAACATTTTGGCTCATTTTTTTCCTTCCAAGATGGTCTAGAAACACCTTATGAAGCTGTTTCTTTTGTATCCTTTAAAAAGCCTGCCTGAAACCTTGTAGGCAAAATACTCATGCTTAGTGCATGGGAGGAAAAGGGAGGAGGAAGAAGGGAAGGGAGGGAAGAGAAGGGGAAGGGAGGGGAGAGAAGGGGAAGGGAGGAAGAAAGGAAAGAAGGAAAGGGGAAGAAAAAAGAGACGGAGGGAAGGGAGAGACAGAAAGGAAAAGAAAGAAGAGAAGAGAAGGAAAAGGAAAGAAAGAAAAGAAATGTTCGGCTTCAACATGTTAGATTTTCCTTGGACATTTCCTTGTGATACATACTTTGGGGGCTACAAAGATGAATAAAACATAATTACTGTTTTCTCATAATTTGTAATCTACTCAAAAGACAAGATTATTACTTAAGTCATAAAATCTTAAGTTAAAAAAAAATACAAAATGACACTGGGGCCAGAGACCAGAGCTAAAACACTGGGAGAATAAGGGAAAACGTTATGAAAGACATGGCTTCTGAGATAGGCATGTGAGGGAACAAAGGCAAAAAAAAATAATTGAGAATATTTTTCTATAATCCAATCGAAGCAAGGAAGGCATTTCAAAGGAACAGCAGTGCAAATGTGGAATGAATGAGTGAGCTGATAAATGAACTGAATCAATAAATCAATCTAGTCAGCAAGCCAGCCAGTCAGGAACCTTCTATACATATGCATATTTGAGAGAAGTGAAAGACTGGGTACATGGAGTTGAACCCTGGAGGAGGAGCTCCAGATCTGAGGTCTTGAATGTTGTGAATGGTGACTCCCACTCAGGCAGGGCACATCCTGTCCAAGGGATTGTCCTCAGGACACTGCCTTCTGCTGACTTATAATTACTTTGGCTTTTCCCTCTTCCCATTACCACTTGATAGTGAGAATCAAAGTCAAAAAACTAAGATGATTAAAATAAGACAAAACATTTTATTATATGTACCTGCAACCCCCAACTATACACTATGTTAAACGAGTTAAATCTCAACTTAAACCTTTTATTCCCACAGAACAAAATAATCTCAATAATGCCTAACCACTTCCCCAACTTTTCTTGTCCTTTAAAAATTAACCTCTCATTTTATCTCTAGACATATAGAACCACAACTTGGACACAGTATTTTAATACTGTTTATAAGATTTTTTAAATGAAGAATGGGTAGAAAAATAGGCCAACTGCCCAACTAGTTGTTTATAAATTAATCTTTTTCTTCGACTAACTGCTTTGGCATCATTACATAGTGATGAAAATAAGGAGAAAATGACTTCTTGTTTGTAATAATTTTAAGAGGATGCTATTATAATGGTAATGTAGATCTCTTTTTATTGGCATATAAGAAGTCCATGATATAGTATAGAGTGTGAAAGCATGCATGATATGATCCCATTACGAAAAATCTGTATATGTGGAGGTGCTTACATTGATGTCTGGAAAGTTGTTCATCTAAATATTAAGAATAGTTATCATTAGGTAGTAGAACTTTGGATGACTGTAGTTTCCTTTTTTATACTCTTCTGAAAGGTATGATATCTTTAAAATGAGCCTGTCTATTTAATGGGGGAAGAGAAACTTCCACTATACCATTTAATGTTACTTCTTAAAAATATGTGTATATTTGAAATATTTTACAATTTAAACCAGGAAAAAAACAAAAACAAAAAATAGGGTAAGACTTTTACATGCCTAGAAAACTGAAGTAAAGATAACAAATATTAAAATTGGTTATGTCTGGCTCATGATTTTTATCTTCTTCACTTTTCTATCTATATTCTCCTAATTTTTCAAAACGCATATATTTTGCTTTTATAAAAGCTCTTATGGTTAAATTTAAAACTCAGTAAATTTGTGGAGTTTTTTAAAATTCAGGTCTTTTGTTTACAAGGGAAGATTTAAACTTTTCAGGTCAGAAGTTCTCAGAAACTTTTTCTGATCTCTTCAAGTAAATTGCCAAATATTTTTTAAAGCAATTTTTTAAAGTTATTTAACATTAACACAATTTTCTTCTTGTTGTTCTTGTTGCAGTTCCTTTAATCTGGTGTTTTTAATTTCTAAAATGGTACTAAAATTTAAGTCATATTTGTATATAAGAATTAGAATGCTGGGAAGAATAATATTGGTATTCACTCAATCACAGGCTGGAAAAATATGGAGGGGTCCATGAGGGAAATTCTAGCCTCACTACTGGTCATCAAAGAAGTGAACAGCCAAACCATCTAAGTCACCTGGTCTCTGTCTGCATCTTGAATAGGTCTATACAAAGACTCCACAACTGCCCTCAGCAACAGGCAAGACCTGGAGACCAAAATGTTCTCATTTTGTCTAATAAAAATGCTCCCCACTTTAATTATTAAAGTCCATTTGCACCTCTATGAACAGAAAAAATAATTAATCTGCATTTTCTTTAGTTAAGACTTTGACATACTTAAAAATGGCAAGTTTCCTCTTTCCTTTCCTTAGAAACTTACTTTTAAATCATTTTTGCCATTAACACTGACTTACAAGAAACTGGAAAATTTCTAGTAGCTTCAGTTTGCTCTCTATATACCTGAATAGCAGCTCCATTGTCCATCCTTATGTGAGGAACTTTTCCTTCTGTAAAGTTGCCCCGACCCCACTGTTGTTGAGAAGATTTTCTCTCTACATTTGAGGTTTTTGAGGGCTTGGATCAAAAAGAAATTTTAATATTAACTTTAAGATATAATAATCTGACAAATCTTTAATGTGTGTCGAGATATTTATTGTGTACAAGATAGTTTACTGTTTTTTTCAAATTCTAAGCCCTATATAATTCATTCACTCATTAGGCTAAAAGAGGCCTTAAGAAGTTATTCAATCTAACCTCCTCAATCCAGGCAAGTCTACATGATGACCTGCATAGAAGATAAATCAGGACTTAAAATCTTTAACATCACAAGAGAAGGCAACTTCACAGCTTTCTCAATCACCCTTGTTTCAAGGCATAACAGTCATCTCAAATAGGTTATACACAAAAAATTACTGGCCAGACATTCACAAAATATACTTTGAATGAAGATAACATAGCAATAATTCACTCAGAGACACCTATATCGCAAAAACCATACCATAATACAAATCAGAAATAACAGTTTAGGGTGAAAATGTGAAAAAGGTACAAACTTGAGGGCTGAGAACCTAACTTTTCTTAAACTTACTGCTCTCTGTCTCCAAAGTTGTGCTATGTCAATGACAATCTTCCATAGTGCCTCTTCTCTATAAAGGTGAATATACCAAAACCCGTCCAACTGGGTAGTCATAGATTGTAACTAATGCAAGTCAATTTTGTAAGGTATACTTGATATTCCATCTAGATAACCAGGAACTGTCTTAAGTAATAACCACCTTATATTTAACCACAACCATAAATCTCATTCTGCATCAGTTGAAGAAAATGCCCCCAAATTCAGATTTAATTCAATTTGAAAACCAATTCATTTCCATATAAACCATTTTTTAAAAAAGAAGCTGGAATAACATTCTGAATTATTCATAATCCTGAGAAATCATTAATTGGGCAGTCGTTGGAAATAGCGTAAAAGAAATTACCAACTAACTTTTCTCACCTCTTATATAAGAAAGAAATGTTACTTTAATAGTTAAGGCAATGAATTGGTGGACACGGGTCCATGGGATATAGATGAATCTAGGGATGGGATCAGGGAATGGGACATCTACTTGTGCTGAGATGTACAATCTTCAATATTTACCAAATCTTTTCCAGAGGTAATGTCTTTGCTGGCTTGTCTTTCTTTTTGTCTCTCTGGTGAAACTATAAATTCTGAACTACCAATGCTCGATGTCTGTGACATTTCCACCACTGACACTGGAGAAAGCTTTGTTTTACAAGAACATATACAAAGTACATTTTTCTGAGAAGCAGATGAACAGTTGGGGCATTTTGTGGATTTTTTACCACAGCTGCTATCAGCCATTTGCTTAACTCTTCAACAAAAGCAACTTGAAAGAAGATGTTTCCACTGTTTGAGGAAAAAAAAAACAGACTAAAAAGAATAAGGTAAGCTGATGGCGAAAACTGTAACTTCCAAGTGGTGAGGTCCTTAGGTTAATGATGCACTAGACTTACAGTCACACATGAGAGCTGCAGGTAGAAAAGAAATCACCATTTAGAAAATTCTTTCTTATTCAATCACCCTCCTAGAAATCAAAGAAAAACTAGCAACTAGCACCAAAAGCATCCTGCCTATACATGAAAGTTAATATTTACAACAAAATTAGAACATATTTCTAAAAACCAATACATTCTCATCTTCCAAAATTGAATTCTTGAACTCCAGACATTTTATTTACTTAAGAGTCAAAAGAATCACCCTCTGTACAGAATCATAAAACTGCTAAGCAAAGCATGGTCTAAGGAAACTTGGTGGGTTGATATCAATTTTTTTTAATGAAGTAGAATAGAATAGATATATATGAGAGTATTTTGCATAGATCCTTGGTAAGTTTTGTGAAACTTAAAAAAATTATACAGATATGAATGTACAGAATGTGTGTGTGTGCGTGTGTGTACATTTGGTCACAGTTTAAAATGTATTTCTTAGTGTGGGTTGTGGTAAAACAAAAAAGACTTAAAAATACTGATATAAAACGTACACTACTGTGGTTTCAGAAGTTAATAAGCCTTAGTCTACTTATTATCAGAGCAAAGCTATATCACATACTTTACAAAAGAGTAGATAATTTGATTTTATAAAACTAATTCTAAAAGTTCAAAGGCAATATTAGAAGTATCCTCATTTTTATTCTCAAACAGAAAAATAGGAACTAGTGGGTGCTATTTTTCCCTGAGTGAAGAACAGGTATGCCCATCATTCTACCTAACTAGAGTTTTGCAGCTGTATGGTGGCAAGTTGGAGAGATGTAGCTGAGGAAGGAGGGGGACGTGTTCTGCAGCACATGAAAGAGAATACTTTGAGAAACTTCCAGAAGTAACTGGGAGTACATCATTATGGTCCTGTGCCATCCTACTTCAGGTATTACTTAAAAGTGTATTTTGAAGTCATAGATTGATAAGGCAGGGGTATATGGACTATACCTTTGTTCTTTGTATTGGAATAAACTTCACCAGAACAGGAGCTAGATATCTTTATTTCATTAAAGAAATATATTTTTAGTTTTAATTGTCTAAGACTGATTTTCTAATCAGAAACAAGGGCTAACGTTGATCAAATCTTTATCTATTGTGATTACCATATTTTTTCTATTAGATCTTTTGATATGCTGTATTGTATTAAAAGCTTTCCTAATATTAAAGCATTCTTACATTTATAGTATGAACCCTACATGATCATGATGGATGATTCTTTCAATGTGCTGAAAAGTTGAAATGTTTGTATTTTGACTTTTCATAGTTACATTCATAAGTTAAACTGGTCTATAATTTTCCTTTTCACTCATCTTTGTCAGGTTTTTTTTTTTTTTTTTTTTGTGGTACGTGGGCCTCTCACTGTTGTGGCCTCTCCCGTTGTGGAGCACAGGCTCCGGACGCGCAGGCTCAGCGGCCATGGCTCACGGGCCCAGCCGCTCCGCAGCATGTGGGATCTTCCCGGACCGGGGCACGAATCCATGTCCCCTGCATCGGCAGGCGGACTCTCAACCACTGCGCCACCAGGGAGGCCCCTTTGTCAGGTTTTGATACAAGATCCTGGCAGCTTTATAAAATAAATTGGGTATCTTTCCATCTCGCAATGCTTTGTAACAATCTGTATAGCATGGGAATCTACAGGAAAATCTCCCAGGCCCTTAGGATTTTATGAAAGATATTGGTAGTAGTTTATCCAATATTTATTCCCCCATTCTTCCTTATTAACAGAATCCTGATTTTTGTCAGGGACAGCAGTATGCTAATTAAAATCCTCCATTTCCTAGCATCCCTTGCAGCTTGGAGATGGCCATGTGACTTCTGACCATGAACCTTACAGAATGAAAGCAAAGTTGTACTTAAAAGAAAACTTTATTAAAAACAGAAAAAGAAAAGATAAAAAATATACCACATGAGCAGTAGAATCAAAAAGAGAAAAACATGATTAAGGGACAAAATTTAAGATGAACAGAAATGAAAAAGAAATGTAGGTTCTGTTGAATCTTGCCTATAAGGTCCCAAATAAACCGAACCCTCCCTCCCTCCCTCCCTCTCAGATTTCAAATCTTACCATTCTCTCCTTTGCTCTAGATACACCTGTCTCCTTGCTGTTCCTTGCATATGCCAAGCATGCTCCCTTCTTGTGGCTTTGGCCCTTCCACTTCCTCTGCTAGGATGCTCTTCCCTCAGACATTTGCATGACTTGTTCCCTCACCTCATGCTGATTTCTGCTCATCTGAGAGACCTCTTCTAACCACCTCATCTGAAACAGCAGACCCATTCACTCTATCCCCTTACTTTGCTTTATTTTTATTCATAGCATTTATCATTTCATTCAGGAAGTTCTATGCCAGATTTCTTTCCTACTTTTAGTGAATAGATGATTCCCATATATGTAAATTGTTTCACAGCAATGAAAGCCATCCAATTCATTTCATTCAGTTAGAATAACCAAAATCAGATCATGGCAGTGTTCTAGAAAAGTGAGGAGTTCTTACAGGCCAATCTCATTTGTGAGTAGATGCAAAATTCCTAAATGCTGTACTTGTATTTATCCCAGGTAATACATACAGCATATTCTAAGATTATTAGACAGAAAAAAAGTCGGCCCAATAAGTATGACCTTTCATCAAAGTTGTACGAAAAAATTCTCCTGCTGTGATTAAAACTCATAATGGTGAGCACTGGAAAAGGTATATAAAGAGTACCCTCCAGACAGGTAGAGGGAAAAAAGAATGCAACTGATGCCAACGCACCCAGCTGCGCGCGCACACACACACACACACACACACCCATCCTTTTTAACAAATGCTTGACCTTGTTTTTCAAGTATATGTAGCAAGACAAAGAAAACTCAGAATGTACCCTTATGCACTTTGCAAAACGATTTTACCTTAGGCCTTGGAAAAAAATTCTTTGCGTTTCAGGTTAAATATAAAAGCCTGTAACCATCAGTGACTCAGAGCAGTAGAGCAGATCTGCAAATAACAGCCTTTCTGTTTAGGAAAAATAGTGCTTTCTCTCTACAGGTGTAGAAAAGTCCCATGTCAGATGTGTAAGGCATCATTTTATACATGCATTGAGAATACTGATTTTAAAGTACTTTTCATAAGAAAATGAAAGAAGTGTTCATAATGTAAAGGTTTATTTAAAATGTAGCTGAATTCCTTCATTATAAGCAGTACTCCTGAAAGAATGCTCACCATAACCTTCAAATTTTACCACATATATATATATTTATCCACAAACTTGCAAATAATCTTTAATTAAATTTCCCATTTTTAAGACAGATTTTGTTTATCAAAAAATACTTATCTTTTTCTTAGCTCTGTTCAGAAACCATTTCCTTTAGTTTTTCTCTCAATTTCTCAGTAAGTCATATTATCACTGTATTACTGACATTGACACAGACTGCCGAGTACTTTTTTTTTATACTGTCAATTTTATTATTTTTTTAACATCTTTATTGGAGTATAATTGCTTCACAATGTTGTGCTACTTTCCGCTGCACAACAAAGTGAATCAGCCATATGTATGCATATATCCCTATATTCCCTCCCTCTTGTGTCTCCCTCCTACCTTCCCTATTCCACCCCTCCAGGTGGTCACAAAGCACCGAGCTGATCTCCCTGTGCAATGCAGCTGCTTCCCACTAGATATCTATTTTACATTTGGTAGTGTATATATGTCAATGCTACTTTCTCACTTCATCCCCAATTAAACTTCCCCTTCCCCGTGTCCTAAAGTCGTTTCTCTACATCAGCATCTTTATCCCTGGCCTGCCCCTGGGTTCATCAGAAGCCCCCCCCTTTTTTTTTGATTCCATATATATGTGTTAGCTTATGGTATTTGTTTTTCTCTTTCTGACTTTCTTCACTCTGTATGACAGACTCTAGGTCCATCCACCTCACTACAAATAACTCAATTTTGTTTCTTTTTATGGCTGAATAATATTCCATTGTATATATGTGCCCCATCTTCTTCATCCATTCATCTGTCGATGGACACTTAGGTTGCTTCCATGTCCTGGCTATTGTAAATAGTGCTGCAATGAACACTGTGGTAAGTGACTCTTTTTGAATTATGCCCAGGGTATATGCCCAGTAGTGGGATTGCTAGGTCATATGGTAGTTCTATTTTTAGTTTTTTAAGGAACCTCCATATTGTTCTCCATAGTGGCTGTATCAATTTACATTCCCACCAACACTGCAAGAGGGTTCCCTTTTCTCCACACCTTCTCCATCATTTATTGTTTGTATATTTGGGGATAATGGCCGTTCTGACTGGTGTGAGGTGATACTTCATTGTAGTTTTCATTTGCATTTCTCTAATGATTAGTGATGTTGAGCATCCTTTCATGTGTTTGTTGGCAATCTGTACATCTTCTTTAGAGAAACGTCTATTTAGGGCTTCTGCCCATTTTAGAATTAGGTTGCTTGTTTTTTGATACTGAGCTGCATGAGCTGCTTGTATATTTTGGACATTAATCCTTTGTCAGTTGCTTCGTCTGCAAATATTTTCTCCCATTCTGAGGGTTGTCTTTTCATCTTGTTTATGGTTTCCTTTGCTGTGCAAAAGCTTTCAAGTTTCATTAGATCCCATTTGTTTATTTTTGTTTTTATTTCCATTCCTCTAGGAGGTGGGTCAAAAAGGATCTTGCTGTGATTTATGTCATAGAGTGTTCTGCCTATGTTTTCCTCTAAGAGCTTTAGAGTGTTTGGCCTTACATTTAGGTCTTTAATCCATTTTGAGTTTATTTATTTTACACCCCCCACCCCCACCGCTTTCCCCCCTTGGTGTCCATATGTTTGTTCTCTACATCTGTGTCTCAATTTCTGCCCTGCAAACCAGCTCATCTGTACCATTCTTCTGGGTTCCACATATATGCGTTAATATATGATATTTGTTTTTCTATTTCTGACTTACTTCGCTCTGTATGACAGTCTCTACATTCATCCATGTCTCTACAAATGACCCAATTTCGTTCCTTTTTATGGCTGAGTAATATTCCATTGTATATATGTGCCACATCTTCTTTATCCATTCGTCTGTCGATGGGCATTTAGGTTGCTTCCATAACCTATATTGTAAATAGTGCTGCAATGAACACTGGGGTGCATGTGTCTTTTTGAATTGTGGTTTTCTCTGGGTATATGCCCAGTAGGGGGATTGCTGGGTCATATGGTAATTCTATTTTTAGTTTTTTAAGGAACCTCCATACTGTTCTCCATAGTGGCTGTATCAGTTTACATTCCCACCAACAGTGCAAGAGGGTTCCCTTTTCTCCACACCCTCTCCAGCATTTGTTTGTAGATTATCTGATGATGTCCATTCTAACTGGTGTGAGGTGATACCTCATTGTAGTTTTGATTTGCATTTCTCTAATTATTAGTGATGTTGAGCAGCTTTTCATGTGCTTATTGGCCATCTGTATGTCTTCTTTGGAGAAATGTCTATTTAGGTCTTCTGCCCATTTTTGGACTGGGTTGTTTGTTTTATTAATATTGAGCTGCATGAGCTGTTTATATATTTTGGAGATTAATCCTTTGTCTGTTGATTTCTTTGCAAATATTTTCTCCCATTCTGAGGGTTGTCTTTTCGTCTTGTTTGCAGTTTCCTTTGCTTTGCAAAAGCTTTTAAGTTTCATTAGGTCCCATTTGTTAATTTTTGTTTTTACTTCCATTACTCTAAGAGGTGGATCAAAAAAGATCTTGCTGTGATTAATGTCAAAGAGTGTTCTTCCCATGTTTTCCTCTAAGAGTTTTATAGTGTCTGCTCTTGCATTCAGGTCTCTAATCCATTTTGAGTTATTTTTATGTATGATATTAGGGAGTGTTCTAATTTCATTCTTTTACATGTAGCTGTCCAGTTTTCCCAGCACCACTTGAAGAGACTGTCTTTTTTCCATTGTGTATCCTTGACTCCTTTGTCATAGATTAGTTGACCACAGGTGTGTGGGTTTATCTCTGGGCTTTCTATCCTGTTCCATCAATCTATATTTCTGTTTTTGCGCCAGCAACTTGTCTTGATTACTGTAGCTTTATAGTACAGTCTGAAGTCAGGGAGTCTTATTCCTCCAGCTGTTTTATTCCCTGGTTTGGCTATGAGGGCCTTTTGTGTCTCCATACAAATTTTAAGATTTTTTGTCCTAATTCTGTAAAAAATGCCATTGGTAATTTGATAGGGATTACATTGAATCTGTAGATTGCTTTGGGTAGTACAGACATTTTCACAATATTGATTCTTCCAATCCAAGAACATGGTATATCTCTCCATCTGTTTGTATCATCTTTAATTTCTTTCATCAGTGTCTTATAGTTTTCTGCATACAGGTCTTTTGTCTCCCTAGGTAGGTTAAATCCTAGGTATTTTATTCTTTTTGTTGTGATGGTAAATGGGAGTGTTTCCTTAATTTCTCTTTCAGATTTTTCATCATTAGTGCATAGGAATGCAAGAGATTTCTGCACATTAATTTTGTATCCTGCAACTTTACTGAATTCATTGATTAGCTCTAGTAGTTTTCTGGTGGCATCTTTAGGATTCTCTATGCATACTATCATGTCATCTGCAAACAGTGACAGTTTTACTTCTTCTTTTCCAATTTGTATTCCTTTTATTTCTTGTTCTTCTTTGATTGCTGTGGCTAGGACTTCCAAAACTATGTTGAATAATACTGGCAAGAGTGGACATCCTTGTCCCATTCCTGATCTTAGAGGAAATGCTTTCAGTTTTTCACCATTGAGAATGATGTTTGCTGTGAGTTTGTTGTATATGGTCTTTATTATGTTCAGGTACGTTCCCTCTATGCCCACTTTCTGGAGAGTTTTTATCATAAATGGGGGTTGAATTTTGTCAAAAGCTTTTTCTGCATCTATTGAGATGATCATATGGTTTTTATCCTTCAATTTGTTAATATGGTGTATCGCATTGATTGATTTGCATATATTGAAATATCCTTGCATCCCTGGGATAAATCCCACTTGGTCATGGTGTATGATCCTTTTAATGTGTTGTTGGATTCTGTTTGCTAGTATTTTGTTCAGGATTTTTGCATCTATATTCATCAGTGATGTTGGCCTGTAATTTTCTTTTTTTGTAGTATCTTTGTCTGGTTTTGGTATCAGGGTGAAGGTGGCCTCATAGAATGAGTTTGGGAGTGTTCCTTCCTCTGCAATTTTTTGGAAGACTTTTAGAAGGATGGGTGTTAGCTCTTCTCTAAATGTGATAGAATTCACCTGTGAAGCCATCTGGTCCTGGACTTTGGTTTGTTGGAAGATTTTTAATCACAGTTTCAATTTCATTACTTGTGATTGGTCTGTTCATATTTTCTATTTCTTCCTGGTTCAGTCTTGGAAGGTTATACCTTTCTAAGAATTTGTGCATTTCTTCCAGGTTGTCCATTTCATTGGCATAGAGTTGCTTGTAGTAGTCTCTTAGGATGATTTGTATTTCTGAGGTGTCTGTTTTAACTTTTCCTTTTTCATTTCTAATTTTATAGGTTTGAGTCCTCTCCCTCTTTTTCTTATGAGTCTGGCTAATGGTTTATCAATTTTGTTTATCTTCTCAAAGAACCAGCTTTTAGTTTTAGTGATCTTTGCTATTGTTTTCTTTGTTTCTATTTTATTTATTTCTGCTCTGATCTTTATGATTTCTTTCCTTCTGCTATCTTTGGGAGTTTTTTGTTCTTCTTGCTCTAATTGCTTGAGGTGTAAAGTTAGGTTGCTTATTTGAGATTTTTCTTGTTTCTTGAGGTAGAATTGTACTGCTATAAACTTCCCTCTTAGCATGGCTTTTGCTGCATCCCACAGCTTTTAGGTCATCGTGTTTTCATTGTCATTTGTTTCTAGGTATTTTTTGATTTCCTCTTTGATTTCTTCAGTGATCTCTTGGTTATTTAGTAACTTACTCTTTAGCCTCCATGTGTTTGTGTTTTTATGTTTTTTTTCCCTGTAATTGATTTCTAATCTCATAGCATTGTGGTCAGAAAAGATGCTTGATATGATTTCAATTTTCTTAAATTTCCTGAGGCTTGATTTGTGACCCAAGATGTGATCTATCCTGGAGAATGTTCTGTGCGCACTTGAGAAGAAAGTGTAATCTGCTGTTTTAGGATGGAATGTCCTATAAATATCAATTAAATCTATCTGGTCTATGGTATCATTTAAAGCTTGTGTTTCCTTATTAATTTCCTGTTTGGAAGATCTGTCCATTGGTATAAGTGAGGTGTTAAAGTCCCCCACTATTATTGTGTTACTGTCGATTTCCTCTTTTATAGCTGTTAGCAGTTGCCTTATGTATTGAGGTGCTCCTATGTTGGGTGCATATATATTTATAATTGTTATATCTTCTTCTTGGATTGAACCCTTGATCATTATGTAGTGTCCTTCCTTTTCTCTTGTAACATTCTTTATTTTAAAGTCCATTTAACCTGATATGAGTATTGCTACTCCAGCTTTCTTTTGATTTCCATTTGCATGGAATATCTTTTACATCCCCTCACTTTCAGTCTGTATGTGTCCCTAGGTCTGAAGTCGGTCTCTTGTAGACAGCATATATATGGGTCTTGTTTTTGTTTGTTTTTCAGCCAGTCTATGTCTTTTGGTTAGAGCATTTAATCCATTTACATTTAAGGTAATTATTGATATGTACATTGCTATTACCATTTTCTGAATTGTTTTGGGTTTGTTTTTGTAAGTCTTTTTCTTATCTTGTGTTCCCTGCCTAGAAAAGTTCCTTTAGCATTTGTTGTAGAGCTGGTTTGGTGGTGCTGAATTCTCTTAACTTTTGCTTGTCTGTAAAGGTTTTAGTTTCTCCATCAAATCTGAATGAGATCCTTGCTGGGTAGAGTAATCTTGATTGTAGGTTCTTCCCTTTCCTCACTTTAAGTATGTCCTGCCACTCCCTTCTGGCTTGCAGAATTTCTGTTGAAAAATCAGCTGTTAATCTTATGGGGTTTCCCTTGTATGTTATTTGTTGCTTTTCCCTTGCTGCTTTCAATATTTTTTCTGGTATTTAATTTTTGATAGCTCGATTATATGTATCTCGGCATGTTTCTCTTTGGGTTTATCCTGTATGGGACTCTCTGCACTTCCTGGACTTCACTGAGTATTTCCTTTCCCATGTTAAGGCAGTTTTTGACTATAATCTCTTCAAATATTTTCTCAGTCTCTTTCTTTTTCTCTTCTTCTCCTGGGAATCCTATAATTCGAATTATTGTGTGTTTAATGTCATCTCAGAGGTGTCTGAGACTGTCCTCAATTCTTTTCTTTCTTTTTTCTTTATTCTGCTCCCTGGCAGTTATTTCCACCATTTTATCTTCCAGCTCACTTATCCATTCTTCTGCCTCAGTTTTTCTGTTATTGATTCCTTCTAGAATATTTTTAATTTCAGTTATTGTGTTGTTCATCACTGTTTGTTTGCTCTTCAGTTCTTCTAAATCCTTGTTAAATGTTTCTTGTATTTTCTCCATTCTGTTTCCGAGATTTTGGATCTCCTTTACTATCGTTATTCTGAATTCTTTTTCAGGTAGGTTGCCTCTTTCATCTTCATTTATTTGGTCTTGTAGGCATTACCTTGCTCCTTCATCTGTAACATATTTTTTTGTCTTTTTTTTTTTTGATGGGTGGGCCTGTATCCTTGCCTTACTGGTTGTTTGGCCTGAGCTGCCCAGCACTGGAGTTTGCAGGCAGTTGGATAGAGCTGGGTCTTGGTGCTGAGATTAGGACCTCTGGGAGGCCTCACTCCGATTAATATTCCCTGGGGTCTGAGGTTCTCTGTTAGTCCAGCAGTTTGGACTCAGAGCCCCCACCATAGGAGCTTGGGTCCAATCTCCGGCCTGGGAACCAAGACCCCGCAAGCTGTGTGGCGCGGCAAAAAAAGAAAAGAAAAGAAAAGAAAAAAAGGAGCAGTACAATATCAAAGAATAAAAAACAAAATAAAATTTGAAAGATAAAGAATATATTAGGAAAAGTAAAAGTATAATTGAAACAACTGCAACAAGGTAAAATAAAACCACAACAGAAAAAAGAAAAAAAAAGGGAGGGAGTGGGGGAACAAGCCAAAAGGAGAGAACAATAACAAAGTATAATGAATAAAATAAAATTATAAAAATAAAAATTTATTAGGAAAAATAAAAATATAAAGGAATCAACAACAATGAATCAAGATAAAACAGAACCCTAATCTAAGAGGAAAATAGAAAAAAAAAAAGTCTTGGCCACGGGGGTGGAGTTTAGGCCGGGGGGTGGAGGAACTTAGGGGCAGGGTTTAGGGTGGGGTGGGACCTAGGCCTGTCGGGGGTTGACATTTGAGCTTGGGGTGGGGCCTAGGCTCAGGACCCACGCAGCCGAAAAGGCCTTGGGGGCGGGGCCTAGGCAGGGCAACACTGTAGCATGGAGCCGGGCCTCTGCCTTGGACCTGCGAGGAAGGGGAGAGGCAGCGTGTGGAAAGGAGGGCCTCTGGAGTGTGGAGTTCCGGAGTTTGGAGGTAGGGCCCTGGGTGGGGGCATAGGGGCAGGGCTTGGGCTCTGCATGGCAGGAGGGAGGCTAAGAGGGCAGAGGATTAGGCCCGGGAGCCCAACAGGTTCCCCGGTGCCTAAGTGGACAGGGAAAGCACTGGCCTCTTCCCTTCTGTTCCTCTGCGCCCCTCCTGCACCGTCTCCCCCTGGGCCTCCCCCTACTCCACTGGTCCCCTAACCGTGGGTGGGTCCCGCTGGCCATAGGAACTCCTCCCCCAGCCGCCCCTCAGGGGTGCTGTCCCAGAGGTCCGCCCTTTACTTTTGCTCCCCCTTCACTCCCTCCCACTCCCTCAGGGCCCGCGTGGCTGAAGGGGGCCTAGGTGGTCAGGGGAAACCTGACCACGTTCCCTTTTGATTCTCTGCCTTCCCAGTGGTTACCCAATTTCCTCCTTCAGGTGTGGGATCCCTTCCCCTCCCCCAGCCGCCCCTCAGGGGCGCCAGTCCCGTCCCACCCCCACTTCTCCAACCCCTTCACTCCTCCCACACCCCACATCCTACCCAGTCACGGGGGTTTCCTCCTGTCCCCTTAGGTGTCCGTGGTACCTCACCGGTGCCTGGTAGGTGCCCTAGTTGTGAGGAGACTCGAATTCTGCATCCTCCTAATATGCCATCTTGACTCCGCCCTCTGACGAGTACTTTCTTGCTTCAGTTTCTGACATATCCATTGCCCTAGAAGTATTTGGTAGCTATATTCAGAAAGCATAGGAGTTCCTGGTACTCACTGACAAGCTACATTTCTACTCTCCAACTTACCGACTATTACATTTGCCAACGTAATGTTCTACTCTCTTACCCCAGCAGTTCTAAAACAATAGGTTGACTAGCTGCATGCAAAATTTCTTGATAAGGATTGGATTTCGAATTTAATTTCTTTTTGGCTGGCTGAATTCCAATTATTTTAGCTTAAAAACCAAAATAGAACAAACGTTTACTCACATTTCTTTCCTTTTCATTTATGAATTTATCTGAAAGATTTGTTACTAAAATAAATCTACTGTCTAGCAGGCCAAATGATGTCATTCATATTTTAGGGGCATAAAATGAATCAGGTATTGCAAACCCAGCATATCTTTATGTAAACACAAAGATGAATAGCTCTTCTTCTATAGAATCATGGAATTACAGTTAAACAGGACTTTTGATATAAAAAATACATCAGAAAACCAAAGAAACTTCTAACATAATAGTGTTTCTTTGTGTCTCCAAAGACTGGACATGCATAGGTATTAAACATATGCAAATAAAAATAAGGTCCAATCATGTCAATGCTTAACTAACATGTGAGCTCTCCTTTGGCTAAGGTTTTCATTTTATTTTCAGGAGTAAGACAAGTCAATGGAACAACTCTGATATGGAAACTCTCTGAGCTTTTATTTAAGCATAAAAAGGTCTCTTATGCACTGGCCCTCTAAGATACACTTACAGTAATTTCCTCAAGAAAATGAACACAAGAATGGTTTTATGAGCTACAATTTTCTTCCCCAAAAGCAATTTTTTAGTTTTCTTTGCTAAGACTGTGTCTACAAGGAACCTAACAGTCAGTCAATTCAGTAAAAAATATGTTCTATTCAAGTGACGAAAAAAACCTTATGGATTGTCTGACAATGCAGACCAAGCAGAATGACTGTATATTCATTTTTCAACTACTTGTTTTCATAACATGCTTACAGAACCTAAAGAGGGGCCAAATGAGCTTTCTAGATCATAGTGTTGTTAATTTTAAATGAGACCAGCACTTGTTTACTGTTTCCATTAAGGTCATGATTAGGGAAACCGGTCTGTGTTGTCTTATGAAAGGATCTACAGTATGTTTAAATTTTACATTATTTCGGACATTTAAAAAATGTTTAACAGCTAATGCGTGCTATCAGTTTTTAAATTTTAATTTGCATAATATTCCTCACTGATTAACCTCTAATCTGAAGGGATAATCTTAAATGTGGTCCCCATGCTGACAGTTTAAGGTAAGAACAGAGATTTTACCAAGAAAGTTTGGCTTAAAGAGGCTGGCGAGGGCTTCCCTGGTGGCACAGTGGTTGAGAGTCCACCTGCCGATGCAGGGGACACGGGTTTGTGCCCCAGTCTGGAAAGATCCCACATGCTGCGGAGCGGCTGGGCCTGTGAGCCATGGCCGTTGAGCCTGCGCGTCCGGAGCCTGTGCTCCGCAACGGGAGAGGCCACAAGAGGGAGAGGCCCACATACCGCAAAAAAAAAAAAAAAAAAAAAAAAAAAGAGGCTGGAGAGACCCTCTCCCTGATTCTTTCCTGTTATTATCCAGTGTGTTTTTCCCATGTATTGATACATTATAAGCAACCTGAAGTCAGGGACATTTATGCCAGCACAGAATTATCCTTGTACATAATAGACACTCAACGAAAATTTCTGAGTGTTCATTTTGTGGGGAAGAGCCAGAATCACAAATCACTTAGGCAGAAAAATAGACAGGTGTACAGAAGAGTTATCAAAGAAAGGAGGGGGTTATGTGGAGGAGGAAAAACTCAAAGGGAATGTCAGGGCTCCCTTCATAGATGTGAAGAGGATTAGGCACAGGAATTAGAGTTCTGCATGATTCAAAGAGCCTGCATGCGAATTTCAAGCTGATACACAGGGCTTCCTAACATTTAGAACTGTCAAAGATAAAAGGAAAGACTATCTCCATCACTACAAGTGTCCAAGTAGAGGCTGGAAGGTCAGCTAGCAAGAAACCATAGATGATATTTAAGCATAGACTAGGATGTCTTGAGGTTCCTAGTCCTAAAAGTCTACGAAGATGAATCACTCCTTCTAATGATCAACTGAGGTGGATGGAGCAGATATTTAAAGGAACCGAAGTGATAGTTGACCTCACCTCCACTGTGGAGGTTTCAATTTTATAGTGGGGATCCCACTTTCCTACAGCAGAGCAGGCCAAACTGGTTACAGCCCCAAAATTCACCTCGGCCAATCTGAATTTCACCTTTAACAGAGCAATGCAGCCAAGATTTATCACAGGCACAGGGTGATAGTGAGGAGGAGGAAGGGGATGAGGCACCAGGCTGGAGGAGTAGTGCTTGGCTAGAAAGGAAAAAGCTAAATAAAGTGTAAAAGAAAAGACACTGTAAGAAAACAGAAGTAAGTCTATCTTCCCACTCATTAAATCAGAGGATAATAGGTGAAGAGTGAGTAAATGGGCCCACATGTAGCTAAGGCAGCCAGAAAATACAACATTGCCAAGAAACTCTAGGAGAGAAGAAGAACCACTCAGAGGACTGTGGCATGAACACTCAGCAGTGCTCCATCCAGGATGCTTAAAAGAAAATACTCCTCTTTTCCCACTTTACTGAGGAATAATTAATAAATAAAATTTTAAGATACTTAAAATACACAACATGATAATTTGATAAATGTATACACTATGAAAGGATTCCCCCTCATCAAATTAATTAACACATTCACCCCTCATGTATTAGATACAAACTTTCAGTTATAAGATGAAAAAGGTCCAAGGATCTAATATATAACATGGTGACTACTGTTAACACTGTATGTATTACATAACTGAAATTTTCTAAGAGACTAGAATTTAAATGTTCTCACACACAAAAGGAATCTTAATCCAATTAGCAACAGATCAGTAAGTTTAAGAATTTGATGGCAAATCTGGAAGTTATGCTAGCTTCATTTATCAAGCACCAATTAATAATTTTGGATTAATAAGCTCTATTAATGTAAAACCATGTGGCCAGAGATCTTTCCTGTATGTCAAATATTCCCAGGAGTACTGAAAGAGAGGAACTGTCCAAAGCCAGCAACTTTCCATGAAACTAGTTAGTTAGCTAAGCAAAATGTGATATAATGCTCCAACCCAGATGTTTCACACCATATAAGAAAAGGCATTCTGACCCTCAAGGTCATTGCAAATACTGGGAACACAATTTAGAGGTATCCAGGCAACCTTCATCTTGTGGCCAGATGTCTGAAAACTTGATAACTCCAAAGAGTCAGCAACAAAACACCAACAACAGATTCCATGATCCCCGTTTTCAAGTTTCTGTATAAGTAATATTAATTTAAGAATACAGAAAACAACAAAAAAGATACTTCTCTTAACTGTGAGCCCCTCCAGGGCAGGAACTATGTTCTATTCACCTTGTCGTCTTGTATCCAGTAAAGGCCTCCATTATTAAATAAGGATTACTGATTGAAAATCATTCACTGATTGACAGAAACAGTATTTTTGAACCTACAAACATAATATGCAATATAATTGCCTACAGTAAGAGAGCCAGTGGCTTACCATGTAAACAAATAATATCCTTGAGGAAGTCTCCTGGCCAAAAAACTGCACTACAACCCAACCCTCACTCTATCTTGAAGCTCTCATTCTAGAGCAAAACTCCAAAACCCCCATACCAAGCCTGACCCCAATCCTGTACTCTAAATTTCCACTTACTTCTGAAAGTTTACCTATCAGACAAGATGTTATAACTACACTCCCAAACTTATGTTCTATTCCAGACTTTTGGTTTTCAGGAATCTCAAAGGATGCATAGACACAAATATTTATTTCAGTGATAAACCATATTGTCAAACTCTAAGGGTTTCTGCTCAGTCTCCAACAACTACAGGCCTTGGTCATAAACTTTATTATTACTCAGATCCTCATATTCAACAAAAGGTCACTATTTCTGGCAGATGATGTAACCAGTAATAACTGGTTCATGTTTCTTTCATGTAAAACATGCACGTCATAGCCAAGACCAAAAAAATTCACATGATATATATGTTAACTTTCTCAGGCTCCCTAGTCAAACCACCTCAAGTAAGGATACTTATTTTTGGGAAGAGCCTGTTTTCTTCACTCCTAATGATGAGCCATTTATCTGCAGCACACAAACCCCAGACTTATAGCCAGAACAAAAGCATTTAGAGTGTCATATCTCAGGCGTCAATGTGGCATGCCTGTTGATTTCAGCAAGACAGGAAAGACGGGAAATAAGACCTAAAAGGCACTTACTGGCAAGACTTCTGTACGACTGGCCAAGAAGAGTGCCCAGAGGGCAGTAATGAGTTAAGCAAAGAGCACAAGAGGTCGAAGTAGAACAGACCAACTGAGAATCCAGCCATCTAACCGTGTATGTATGTATCCAGCAAACATTTTCTGAATACCTGTTATATACCAAGGATTGTACTGGGTGCTGGGAATAAAGAGATTATCAAGACATGGGCCTTACTAATAATGATTATGATAAAGATAATGTCAGTATACACAAAGTACAAAAGTGATATAAAAGAGGAAGTAACCAGGGAAGTAATATAATCAGGTGGGAAACAAAATTTTAGAATGACAGAGATCAGGATTCAAATCCCACCTCTACTAACTAGCTCTGTACAAATCAGAATATGTAAAGAGGAGTTAAACTCTCTTAAATGATAACTGTGAGGACTAACTACAAAACATTTGTAAAGTGCCTAGAACTTTGCCTCGTACATATTATTGCTTTAAAAAACATTATTACTCACTTGCTGAGGGAACGGTCACAAGTTTCATGGGATAAGTGATATTAAAATTAAGTTTTTTTTTCGTTCTTTTTTTATTGAGGTATAGTTGATTTACAATTACTATAATTAGTTTTTATAATTATTATATTAGTTTCAGGTGCATAATGATTCAGAAATTTTTATAGATTACACTCCACTTACACTTAAGATAAAATATTGCCTATTTTATCTTAAGATAAAATATTGCCTATTTTATGCCTATCCCTGTGCACTACAATATATCCTTGTAGCTTATTTATTTTATACATAGTAGTTTGAACCTCAATACCCTAACTATATCTTGTCCCTCCCCTCTTCCTTCTATATCTGTGAGTCTCTTTGTTTTGTTATATTCATTCGTTTTATTTTTTATATTCCACATAAGTGATAAAATACTGTATTTGTCTTTCTCTGTCTGACTTTTTTCACTAAGGATAATACCCTCCAGGTCCATCCATGTTGTTGCAAATGGCAAAATTTTCATTTTTTTATGGCTGAGTAGTATTCCATTGTATATATGTGTCACATCTTCTTTATCCATTCATCTGTTGATGGACACTTAGTTTGCCTCCAAACTTTGGCTATTATAAATAATGCTGCTACAAATATTGGGGTACATATATCTTTTCAAATTAGTATTTTCATTTTCTTTGGATATATACCCAAGAGTGGAATTACTGGATCATATGGTAGCTCTAGTTTTAGTTTTTTGAGGAACTTCCATACTGTTTTCCATAGTGGCTGCACCAATTTACATTCCCACCAACAATGGACGAGGATTTGCTTTTCTCCAAAACCTCATCAGCATTTATTATTTGTGGCTTTTTTGATGACAGCCATTCTGACAGGTGTAAGGTGATACCTAATTGTAGTTTGATTTGCATTTCTCTGACGATTAGTGATGCTGAGCATCTTTTCATGTGTCCATTGGTCATCTGTATGTCTTCTTTAGATAACTGTCTATTCAGGCCTTCTGCCCATCTTTTAATCAGATTCTTTCTTTTTTTAAATTTATTTATTTATTTATTTTTGGCTGCTTTGGGTCTTCATTGCTGCGTGTGGGCTTTCTCTAGTTGTGACGAGCAGGGGCTACTCTTTGTTGCAGTGCTCAGGCTTCTCATTGTGGTGGCTTCTCTTGTTATGGAGCACAGGCTCTAGGCACGTGGGCTTCAGTAGTTGTGGCACACAGGTTCAGTAGCTGTGGCTTGTGGGCTCTAGAGTGCAGGCTCAGTAGTTGTGACACACAGGTCCAGTTGCTCCGTGGCATATGGGATCTTCCCGGGCCAGGGCTTGAAACCATGTCCCCTGCATTGGCAGGATTCCTAACCACTGTGCCACCAGCGAAGCCCTATTTTTTAGATATTGAGTTGTATGAGCTGGTTGTATATTTTGGATATTAACCCATTATTGGTCATATCATTTACAAATATTTTCTCCCATTCAGTAGATTATCTTTTTGTTTTGTCAATGGTTGCCTTTGCTGTGCAAAAGCTTTTAAATTTAATTAGGTCCCATTTGTTTATTTTTGCTTTTGTTTTCTTTGTCTAAGCAGACAGATTAAAAAAATGTTGCTACGATTTATGTCAGAGTGTTCTGCCTATGTTTTCCTCTAGGAGTTTTATGGTTTCCAGTCTTAACATTTAGGTTTTTAATCCATTTTGAATTTATTTTTGTATATGGTGTGAGAAAATGTTCTCATTTCATTATTTTCCATGTAGCTGTCCTGTTATCCCAGCACCACTTATTGAAGAGACTGTCTTTTCTCCATTGTATATTCTTGCCTCCTTTGTCACAAATTAATTGACCATAGCATGTGGGTTTATTTCTGGGCTGTTTATTCTGTTCCGTTGATCTATGTGTTTGTTTTTGTGCCAGTACCATACTGTTTTGATGACTATAGCTTTGTAGTATAGTCTGAAGTCAGGGAGCATGATACCTCCACCTCTATTCTTCTTTCTCAAGATTATTTTGGCTACTTGGGGTATTTTTTGTTTCCATATAAAATTTTAAATTATTTGTTTTAGTTCTGTGAAAAATGTCATTGGTATTTTGATAGGGATTGCATTGGATCTCTAGATTGCCTTGGGTAGTATGGTCATTTTAACAAAATTAATTCTTCCAATCCATGAGCATAATATTTCTTTCCACCTATTTGTGCTGTTTTCAATTTTTCATCAGTGTCTCATAATTTTCCAAGAACAGCTCTTTTACCTCTTTAGATAGGTTGATTCCTAGGTATTATATTATTTTTGATGTGATGGTAAATGGAACTGTTTCCCTAATTTCTCTTTCTGATACTTCATTCTTAGTGTATAGAAATGCAACAGATTTCTATATATTAATTTTGGATCCTACAACTTTACCAAATTCATTGATGAACTCTAGTAATTCTTTTGGTGGCATTTTTAGGGTTTTCTGTGTATAGTATCATGACATCTGCAAACAGTGGCAGCTTTACTTCTTCCTTTCCCATTTGGATTCCTTTTATTTCTTTTTCTTGTCTGATTGCTATGACTAGGACTTCCAATACTATGTTGAATAAAAGTAGCAAGAGTAGACATCCTTGCCTTGTTCCCGACCTTACAGGAAATGCTTTCAGGTTTTCACCGTTGAGTATGATGTTAGCTGTGGACTTATCCTACATGGCCTTTATTATGTTGAAGTATGTTCCCTCTACACCCACTTTCTGGAGAATTTTTATCATAAATGAATGTTGAATTTTGTCCTTTTTCTGCGTCTATTAAACTAAGTCTTAAAGAATGAATTGGAGTTCACTTGGTGAACAAGTCAAGGAAAGGCTCTCTAGACAGGGACATCAGCACATGCAAGGGCCCAGAACCTATGGTTCAAGAGGAGTAGAAGAAGGTGATTTCCATTTGAAAGCAAGAACAATGGGAGAGAGAAAGCCAGGTCTGTGCTAAGATAAGAAGAGGGAAGAAGCACTTCCAGGAAGTATCAGGGTTAACAAGAGTGTCTTCACTAAAGAATAGTGGCTCCAGTAGGCACAAAAGACAGATGAAGGAGCGTGAAACGTGAGGTTCTCGTTCTGAGAGCTTCCAGAAAGAAAGGGCTGCTGCAAGTAGTTTTAGGTGACACTTCCAACCCTCACACTAATTAGCCACAGATTTGGAGTGAAGAGAGAGTAGCCACCAAACTGCCAACACTAAGTCCTCCAGCAAGCATTTGCAGCTTAGGCATGGAAGGGACAGAGGGCTTCAACGTATGCTGAAAATATAAACTGTAAAGTTCTAAAGTATGCAGAGTAAGTCTTAGATAGTACAATCAATCCAAATCTACTGCTGTATGAACAAATTAGAATTTAGTGACAAATTAACTAGAGTCAGTGTTTCAATGTGATGGAAATATATGGCTTATTTCTAATTAGTTCCAGAATAACAAAAAATGCCAAGGGAACCTTCCCACTGTAACTTCCACAGAAAAAGAAAAATATTAAGTTATTTATTTTATACACACATGCATACATCCCTACTCCAAAGCTACATCAGTCCCAAAAAACAGAACAGCAGTGTTCTACCATTTGGGTCTAAAGACCCCAAATTTCTGAACAATTTATGAACATTTAAATCTCAGAAGTCTTCTCAGACAATGGTTCCATTTTACATGTACAGAATATTTTAAGTGAAATTTGTTTGCCCTTGGTAGTCAGAAAGAACCTGAGCTTTACCATTAGACCAAGGTTCAAATTCCTCATCAGTGACTTAACCTATGTGGTCTCACCTTCCTTATATGCAAAGTATATAGATGGTGTCTATATACCTACATGGCAGAATTGTTATAAGGATAGGATATAATGTATGTAAAATCCTGATACATTATAAGCTTTTAATAAGTGGAGGTTTTTATGATTATTATGAAACTCTGCCAAAACCCAATAGATGGTAGCATCAGAAAATTATTTTATCAGCCATAATCTCTCAATCTAATGCTCCAAATACTGTTCTACATGGTTTCCAAGATACAAATTGCCATCAAATCAGCTCATAGCTAGCTTAGAATATAACCTTATGGGAGCTTGCTCTAGATATATGCAGTTGAGTTGTAGAGGGAATGGCTTGCTAGATTAGCCCACAGGCAGCTTGTTAAATGTTAAATTCTGAATGCTACAGGCACTCACATATCACATTTATAAGAATTTTATTTTTAAAATATGTAGTGCTGAATATCAAGAACGTTTTAGCCTAGCCAAGACCACAGCCTCTCAAAATATTACTACTCTGTGTTATACCTTAGCAACTGATCAAGAAGGAATAATATATAATTGGTTAGGTTTTCAGAGAAAAAAAGAGGTGTCTGTATCCACAGATTTATTTACTTGGTGAGTTTTCCAAACACTGCAATGGAACTGTAAAAACAATGTGATTAAAATCGATAGAGCACATCATTTGCTGATACTGTTGCCCAAGAAAAGGCAATAAGCCTTAGGCATGTTATTACTAGATTACACAATTTCACTGACAGGTTCAAGATTTTTAAAAGCAGCTGAGAATAGAGAGTATTTCTTTTTTGGAGCCAAGGGATTTTTTGTCTTCAATTAAAAGGAAATCATCATTTCTCTGTTTTTTTATCATGAAGATTTTAAATGTCCTCTATAACATTTTAAAAATAATATTAATATTAAATTTTCATTTATTTCCAAAAATAAAAATAGATTGATGATCCTGATTAAAATTAAACTGAAAGCTACTTTTGTTTAACAATACCATATCCAACCACACATCCATTTCACAAATATTAGAATAGTTCACAGAATAGTGGTATGGGATTATTATTTCTTCAAAGTCCATGCAGAAGAATATGAACGTCCAAATATATGAATTTCCAAACCTCTTCTGAAAAAATGATCAATGACTCTTTTCTCAAGTCTTAGTGATGAAATGACAAACTTTAAAACAGGCCTTCAAATTCAAAGAATGCTACAGTTCAAAGTATGCTTTTTTTTTTTTTTTTTTTTTTCTTTTTGCGGTATGCGGGCCTCTCACTGTTGTGGCCTCTCCCGTTGCGGAGCACAGGCTCCGGATGCGCAGGCCCAGCGGCCGTGGCTCACGGGCCCAGCCGCTCTGCGGCATATGGGATCCTCCCAGACCGGGGCACGAACCCGTATCCCCTGCATCGGCAGGCGGACTCTCAACCACTGCGCCACCAGGGAGGCCCCTCAAAGTATGCTTTTTAATCAGAGAGCAAAAATTAGTCATGTAGACATAAATTCATTTGATAAAAAGTGACCAAATAAAACTGAACCTAAAATCAGTAAGACTTTTACTCTAGTCAGATGTTCTACTATACTACAAACAGAAAACTGCAAACGTTTTTGATTCCTTTATACTGAAAATTCCAAAGTAGAAACATTCTTCTGTAGCATGGGAAAGCTGATGGTATCAACTATGTAGTTTTATCCTTATGATAAAAAAAAAATAAAAGTTGACCTGAAATGTTGAGATAATTTTAATCATGAATCCTGATAGGAAATACAAGGCTAGGCTCACAGAAATAAATTGACCAGGCATTAGGTCTACATTTACTAGCTTTTACCAAGTGAACAGTAAAGTCTATTCAGGGGAGCTTAGATCTCAGGCTTATACCAGACGTAGATAATTTTAAGAAGAAAATCTACAAAACACCACATACTTTCTTGTCACTTAAGTGCATACATACTTACATACATATATAAAAGCTTTATGTTCTAAGGTACATTAAAAGATGCTCAGGGGCTTCCCTGGTGGCGCAGTGGTTGAGAGTCTGCCTGCCGATGCAGGGGACACGGGTTCGTGCCCTGGTCCGGGAAGATCCCCCATGCTGCGGAGCAGCTGGGCCCGTGAGCCATGGCCACTGAGCCTGCGTGTCTGGAGGCTGTGCTCCGCAACAGGAGAGACCACAACAGTGAGAGGCCCGCGTACCGCAAAAAAAAAAAAAAAAAAAAAGATGCTCAGTATTGTTAATTATTAAGAAATGCAAATCAAAACTACAATAAGGTATCACCTCACTCTGGTCCAAATGGCCATCATCAAAAACTCTACAAATAACAAATGCTGGAGAGGGTGTGGAGAAAAGGGAACCCTTGTACACTGCTGGTGGGAATGTAAATTGGTGCAGCCACTATGGAAAACAGTATGGAGGTTCCTTAAAAAATTAAAAATAGAGCTACTATATGATCCAGCTATCCCACTCCTGGGCATATATCCAGAAAAGATGAAAACTCTAATTCAAAAAGATATATATACCCCAATAATCATAGCAGCAGTAGTTACAATAGCCAAGACATGGAAGTAACCTAATGTCCATCGACAGGTGAATGAGTAAAGAAGATGTGGTATATATATATATAATGGAATATTACTCAGCCATAAAAAGAATGAAATATTGCCATTTGCAGCAACATGGATGGACCTAGAGAATATCATACTGAGTGAAGTCAGACAGAGAAAGACAAATATTATACCACTTAAATGCGGAATCTAAAAAATAATACAAATGAATTTATTTACAAAAGAGAATCAGACTCAAAGACATAGAAAACAAACTTATGGTTACTGAAGGGGAAAGAGGGTGGGGAGGAATAAATTAGGAATATGGGATTAACAGACACACACTACCATATAAAGAATTGATAAAAAAACAAGGATTTACTGTATAACACAGGGAACTATATTCAGTATCTTGTATTAACCTATTATGGAAAAGAATCTGAATATATATATATATATATATATTCTGAATATATATATATTCATATCAGAATCACTTTGCTGTACACCTGAAACTAATACAATATTGTAAGTCAACTATATTTCAATTTTTTAAAAAAGCTCTATGTTCTAAATAGCTATTGGAATAGATAGCTTTATTAACTGAATAATACAATTTTCCTTAGTTCCTCTCTCTCCCTTGGTCTCCACATTCAACAATTCTATTTCCAAAACACTTCTCAAATCGATCCAACTTTCTCCACTCCGAATGTCTACATCAATATTATCTCTTGCCTGGAATACTGCAAGAGCTTCCTAACTGGTCACCCTGATTCCAAGTCAACCCTCTCATGCAAAGCATTCTCCATACTCTAGCCAAGACGCTTTTTCTAATATGCAAAACTCATCAAGTTTCTTCCCAACAAAAATCGCTTCAGTGTGATATGGCCCCAGTTTATCTCTTCAGGCTTAACTGATTCTACTTCCTCAATGTAAAGTTTTCCAACATACAGAACTTCTTTCATTTCCTGCAATTCTATGCTTTCTCTAGGCCTTCCTACATGCACTCTCAGCCAGAAATACTCTTTCCCATTCTTCCCTTCATTGTTAAAATTTCTGCTCTACCTGCAGATCTCAGCTTAGACATCATCTCCTTTGAAATTTTCTTGATGTCTTGAGTCTCAGTTGAGTGTATGCCTCTCCTTTGTGCACTGTACTTGCTCTAGCACACTCGGAATTGTACATGTCTGTGTCCCTCCCTATACCCAAAGTTCCCTGAAAGCAGGGATGGTGTCTGTATTGCTAGCTATTGTCTCCCCAGTGAAGGAGTGACAAAAAGAAATGCACTTTTTAGAAAGCATGTTCTACCTGCAGTATTGAAAATGTATGAAAGGCAGAACAAGACTGGAGACATAGAAACAAGAAAGTATTACAATAGTTTAAGCAAGACAGAAATGTGGTTCTAATTAGGAAAGCAGCATCAAGGATGGGGAAAATAGATTCTACAGATATTCAGGAAGTAGAGTGATCGAACTTGGTAACTGATCACCTATGACCATGCTAAGAGCAAAGTCAAAGAGGACACTGAAGTGGAGATGTCTAAGAGGCAGTGGTTACATAAGTCCAAAGATAAAAAGAAATCTAGATTTAAAACTTGGAGTTAAGAGTTATGTCATAGAAGAGGCAACTGAAATCACAGGTATAGGTGAGATCACCCAGGAAGGATGTGTGGAATGGAAACATAAGAGAGTCAAGGACAGAACTTTCAGAAACATCAAATTCTAAAGGATAATCAGAGGAAGAGAGTCCACTGAACAATGGAAAAGAGTATCCATAGAGGCAGAAAAGAGGGTATTTAATGAAGGAAAGACTGGCAAAAGCCAAGTGGCTCAAAACTTTCAAGAAAGATGAGGGTTGGAAAGTTTTAGTTTAAAATTAAGTTATGGGGTATTGTTGGCAAAAATGGCAGATTACGGACCTCCAAAATTTTGTTCATCCATAAAAGCAATGAAAAAGCTGACAAAATTATTAGAATAAACTATTCCAGAGCTCTGGAAATTAACCAAAGCCTTGCAGCAACACAGGAAGCATTTATTTTTAAGTCAATAAATAGTTGTATCTCAGGAAGAACAAGAAGCTTTGTGACATTTTAACTTCCCTTACTCCCATCCCCCATTCTCATCTCTGCAATAGTTTTGAAAAATAATAGCCCACATTCCTGGTACAGCCTAGTAGTCACTGGGTAGAGCAGAATGGAGCTGGAGCCCTTTCAAATCCTCATTCCCAAAGAACTGTCATTATTTGACCTTTCTGATGGTTCCCTGGAAGACCCCACTTATAAGTCAGTCTGTACTTGACCTGACTCAGAACTCACCTAGTATAAAAAAACCTTCTCCCAAGGGGCATTTGTTGAAAACAGTTACAAGCAAGTGTTCTAACTTCACAGGTGCCTGAGGAAGTAGTTACTACTTGGAGCAACAATAGACTAACCAAAAAGCTTAAAATAAACAGCTGAGAAATATTCACCCATAGGGGCTTTGAAAAGCTTCAACAGAGAAGAGGGTGTGGAGAAAAGGGAACCCTCTTGCACCACTGGAGGGAATGTAAATTGATATAGTCACTATGGAGAACAGTATGGAGGTTCCTTAAGAAACTAAAAATAGAACTACCCTATGACCCAGCAATCCCACTACTGAGCATATACCCAGAGAAAACCATAATTCAAAAAGATAAATGCACCCCAATGTTCACTGCAGCACTATTTACAATAGCCAGGACATGGAAGCAACCTAAATGTCCATCAACAGAGGAATGGATAAAGAAGATGTGATATGTATATACAATGGAATATTACTCAGCCATAAAAGGAACAAAATTAGGCTATTTGTAGAGATGTGGATGAACCCAGAGACTGTCATACAGAGTGAAGTAAGTCCTAAAGAGAAAAACAAATACCATATATTAACACATATATGTGGAATCTAGAAAAATGCTATAGATGATCCTATCTGCAAAGCAGAAACAGAGACACAGACATTCAAAGGTATGGATACCAAGGGGGAAGGGGAGTGGGATGAATTGGGAGATTGGGATTGACATACATACACACACTATTGATACTATGTGTAAAATAGATAACTAATGAGAACCTACTGTATAGCACAGGGAACTCTACTCAATGCTCTGTGGTGACCTAAATGGGAAGGAAATAAAAAAAAGAGGGGATATATGTATATGTATAGCTGATTCATTTTGCTGTACAGTAGAAACTAACACAACATCGTAAAGCAACTATACTCCAATAAAAATTAATTTAAAAATGAGAAAAGAAAAGTTCCAACATAGTCTTGGGAATCTAGGAGACCACACACACACATAGGGCTGTACACATGCAAAAGGAAGACTTGAGAAGCCCCTAAGCTCTCATCTCTGTCTGACCTTGAGGCTCTGCACAAGCAGGAAGTGAAGGTTAAGACAGAGCTGTCATACACCTTGCTAAGTATTGAAGGTGCACCGCAACATGCACATAGAGCTCCTCAGCAAAGACTGGTGATTTCTTGGTCACTCTTCCAATCACTAGCTCACCACTAAGCTAAACAAGTAGAGACATCAGTGGCCACACAAAGCAAACAATACAGACTTCACATAATTAGTTCAGAAAAGTCACTAAACAAACAACTACTACAACAACAACCAATAGAAAAAAAAAACCAATAAAACCAAAAAAAACCAATGTGGCTATCTCCCCAAATAGAGATTATCAATAGAGATACATAAATTATCTTTTAAAAACTCAAACAAATTCTTCAATTGAAAAGTACAATAATTGAAATGAATATTTCATGAGAGATGCTCAATAGCAGATTTGGGCAGACAGAAGAAAGAAACAATGAACTTGAGGATACATGTCAATGAAGATTATCTAGTTTGAGAAACAAAAGTAAAAACCGGGCTTCTCTGGTGGCGCAGTGATTGAGAGTCTGCCTGCCAATGCAGGGCACGCGAGTTCGTGCCCTGGTCCGGGAGGATCCCACATGCTGTGGAGCGGCTGGGCCTGTGAGCCATGGCTGCTGAGCCTGCTCGTCCGGAGCCTGTCCTCTGCAATGGGAGAGGCCACAACAGTGAGAGGCCCACGTACCACAAAAAAAAAAAAAAAAAAAAAAAGTAAAAACAATAAAGAAAAATAGTCTCAAAAACCTGTGGAGATACCATCAACTGTACCAATCAATATAAACATAACAGCAGTCTCAGAAGAAGGGAAGAAACAGAAATGGGAAGAAAGAATACTTGAGGAAATCATGGCCAAAAACTTCCAATTTGATGAAAAACATTAATCTCCACATGTAGAAGCTCAAAAAAGTCCAAGTAGGATAAACTCAAAGAGATCCACACCTTGACATATATTAGCCAAACTGTCAAAAGACAAAGAGAATTTTGAAAGCAGCAAGAGAGAATGACTTATCACATTCAAGAAATGTTCAGTAAGATTAACAGCTGTATTCTCATTAGAAACAGAATGAAGGAAATGGAATGACATATTCAAATTTCTGAAGAAAAAAAAAAAACCCTGTCAATCAAAAATTCTAAATCCAGCAAAAACTACCCTTCAAAAATGAAGTGAGTAGCCTAAGGCCAGAATTATATTGATAACAAAACAGTCAGAGACATCACATAAGTACACACACACACACACACACACACACCAACTAGAGATCAATATTCCTTATGATTGATGATAAATGCAAAAATCCTCAACAGAATACCGGCAGCATATACCACCAAAATACTGAATCAAGCAGCATGTGAAAAGGATTACACAATACTATGAGAGGAGGTTTATCTCAGGAATACAAGGTTGGTTCAACATATAAAGTCAATGTTAATACACCATGTTTATAAAATCCAGGGAAAATAAACACATGATCATCTCAATACCTTCAGAAAAAACATTTAACAAAATCCAACACTCTCTCAGGATAAAAACATTCAACAAACTAGGAACAGAAGGGAACTTTTTCAAACTGACAAAGGGCATCTACAAAAAACCCATAGCTAACATCATAGTTACGGGTGAAAGACTGAAAGCTTTTCCCCCAAGATCAGAAACAAGTCAAGGATGCCGACTCTCACCACTTCTATTTAACACTGTACTGGAGGTTCTAGCCTGGAGAGCACTAAATATGAAAATAAAATAAAAAGCATCTAGATTGGAAGGGAAACTGGAAAAGATTACCTCTATTTGCAAATGACATGATCCTGTATATAGAACATTCTAAGGAATACACACACACACACATACACACACACACACAAGCTAATAAACAAGGTTAGTAAGGCTGCAGGATATAAGATCAATATACATAAATCAGTTGTATTTTTATACACTAGAAATGAAAAATTAGAAAATAAAATTAAGAAAATGGTTTAATCCAATAATATCAGAAAACAAGAGTATGGGCTTCCCTGGTGGCGCAGTCATTGAGAATCTGCCTGCTAATGCAGGGGACACGGGTTCGAGCCCTGGTCTGGGAAGATCCCACATGCCGTGGAGCAACTGGTCCCATGAGCCACAATTACTGAGCCTGTGCATCTGGAGCCTGTGCTCCGCAACAAGAGAGGCCGTGATAGTGAGAGGCCCACGCACCGTGATGAAGAGCGGCCCCCGCTTGCCACAACTAGAGAAAGCCCTCGCACAGAAACGAAGACCCAACACAGCCATAAATAAATTAATTAATTTAAAAAAAGAGTAAATAACAAAATAAGTACAAGACCTGTACACTGAAAACATAAAACTCTGGTAAAAGAACTTAAAGAAAAAAATGAAAAAGACACTTTGACTTCATGTGTTGGAAAACCTAGTATTGTTAAGATGGCAATACTCCTCAAATTGATCTACCAATTCAATGCAATCACTATCCATTTCCAAGTGTCTTTTTTTCCTGCAGAAATTGACAATCCTAAAATTCATATAGAAATGCAAGGGACCCAGAATAGCCATAATAATATTGGAAAAAAGATCCCTTCAATATAAAAGGAAATAACATGGAATATTTACACATAATTTCAGTGCAAGGCAGAAAACAAACATATAAAGCACAAGATGGAAAGAACAAGCTCTTCCAACTTGGGTAATCAAAAACTCTAATTTATCAAAGAAGATATACAAATGCCAGTAAGCACATGAACAGATGCTCAATTTCTTTAGTCATTATTGTAATGCAAGTGCAAACCACAATGAGGGACTTCCCTGGCAGTCCAGTGGTTAAAGCTCCGTGCTTCCAATGCAGTGGCTGCGGGTTGAATCCCTGGTTGGGGAACTAAGATCCTGCATGCTGCGTGGCGCAGCCAAATAAAAAAAAAAAAGGAAAAAGAAAACCACAGTAAGATACTAACTCACACTCACCAGGATGGCTACAGTTAAACAAACAAATAAACAAAACCAGAAAATAAGTGTTGGAGAGAATGTGGAGTAACTGGAATGCAAAATGGCATCGCTGGTGGGAATGTGCAATGGTGTAGCCATAGAAAACAATTTGGTAGTTCCTCCGAAGTTAAACAAAGGGTTACCATATGACCCAGAAATTCCTAGGTATAGACCCAAGAGAATTGAAAACATATTACACAAAAACGTATACACAACTGAATAGAGCAGCATTATTCACAGCACCAAAAAAGTTAGAAACAATCCAAATGTCTATCAACTGATGAACGGATAAACAAAATGTGGTACGTGATATACATATAATTTATATATATTTATATATATATAATTCAGCCACTAATATATGTACAATGTGGGTTAACCTTGAAAATATTATGCTAAGTAAAAGAAGCCAGATTCAAAGGCCACATATTGAATGACTCTATTGACATGAAACGTCCAGAATAGGCAAATCCATAGAGACAGAAAGTAGATTAGTGTATGTCAAAGCCTAGGGGGAGGGGAAAGGGTGACAATGCAAAGTGACTGTCAATGGGTCTGAGGTTTCTTTTTTGGGGAGAAGAAAATGTTCTCAAATTAGAAGGTAGTGATGGTTGTACAACCGTGGAGTAGTACACTTTAAAGTGGTAAATTTAAAAAAAATTAAGTTGTCCCTGAAAATTTGCCAAGATTAGTAAATTGATGGGGGCAGACTAAATATGAATTTTTCTTGAAAGGCAAGGCATTTGGCCACTTATCTCAAGCTTTGTCCACACAGCTTCAAAATATTAATTGAAAAGCAGGGGAATTCCCTGGTGGTCCAGTGGTAAAGAATCTGCCTTACAATGCAGGGGACATGGGTTTGATCCCTGGTCAGGGAACTAAGATCCCACATGCCACGGGGCAATTAAGCCCATGCACCACAGCTACTGAGCTCACCTGCTTCAACTAGAGCGCCTGCATGCCGCAAACTACAGAGCCCATGTGCCCTGGAGCCTGCGCGCCACAACTAGAGAAGAGAAAACTCTCATGCCACAACTTGAGAAAAGCCTGCATGCCGCGAGGAAGAACCTGAGCACCACAAAGAAGATCCCGCATGCCTCAATGAAGATCCTGCGTGCCGCAACTAAGACCCAACGCAGCCAGAAATAATTTAAATAAATAAATAATAAATAAATAAATCTTTAAAAGAAAAAAAAAGAAAAGCAGAAATTCAGTCTATCTTACAGCTTTACCTAATTTCAGGGCCCAGTCATACCTATGTGAGGTCTTCTGTCTATCAGCCCTGCCCAAAGAAAGAGCCTTACTGAGCAAAATTCCCTAGGCCAACTAGCCCTCTAGCTTAGCTCTCTGCCCTTGAACAGTTCAGTGTTCTTTCCATTACACCATGGACTGCCTAGGTTCAAGTCCTGGCCACTTACTAAATCTGTGATTTAAATCTACTTAATCTACTTTTGTGCTTTAGTTTCCTCATCAGTAAATTGGGATAATAAAGCATCTTCCATAGGTTATTATGAGGATTAAATGAATTAACCCATGTAAAATGTTTACACTGGTGCCTGATAAATTGTAAGCACTCAACACACGTTGTGGGGTAATGGAACAAGGAATGAGTCTAAATCATGACCAAACCGCTCACATTATGCCCCAACAAAGATTCTTTGATAAGTTCTATGGTAAAGATAAAGGTAAAGGTAACAGTGAAGGAGGAAAGATAGTACATATCCATGTCAAACTCATTTGACCTGATCCACAATAGCAAATATATTTTTACATTATGACCCAGTACACATACACACACATGCACGTATATATACAGTGAAATTAATGTTTAATAAAAATACCCTTAGTACTTACAATACACTCTTCTTGTTATTCTTGTCTATTCTATTCCCAATTCTTAAAACACCTTGTCACAGCACCCTACTACCACTCCACTAAGTTGATTTTACTACCCAGTAAAATTTGGTCCAAAGTTTGACCAAATTGTTATTGAAAAGTATGAATATGGACGTGTGGCCAACTAACTTTAACACAAAGAAGAATGAATTAAGTGCCCAGTAAAGGTTGCTATTGTGGGAACACAGAAGAAGTTAATAATTTTGACTGGGCCACCCAGGATCCACTGCATACAACTATGGACACAAATGGAAACTCAAACAATAGGAATTAAGGATTGGTCATAGTTAATCTCCTTTACACTACTATTTTCCCAATCTGGGTGGAAAACAAGCTGTTAAAATATTCGATACACTAACTAATGGCAAAGCTGAGACATAAACTTGAGAGCTATTATCTGATTTGTCAATTAGATAATGTTGTTTCTCTTGTCCCTTTACTCTCTTCCTCTGGGATGAGCACCCAACCCCATGGAGTCCCCAATGCCCAGTCACTAGTCCACTCACTGTCCAAAGCACCTGCCTTTGCCCCTCCAGATTTCCAAGGTGCCCAGGTGCTCTCCAGTCCCCAGTTTTGCCTCAAGTCTGCCACACAGTTTCCCCACTTCCCCACCATTATATGGCATTGGTACGCAGTATCAAAACTTGGCCAAAATCTGTTCTATATGCTTTGGAGAGGCAAAAGGAGAGGTACTAATTTACCACATATGCAATTTTCATCTGCAATGAATGGGTAAATTACTGCTTAATTCATTGATCTTGTCACATTCAGATGCTGAAAGAACTATCAAGTATCTAAAGATTTTGAGTTTCACAGATGAACAGGCTTCCCAGAATTCAGCTTTGTATGTACTATATGTACTATGTAGTATATTTTGATTATATCCAGAAAATAATTTTGCTCTAACAGGATAGTCTATATAATTTTTTAAAAAGTTACCATGGTAAATTTGTAGGACCACTACTAAAATCACTTTACTATTATCACAATGGCAGTTATATCTATTTATTCAATCATTTATTTAATAATACTGGTCAAGTTCTACTATGTGCAAGGAATTATGGGCCCTATACAGGAAACAAAATAGTTAAGTCCTGGATCCTTTCAATCTAAAAGGAAATATTAATAATACAGCATATATACAAATAGTTTCAGTGCAAGGCAGAAAACAAAAGTATAAAATACCAGATGGAAAGAGCAAGCTTTTTCAACTTGGGTAACCAAAAACTAATATATCAATTCAAAATTATGGTTTACCAAAGTTTAGATCACGTTTAACTAGTAACAAATAGTTTATATACCCTTGAAATAAGAAAACAAAATGTCTCAACAGGGCAATTCAGCAAAAATATGACTTAAGATGTGGGAAGGCATTTCAGCCCAAGGCAATAGGAAAGAATATCCAGTTCACTCCAGAAGAGGGCAGAAGTTTCTACACAGGAGGTCAGGAAATGTGGAGAAAAGATTCCTCCCTAAATAGGAGCTTAAAATGAATGAGCATCAAGATCCCAACCAAGTTTACTATTTACTACAACATATTCAAATATTAAATGGCATGAACTGATCTACATTAAGTATAATTCCTATTTAAAGGATAAGGGTTTAGTTATTAAATCTTATCTTTTGGGGGAAATCTATAAGAAGAGACATTTTTTTTTTTTTTTGCGGTATGCGGGCCTCTCACTGTTGTGGCCTCTCCCGTTGCGGAGCACAGGCTCCGGATGCGCAGGCCCAGCGGCCATGGCTCACGGGCCCAGCCGCTCCGCGGTATATGGGATCCTCCCAGACCGGGGCACGAACCCGTATCCCCTGCATCGGCAGGCGGACTCTCAACCACTGCGCCACCAGGGAGGCCCAAGAAGAGACATTTTTAAATGAAAAACTTCCATGTAAACTGTAGTTGATTTCCATTCTTTCTATGTGTAGGAATATTTCATTCCAAAATTTTCAATGAAATCAACACTCCAAGCAGAACATTTAAGCCATAAAAATACACACAAATACAATAGGGGTAGAGTTAAAATAAGCATATTATTTACTAAGCATTTTCTATTAGGTCCTGAGGCTGGTGAAAGTGGGGGCTGAAAAGGTGTGCTACATCCCTCCTGCTCCCTAGGATGGAAGAAAGCATCCAAGGAGACAAGACTGTGGGTAGCATCATGGTACCTTGAAATGGAATGAGAATGTATAATAATCAGCACTAAACAAAGAATAAAAAGCTAATCATAGTCTGAAACAAGTATTACTAAACTTTTTTTTTTTAAAAGCAACTTAGGTTTGAGAAGGTCAGGCCTGAGGAGACAGCAGAAGGAAAAGCATTTAAAGCACTTATGTGGGGAATCAGGAAGTAAAAGCACCCTAAAGTAAAAAGCAAACTTACTGGTAAAGGAAGAAGAGAGGGTCTTGGTGTGGAAAATAGTTAGAATTTTATTTTCTTATAGTAGTAGAGAAATATGTACTTATTATATATGTTGGAAAAATGAAAGACCCTCCCTCCCCACCAAGAAAAAAAAACTTAACTATTTGGAAATTTAGAAATATTTTCCAAAATGCTTTGATAAAATGAAAATCAAAACTGAAATACAAACTCTCAAGAAAACGGTGAAGAGGAAAATGTTTCCTACCAAACTTATGGGGAACAGTGAAGGTTATACTCAGAAGAAATCAGATGGCTTCAAATGTATTTCTTAACAAGAAGAAAAATGAAAAAGAAAATTAACCTAGTGCTCACGTTTAGCAACTAGGAAAAGAACAATTAAATAAACAGAAAGTAGGAAGAAAAGATGAAAAAGGGTAAAGCTTCAATTAATGAAACAAATACCTCAAATAGTAGAATGAATAAATCTAAAGACTGATTCTTTGACATGAGTAATAGAATAAATAAAATTAAATTAAAGAAAACTGAGAGCAAAAATAAATATATAAGATTCAACTTGATCATGGTGTATGATCCCTTTTATGTGTTGTTGGATTCAGTCTGCTAATATTTTGCTGAGGACTTTTGCATCTATGTTCATCAAAAATATTGGCCTGTAATTTACTTTTTTGGTAGTATCTTTGTCTGGTTTTGGTATCAGGGTGATGGTGGCTTCACAGAATGACTCTGGATGTGTTCCTTCCTCTTCAATCTTTTGGAAGAGTTTGAGAAAGATAAGTATAAGTTCTTCTTTGTATGTTTGGCAGAATTCCCCCGTGAAGCCATCTGGTCCTGGACTCTTGTTTGCAGGGAGTTTTTTAAAATTATTATTACAGATTCTATTTCACTTCTAGTGATTGGTCTGTTCAGATTATGTTTCTTCTTGGTTCAGTTTTGGCAGGCTGTATGTTTCCAGAAACTTGTCCATTTCTTCTACATTGTACATTTTGTTGGTATATAACTGTTCATAATATTTTCTTATGGTATTTTATATTTCTGTGATATTGGTTGCTATTTCTCCTCTTTCATTTCTTATTTTGTTTATTTGGGTCCTCTCTTCTTCTTGGTGAGCCTGGCCAGAGGTTTGTCAATTTTACTTATCCTTTCAAAAAAATAGTTCTTGGTTTTATTGAGTTTTTCTATTTTTTTTATCTTCATTTTATTTATTTCCTCTCTGATCTTTATTATTTTCTTCCTTCTGCTGACTTTAGGTTTTGTTTGCTCATCTCAATAGATGCATAAAAAGCATTTGATAAAATTAACCATCCATTCATGATAAAAACTCTTGCTAAAGTGTGTATAGAGGGAAATATCTCAACATGATAAAAGCCATTTATGGCAAACCCACAGCCAACATAACACTCAACGGTGAAAAGCTGAAAGCCTTCCCACTAAATTCTGGAACAAGACAAGGATGCCCACTCTTACAACTTCTATTCAACATGGTATTGGGAGTCCCAGCCACAGCAATCAGACAAGAAAAAGAAATAAAAGGTATCTAAATCAGAATAGAAGAGGTAAAATTGTCCTTATATTCAGATGACAAGATACTCTATACAGAAGACCCTAAAGACTCCACACAAAAAGTATTAGAACTGATAAATGAATTCAGCAAGGTAGCAAGATACAAGATTAATATACAGAAATCTGTTGCATCTCTTTATACTAACAATGAAATATCAGAAAGAGAAAGTAAAAAAACAATCCTGCTTAAAATCACATTAAAAAAAATACCTAGGAATAAATCTAACCAAGGAGGTGAAAGACTTACATGCAGAGAACTAAACATTGATAAAGGAAATCAAAGATGATTCAAGGAAATGGAAAGATATCCCATGTTCTTGGATTAGAAAAATTAATATAGTTAAAATGGCCATACTACCCAAAGCAATCTACAGATTTAATGTGATCCCTATCAAATGAAAATTTTCACAGAACTAGAATAAATAATCCTAAAATTTATATGGAATGAAAAAAGAACCAGAATTGCCAGAGCAATCCTGATGAAAAAGGACAAAGCTGGAGGCATAATGCTTCTGGACTTCAGATAATACTACAAAACTACAGTAATCAAAACAGCATGGTATCAGCACAAAAACAGACATATAGATTAATGGAACAGAATAGAGAGCCCAGAAATAAACCCACACACCTACATCAATTAATCTTCAACAAAGGATGCAAAAATATACAATGGAGATAACACAGTGGTGTTCAGAAAACTGGACAGCTGCATGTAAATCAATGAAGTTAGAACACTCCCTCACACCATACACAAAAATAAACTCAAAACGGCTTAAGGACTTAAATATAAGACATGACACCATAAAACTCCTAGAAGAGAACATAGGCAAAACATTCTCTGACATAAATAGTAGCAATGTTTTGTTAGGTCAGTCCCCCAAGGCAATAGAAATAAAAGCAAAAATAAACAAATGGGATCTAATCAAACTTATAAACTTGGAAACCATAAACAAAATGAAAAGATAACCTATGGACTGGGAGAAAATATTTGCAAATGATATGACCAACAAGGGCTTAATTTCTAAAATATATGAACAGCTCATACAACACAACAACAAAAAACAAACAACCCAATAAAAAAATGGACAGAAGACCTAAATAGACATTTCTCCAAAGAAGAGAGACAGACGGCCAACAGGCACATGAAAAGATGCTCAACATCGCTGATTATTAGAGAAATGCAAATCAAAACTACAACGAGGTACCACCTCACTCCAGTCCGAATGGCCATCATCAAAAAGTCTACAAATAACAAATGCTGGAGAGAGAGTGGAGTAAAGGGAACCCTCCTACACTGTTAGTCAGAAGGTAAATTGGTGCAGCCACTATGGAAAACAGTATAGAGGCTCCTTAAAAAAACTAAAAACAGAGTTGCCATATGATCCAGCAATCCCATTCCTGGGCATATATCTGGAAAAGATGAAAGCTCCTATTCAAAAAGATACATACATCCCAATGTTCAAAGCGTAACTATTTATAATAGTCAAGACATGGAAGCAACCTAGATGTCCATCAACAGATGAACTGATAAAGAAGATGTGGCATATATATATATATATATATATATATATATATATATACATACAATGGAATATTGCTCAGCCATAAAAAAGCATGAAATAACACCATTTGCAACAACATGGATGGACCTAGAGATTATCATACAAAGTGAAGTAAGTCAGACAGAGAAAGACAAACATTACTGTATGTGATATCACTTATATGTGGAATCTAAAAAATAGTACAAATGAACTTATTTACAAAACAGAAACAGACTCACAGGCATAGAAAACAAACTTATGGTTAACAGAGGGGAAGGTGGGGAGGGATAAATTGGGAGTATGGGATTAACAATGCATGCTACCATATATAAAACAGAGTAAACAACAAGGACCTACTGTATAGCTCAGGGAACTATATTCAATATCTAATAATAAACTATAATGGAAAAGAATCAGAAAAAGAAAAAATATACATATAAAAGATTCAGAGTATAAAAGAAATCATAAACACAGATGAGAAAGCCATTAAGATAATTATAAAACAATAGTACTTGCAATTCTACGGTAATTTTCCTGGTTACAATTACTGCATAACAAACTACCCCAAAATTAGTGGCTTAAAACAACAGTTATTTTATTATGCTCACAGATTTTATCAGTCAGGAAGTCAAGGAGGGCTCATCTAGGCTAGAGTCTCTCATGTGACTATACTGAGATGCCAGCTGGTTTGCAGTCCTCTGAAGGTTCAATTAGACTGTGTGTCCAGGATGGCTTACTCAACTGGCTGGCAATAGACTCTGGCTGATAGCTGGGAGCTTACACATGGCCTCTCCAGTATGGTAGGCTCAGAGCAAATCAGACTTTTTACATGGCAGCAGACTTCTCCCAGAGTGAGCATCCCTGAGAACTGGATAAAAGCTGCATGGCCTTTTCTGAACCAGCCTTGGAAGTTACCTAGTAACACTTCCACCATACTCTATTGGCTGAAGTAATCATAAGCCTGCCTAAATCCAAAGGGAGTGAACATAAATCCATGTCTTGACAGGAATGTCAAAAAAAATTGCAGAAATGTTTTAAAACCACCAGAGCAACAAATCTGAATCCTAGAGGAAATCAATAAGTTTCGAGCAAAACATGAATCCCCAGTCATGACCCAAGAAGAAGTAGAAAGCTTGAACAGATCAAATGCCATAGAAGAGACAGGAAAAGTGATTAAAGATCAGCCATTAATTAAATGCATCAGGTAGTTTCACACTTGAGTTATATGTAACTTTTAAAGAGAGAAGTGCCATGTTATTTAAACTAGAGGATCTCAAACTTTAGTGAGCACCAGAATCACCTTATCAACTGGTAAACATGCAGATGCCTGGGCACCATCCCCAGAGATTCTGATTCACTTAAGTCTAGAGTATGGAACAAGGATCTGCATTTCCAACAGGTGATGTTGATACCATTTTTCCACAGATAAATTTTGAGTAGGAGTGACTTAAACCAGTTAGCAAACTATGGCTTGTTGGCCAAATGTGGCCCACTGCCTGTTTTTATAAATAAAGTTTTACTGGAATACAGCCATGCTCATTCATTTACATATTGTTTATGTCTACTTTTGCACTGCAATGAGAGTTGAGTAGGTGTAATAGAGACTGACCCACAAAACCTAAAATACCTACCATCTGGCCCTTTGCCAAAAAAGTTTGCTAACCCTTGCCTAAACCACTCTATTATTCTCCCTCGTTATATTTTCCCTTTTGCAAACTTCAGCAGACTTTTGGTATCTTCTGTTGATACTAAAGGTTAAGGTGCAAAACAAATACAACAAATAGCTTTCATGTCACATGCATTCAGTTCACGACCTGGATCACCACGTTGAAGAGGATGTGAGACTGTCCAAGCTCAGTGAGGAAGAATGTTGTGATTGATTAGAGATGTCTTCCATGGGCATCTACTTGCTGAGCCTCATTATAAAGTACACAAGTTTTAAGAATCTTCTAAAAAAACTGTTGGATAACAGCAACAAAATATGGATATAATGCACACATTTTTAACTACACCATTAACAATGTATCAGATTTTGTTCCAACTGCTGTGGAAGTTATTGTAATAGTATTAAATATTTCACATTCATAAAAAAGTGAAGAAATAAAATCATTTTGTGATTTTATTAGACTGTAATACAGACCAATTTTGTCATTTTTGTACATAAGATTTCTGAGATTGATGTCTGCTCTTGAAAGAATACTAATACTGTTTCAAATGCTATGAGCCTATATTTTATCAGTTGAAAAATGTTCCCGTTATTAACATATCTTTCAAAGATCCTCTCAACTTTGGGGGTGATTTTTGCACATTAGCACCATTTTCCCATGATGTGATTTCTAAAATAGTGACCCAGAACATACCAATAAGGGAAATGACATTTTAAGATTTGCATATTTACATTATTATTTTAAAGGAAAATATGTATTTTTTTGGTTCTAGGCAAAAGAAAAACTGTACAAGAAAATATATGTGTATGCTTGTTGTTCTAGGCAGGAAAAAAAAATTGCAGATGAAAATTTCCAATGTGGGCAAGAAACAGTTAAATACTAAACCCCAATAAAGCAGGAAGTAAGCAGGGCTGCCATGATGCCCAAGGATGGTGGCACAGGAGAACTAACCTCAGAGCAGAGGTCCTAGAGGAACAAGGCAAGGGTAACCAGGCATACCCAGACGTGAGTTTTTCTTACCACTGTATTATTCCTTGCATTAACAAAGCTTGGCCCACAGAAAAAAACTCAATAAACATTTGTGGCAGAAAGGACATAACGCATGAAAGGTGAAAGGGAGAGAGGGCAGAAGTCCACACAACAAAGCTGTGGCTCCATTCGAATTACTAGATAGTGGTTATAAAGAACAGTTGGGGAAGGTAACTGGTAATAAGTTTCTCCACTAAAGATGAAGACGGCCGGGTAATCAGCCTCCAGTTGCTAAGGGTCTGATGTGCTTAAGATCCTAGCGAAGGAGCAGCTCTGCAAAGGACACAATGGCTCCTGACATATCAGAAGCAAGTGTTTGTCTCTCCAGTTCCTGGGCACTGACACTAAATACTATAAAGACAACTATATACCCAGGAAGAATAAGGATCCTCTGAGACTTTTAACCTTGATATGCAAGAGGAAGTTTTATTTATTATGTGGGGTCTCTGGTCTACAACACTGTATTAACAATACCTAGCAAGATAAAGGGAGGAAGGGCAGAAGATCTACTATGTAGCTGATGATATTTGGTATGCTGGGTGAAATGGATCAGCAAAGCTAGAGAACTCCAAATTTTATATGGCATAGAAGTTTTCAGAACTGGGAAGTCCATGTGTATGCCTAAAGACTGTGAATCTCCTGAAAATGTATACAAAACATGTGTATGTGCATTTTTCTGAGAAGAGTCCAATACTTTTATCAGAGTGTCAAAAGGTCCACAATCTACCATACCCCCTTCCCAAAAATATTAAGAATCACAACTGCAATGATTCACAAACTAGATCATTTGTGGGACACAACAGTCTAAAATTAAATATAAAAGAATATATGAAGGTATAACACTTGTCATAAAGGTATTATTTCTTCAAAGTTGCTTCAGGGGTGTGTGTGTGTGTGTGTGTGTGTAGCAAGGTAAATTTTTTCACACTGAGGTCTGGGTCAAAATGTTTGAAAGCCACTGCTCTAAGGCATGAGAAATGTATATACACAACTCTGTAACATATTAAATCATCATCCATTGAAAACAATTAGGTGATCTGTGGTTCCAGTGGGTATTCTACTGAGTGACACATGATCCACCAAAACAAAACTGCTATTATTAGAGAACTGCAATCTGCAATACTCAGAAATGAAAGTATATCTTATACAGTTCTATTGATATTAAGGAGACCAAGGACTACAAAGAGGTTGCCTTTGAAAGGCCCCTGCACACTGGGTGTTTCCGAGAAAATGTGAAAAACTGAATTAAGTGTTTAGGAATGAGAAAAGTGCAAATATTTTCTCTGGGATGACAGAATCCTCTCAGCATCTCAGAAATATATCAGGGAAGGGAAGAGTATGGAAATTCATCCCTAAACCTGGTACAGCAATGAGATTTAGAAAAATTATTATTCTTTTATACAAAAGAGACAAAAGAGTATGGTAAATTTGCCATGACAGCTTGGGTTTGGGGGTGTCACCTTAGTCCCAATTACCAGTAACTGGTACTGTCCACTATTCTCTTCTAAGCCTCAATACAAGAAACATAAATGGTCCAGGTACTGAATTACTTGACTTATTGTCTAAAATACTACTAAAGCAATTTGTAGATCTGAGTTGTCCCCATCAATGCAAAAATTTCAAAAGTATCACTAGATTCTGCACAGCCAGACCACTACCTTCCTCAATCTACAAAAGACTAAAAGTTACCCCTCTCAGATAGGTTCTGGCTTGTGGTTCAAGTATACCTGAAATCAAAAGTGAAGTACCATACTGAGATACTCCATCCCTCTTCCCCTGCTTACCTCCCAGAATGCTTGCAGCCAGGCTTATATCTCCTGGGCAGGAGACTACAGCCAGTGAGGAATCACTGGAGAAACTGCCTGATGATATACGTGAAAAGGTGCACAGGTACTGACATATTGGGATTTTTCCCCTAATCCCAGCAGCTCCCAGGAAAAGAGCTTAGATCATTACCAGGTCACCTTTACTAGTTGACACAGAGCTTGTGATGCAATTTTAATACCTCATTCTTAAATAGGAAAACATACACAAGGATAGCTAGACACTTTATGAAAGTCTCAAATGTGAAAGAGAACAAAACAAATGGAGGAAAAGGAACTCAAAAAAAAACAGAGAGAAGGCCAGGAGCAAAATTATACCATATATAAAAAAAATCCTCTGGGAGTTAAAAGATATCGTATCCATGAAATAAGAAGCTACAATAAAAGAACATTCAGAAACCAGCAGGAGTCCTTCAAATCTAAAAAGTTTATTTTAAAAATTAAATAAAGGAGTTAGAAGATAAATTTGGAAAATGTCTTAGAAAACAGACCAAAATGACAAAAAGATGGAAATGGGAGTGAATAGATGAGAAAATTAAGGATCAGTCCAGGAGCTCCAACATTTGAATAACAAGAGTTCAAGCAAAAAAGAATATAGAAAATGAAAGAGAAGAAATTATCAAAGAAATAATACATATAAACCTTCCCAGGAGTAAAGAACATGAATTTCCAAATTGAAAGAGCCCACAGATTTCACAGAAAAGTTAATGAAAAATGATCCACATCAATAATCATAAAATTTCTTGGAGGCTTCCCTGGTGGCGCAGTGGTTAAGAATCCGCCTGCCAATGCAGGGGACACGAGTTCCAGCCCTGGTCCAGGAAGATCCCACATGCCGCAGAGCAACTAAGCCCACATGCCACAACTACTGAGCCTGTGCTCTAGAGCCTGCAAGCCACAACTACTGAGCCCGCGTGCTGCAAATACTGAAGCCTGCACACCTAGAGCCCGTGCTCCACAACAAGAGAAGCCACCGCAATGAGAAGCCCACGCACCGCAATGAAGAGTAGCCCCCGCTCGCCACAACTAGAGAAAGCCCACATGCAGCAACGAAGACCCAACACAGCCAAAAATAAAAAATAAATAAATTTTTAAAAATAATAATAATCATAAAATTTCAGAAAACCAAGAATAAAGAGAAGAAAGATTGGTGAGGTACCTTCACAATGTGGGGGGAGGGGTCAGGCTGATACCACCTGAACCTATTGATTAGCATTAGTCTCACTAAAAGTGGGAAAACCAGACACTACGTCTGATGATGTGACGCAAAGCTTAAGATGTGAGACAATAGAAAATATACAGCGCCACTTATGGAGTATTATTGTTTAATAATTGAACTAGAACTTAATCAAGCATAAATCTAAATACTAGTGAGTTTTTTTTAATTTCAATTGTTGCATTTTTGAGTACTAAAATATCATTTGGTTATTCTTATATGCTCTATTTCTATGCTGAGATGTTCTATCAAGGGAAACGGTAAGGGTGAATCTAGTATTTTAGCAGTCATAAGTATATTTTTATAGAGTACTTTGTTGCCACTAACTAAAGAAAAAAGCCAAAAGCAAGAATTTTTGGAAAAACAAAGAGCTCAAGAACACAGGCAATTTCCCAAGAATTTTGCAGAGTGACCCAAACCGACAAGATGTGTCCTGCACTAATGTCTGGTGTTCAACAAATGCTGAATGAATGAATGAATGAACACACATGTATGCACATCTCTACAGATGTTGAAAGAGGAGCAGAATGTCTACCCCTTTTAAAAGGTGCTATGTATGGTCACCTTATGTTTGATAAAGGAGGCAAGAATATACAACGGAGAAAAGACAGCCTCTTTAAAAAGTGGTGCTGGGAAAACTGGACAGCTACATGTAAAAGAATGAAATTAGAACACTTCCTAACACCATACACAAAAATACACTCAAAATGGATTAAAGATCTAAATGTAAGGCCAGACACTATATATAAAACTCTTAGAGGAAAACACAGGCAGAACACTCTATGACATAAATCACAGCAAGATCCTTTTTGACCCACCTCCTAGAGAAATGGAAATAAAAACAAAAATAAACAAATGGGACCTAATGAAACTTAAAAGCTTTTGCACAGCAAAGGAAACCATAAACAAGACCAAAAGACAACCCTCAGAATGGGAGAAAATATTTGCAAATGAAGCAACTGACAAAGGATTAATCTCCAAAATATACAGGCAGCTCATGCAGCTCAATATCAAAAAAACAAACAACCCAATCCAAAAATGGGCAGAAGACCTAACTAGACATTTCTCCAAAGAAGATATACAGATTGCTAACAAACACATGAAAGGATGCTCAACATCACTAATCATTAGAGAAATGCAAATCAAAACTACCATGAGGTATCACCTCACACCAGTCAGAATGGCCATCTTAAAAAAAATCTACATACAATAAATGCTGGAGAGGGTGTGGAGAAAAGGGAACCCTCTTGCACTGTTGGTGGGAATGTAAATTGATACAGCCACTATGGAGAACAGTATGGAGGTTCCTTAAGAAAACTAAAAATAGAACTACCATATGACCCAGCAATCCCACTACTGGGCATATACGCTGAGAAAACCATAATTCAAAAAGAGTCATGCACCACAATGTTCATTGCAGCTCTATTTACAATAGCCAGGACATGGAAGCAACCTGAGTGTCAATCGACAGATGAATGGATAAAGAAGATGTGGCACATATATACAATGGAATATTACTCAGCCATAAAAAGAAACAAAATTGAGTTATCTGTAGTGAGGTGGATAGACCTAGAGTCTGTCATACAGAGTGAAGTAAGTCAGAAAGAGAAAAAAAAAAATACCGTATGCTAACACATATATATGGAATCTAAAAAACATTAAAAAGGTTCTGATGAACCTAGGGGCAGGACAGGAATAAAGACGCAGACATAGAGAATGGACTTGAGGACACGGGGAGGGGGAAGGGTAAGCTGGGACAAAGTGAGAGAGTGGCATTGACATATATACACCACCAAATGTAAAATAGCTAGTGGGAAGCAGCTGCATAGCACAGGGAGATCAGCTCGGTGCTTTGTGACCACCTAGAGGGGTGGGATAGGGAGGATGGGAAGGAGACGCAAGAGGGAGGGGATATGGGGATATATGTATATGTATAGCTGATTCACTTTGTTATAAAGCAGAAACTAACACAACATTGTAAAGTAATTATACTCCAATAAAGATGTTAAAAAAAAAAGATGCTAAAGAGGGGAGGAACTAAAGCTATAACTCCTAACAGAGAGCCTCTAAAAGTTAGGGGTCAGGAAATGTTTCAGGTTATAATGATAGGACAATGAACCACTACTGGCCAATTAGCCATTCTGACAACAGGAAGGTATATAAAAGCTAAGAGAAATGTTTCCAAATATACTGATGATATAAACTGGTATGATTGAGTTTAAGAGTTGTCCAGGGACTTCCCTGGTGGTGCAGTGGTTAAGAATCCGCCAGCCAATGCAGGGGACACGGGTTCGAGCCCTGGTCCGGGAAGATCCCACATGCTGTGGAGTAACTAAGCTGGTGCGCCACAACTACTGAAGCCCACGCACTGCAACAAAGAGTAGCCTCCGCTCACCTCAACTAGAGAAAGCCCGCGCCCAGCAATGAAGACTCAACGCAGCCAAAAATAAATAATAAATAAAATAAATTTTTTAAAAAAAGGGTTGTCCAAAATCTGTTCTCCCTTTGATGTTCAGCCATATCCAAGAATGTCAGATCTAGCCAGAAGGATTTCACTACTGAATGATATGGCAAGTTCACAGAAAAGGCATTCTTATATTGATATCAAGCTCAGTCCTCCAGGGGCTTAATGACAATCTCTGGACACTATGCTGCATCTCAAAAATTTTTCTTTCAGTGGAGGTGATGGACCTCTCTGTCCCAGTCTGATGAGGACATTAATAATCATTTGGGAAACAGGGTATCAGTGAATAAGGTGGACTAAGACAGCTGGCCAATATGGTGGAGATTAAAAACTGACTTGGAGACTCACCAAACCAAACTCTCAGCAAAAACAGGTTACATTCCACAAACAGGCGAGGATATTTTCACTTTTAGCCTAAGCAATGGAGCACCCGTAAAACATCAGTACCAGTAAGGGCAAACTACCCTAGGTTTGGATTACAACAGGACAGCAAAAGATTTGAAGAATCTACCTGCAATTGTTTCTTTATGTTAAAGAATGCCCCCTACCAACTCATGCAATAATTACTTGACATTAATACAGTCATGTGATTTATTTGGCACTTAACTAACATGAATATGTATAAAACAACTCGGGGAGGTTACTGTATCTCTTTTATAGCTAACTCATAACTAAAGTAATATACAAACAGAGGCTAATATAAATTTTAAGATTCTATAGATTAATAAAGAATATTTGATATAGCATCCTTCAGTGAGTGATAAACTAAAGATTATATGATCAATGTAGGTTCTAAACAACGTTTTACAATGGATAATAGACAAAGCAAATCAGGGCCCCTAAAGAATTCAACTCAGCTTTATACCTTTAAGATAGGAATGGGATTAAATTATATCAATTACTTGAGAAATGTGTACATTTTTCAATGAGCATATTATTTTAAAACTAACCTAATTTACTAATGAAAGAACAAGAGGCTTTTCATCTCTCCTTTTCCATAGAGTGTTTTTTCTTAACTAGTTTTCAGTTTCTTGACTCAGTAGTGTAATACAATTTTACATTTCCTGCTTTATCTGCTGAAGCAAGATAACTCACTAGCTATTGTCCAGATAGATTTTCATTTCACCCAGTCCATAGTTTTATACAAAGTGAATTTCCTAACTTCAGAGAACATAACAACTATTCCCAATGAGAAACTCTTTAGGCAATGCCAGGAACCCCACGCAACCCCATGAAAGAAATTCTGCTCAAGTACAGTATGAACAACTCCTTACTAAATAGCTTTTTTCACAAACTTCAGTGCATTAGGTATGTTCCATGCATAGCTTTCTATCATTGTGTATTTTGAAATTAAAAATTATATAAAATGATACAGCCCTAAGTCAGTTGCTCTTTTACTTTCCATTTGTTTCAAATGTTTCACAAATTAAGTCTGTGATATTACAAGCCCCTCCAGAAGACTTAAATAGTATTAAAATACTGCTTTCAATTTAAAGGGCTAAATATCTGGAAAATTAAGGTCACAATGTTAGAGAGTCTAATGGAGTATGGATTTCTGCTTGAAGTACTTCAACCAGAAACCTCAGCAATCTTAAATCTGTCTCTCCTGGATATAATAAGTTTTAAAACTTTGAATGAAGTTTTGGAATATGTTTCACATCTCTCATAACTTTAGAAAAGGATGCTGCAGAGAAGCAAAGAGAACAGTTTCTACAATAATATAATTTTTATGCAGGACCAATAAGTTACAGAGCCTTTGAAACAAAAGATGAATAGGATCATTTTTTTTTTTTTTGCTGTACGCGGGCCTCTCACTGCTGTGGCCTCTCCCGTTGCGGAGCACAGGCTCCAGACACACAGGCTCCGCGGCCATGGCTCGCGGGCCCAGCCGCTCCGCGGCATGTGGGATCTTCCGGGATCGGGGCACGAACCCGTGTCCCCTGCATCAGCAGGCGGACTCTCAACCACTGCGCCACCAGGGAAGCCCGAATAGGATCATTTTTAAAGGAGGAAAATAACAAGCATTAGAAGGTTTCTTTGTAAGAATTTGTTTGTAGGTACAAAGTACTTTTTAAAAGATCAAGAAATAGTAGATTATTTGATCCCAGGTGTCATAAATCCTATAGAATCATGATTAAATCAACTGTTAATATATTTTAAAATATATGGTTTTTATTTCAGTTATTTCCATAGGTAATACGGCTAGTTTCATATTCCATTATAAAACCTAAGTCATTTTTCCAGATAGGGCACTACCTGGGAAGTATTGAAAGACCAAATCACATGAAACATGTACAACATTTGAAATAGGGAAACAATGCAAAATACATTTCAAAAACTTTGCTTTTAAAATGTTCATTTAGAATAGTGGTTCTCAACCAGAGGTGATTTTGCCTTCCTGGGGACACTTGGCAATACCTGGGGATATTTTTAGCTGTCACAACTAGGGGAGTGCTACTGGCATCTAGAGGTTAGAAGCCAAGGATGCTGCTAAACACCTGCAATGCATGGGACAGGCCCATAACAAAGAATTATCCAGCCCAAAATGGCATTAGTGCCAAGCTTGAGAAACCTTGACCTAAAACAATACCAAGGACAATATCAAATGTGCTTGAACAATGAACAAATATTTGCTGAATGCATGAATGAATCTTAATAAGCAAAATTACTTCATTTCTACTTTTTATAGCTTCTTATTATCTCTATCAATCTGATTCTGCCTAATACAGACTCCATTTCTATTCTCAAGATCTTTAGCTACTCATTCATCAGATTCCCCTGTGATGTCAAATATGACCAAATGAAACCACATGTCTATCAAGGATCTTGTCCTGTGATATGGTTCCAAGGGAATCCAAAAGAGGGACACTATATTGACCATTTAATTGTCATTCAAATTAGCAGATGAAAACATTTTCAAATGCTTTCAGTGATTAAGAGCTCAAAAATACATAGTTTTTAACTACAGGAATTAAAACACTATTATTTTATTTGGCCACATTTGTTGATAAACCAAGGTATTTCAAATTTATATTTCAAGACTAAACAATTAAAACAAATAGTCTTCAGCAAAAACTTGTCATGTGAACAGTGTAACTAGGAAAGGTTAAAAGGCCCATATGATCTTCCTAAATAGTAATTCACAATTCCCAGGTCAAAACAATCTTAAAGAAAAATTTTAAACTCTAGGGTCCCCAATTTAATCTAATATGAAAACTGCATCCAGAGAGGAAATCAGATTTTTAAGTTTTTTAATCCAGATTTATATGTATCCTTAACTGGTATTTATTTAGAGATTTCTTTTTATTAACAAATGCTTAGAATCATGATTGTCTCTGAAAAGAAGAAATACAGATATTTTATTTCTTCCTTATAACTTAAAAATTTTTTGTTTTACTACACACATAATAATTTTGTAAGAAAAGTAAATGATATAGTCAAAGAAAAAGAGCCTTTGATAATTCACATATACTCCTCAATTTATATAGAATCATATTATTCAAGGGTTAAATTTTAAGAATAGTTAATCATAAAGATATGAAATTTCTAAATGATTTCTTTTTCATGAATGTGCCACTTATATAAGGGGGAGAAGTGAATAAAACTGAAAGAGACTTATAAAGAAATGCTTCTAGCCAAAACAATAATGTTAAATGAATTACAAATACTAAATCAATCATAAATATTTACACATTATCCTGCAACTATACTTTGTTTTACTTGTCCTTGGAGACAAATGTTTCTATGAGAAATCCTGTATATTTAAATATTGCCTGAGATAATGTTATTTCAAAAAAAAAAACCCAAGAATTACATCAACTAAAGTCATGACATGGTCCTATAGTCATAGATTGAAGAGCAATCTAAAAGCTGTTCAAATGTTTATTCAGACAGAAATAAAGGGCACAGCTTCTCAAAGGGAAATGGCTTTTAATAAAAGCTTATAAACAGAAAGTTGTCCACCAGAGGTATAGGTCCAAATGAACCAATGAAAAAGGAAATCTATGTGGGATTATTCCAAACTCATTTAAAGTCACATGCACTTGGAAAACCCAAAACAAGCAAAATAAGTACATTATCTAGACATGCTTTCAAATCTATTTCTCCCCGCTGGGTATCAACAACTGGAGAGGGTGTTCATTTGTTCTTTTCATTCTTTTTTACAGCTAAATGAGCATGCAAACCTTCAAAAGAGTGGCAAAAATGGAAATGACAGCACCATTTATGAATCTAAAATAATCTCTGTGAATCAGTGTCAGTGAAATGGGCAAAAAGACATATAAACATCCCAAGTGAGTAGTATCTCTGTAAGAAAATCAGAATTTGGGATGACCAACATTACAAAGGATTTTTGTATATATCAATCCCTCGAAGCATTTGTTTAGAGGCCACTAACAACTGTCTAAGAGCAATCTAGCAACCAACAACTAACTCATAAATCCCTTCCAAATTTTTTTATTTAGACCCTACCATATGCAAGGGACTCTGTTAGGCACAGTGAGAGAAGCAAAGACTTGTCCGTCACAGACTGGACTCAAGAAGCTAGTGGGGAAGATAAGACATGACTAGAAATAACTTCAAAACAAAATAAAAAGGGTGAAGTGCTTAAAGAGCAGTAAAAATAAAGTGTCTTAAGAAGTCAGAAGAAAAAGAAGTGACCTCCAGCTGGGGTGATCAGAGAAGATATTAAGATTAGGTGCTAACATCTGTGATAGGCCTGGAAATATACGTGTGATTTGGACAATCTCAGAAGGAGGTAAACATTGTAAGGGAACAGAAACAATACAAGTGAAGGTGGACCTATGAGAAAGCATCCATGCTCATCCAGAAATTCTACTGGCTAACAGAGAGTACTGAAGAAAGAGGAGTAGTTAAAGATGCAGTAGGACATTGAGACCAGGACCAGTTTGGGAGGGCTGAGAAGTCTGAACTTTGTTGGGTAACTGGGAAGCTGGTAAAGACTTCTGAGCAGGAGAAAGCATCATCAAAGTTGTGCTTTAGAAAAATCAATCTAGCTGTAATTGATGTAACTGAACATCTATCAAAGGCAGACGATATAACACAGTGAATATAATGTAAGCCTGCCGGAATTCAGGAATTCATTTATAAAAATGTAATTTATATGCATTTTTTCAGTAACACAGCCCTATAAACTGTCTTGCTCATAGAATAGTACCTAATTATGTAAGCATCTAAAAAGGTCATAAGTACTATAAAATGATATCACAAAACCTCTTGCCTCTGCCTGGAAAGGCTTCCACCCCCTTTCCCTTCCGGTAAACTCCTTATCCTGTAGGTCTAATTTAAATGTCACTTCCTCAGAAAGCCCTTTTTTAATCACTTATCCAAATTAGGTCTCCCTGTTTTTTCTCTTTCTAAAGAATTTGTACTTTTTCCACATAGCATTTATCACAATTTATATATTTTGGTCAGTAATTGATTAAAATCTCTCTCTCCCACTAGATTGTGAAAGGAAGGACAGTACTATTTTTGCTCATCATCATATTCTCCAGAGCCTAAAACAATACAACACAAGGTAGGCATCTAACAGATATTTGGTCTATGAAGAATGAATGACTGAAAAAGAACAGATTTTAAGGTCACTACTGTAATGCCCTTCTTTGCTAAATGTGAAGATACTTTCTTTCAAATGGAAAATTTAAAGAAATCTTAAATTTCCACTTAGAAGAATGCAAAATTCCTATCTTCTAAAACCAGAATAAAATTTCTGTCTTCTAAAATCAGAATAAAAGTCTATACTTCTATAAGGAAAACCTTAAACCAATTATTCAAACCAGAATATACATTTCTACTTCTTATATTCTTACAGAAATAATTAATAAAGCAACTACTAAATGAACTGGAATAAGGAACAGAATCTGAGTACAAAGTAAGCATTATAAGTCATGTAAAAAAGGTGATCATATATTTGAGGTGACTCCTTGATCCATGCATATCATGTCAGAACCTCAAAGAGAACTTCAGCATTCAATAGGAAAGATTTTATGTTAACCTAAATCATCACTGGAGTAGATAAAACCCTCAAAAAAAGATGGCTAAGCTTCTTCACAAATAATTCATTTCCATATTAATAAATACGTGGCTTTGAATCACATGCTACTTGTACCTTTGACCTCCAGGCCATAAACATGGTATAATGGTATAATGTTTTCTTCATATAATAATAAACTCATAGAAGATTAGCAATGTAATGAACCTTGAGTCACAGAGGTCTAGAGAAGTCCAAAGGAGTTCAACATGTGGCATTTGGGACCTAATGACAAGATGCAGCCCTTATAAAACTTTAGAAAAATCATCCAATTCATTAGTATATGTGAACTAGGAAGGCCTAACTATCAGTAAGGAACTAAAGAAGTTGGCTGAACTCTGGAAATGCTGAGCTAACTTGGTACAATGGAGTACCTAGAACAAAGGGAAAGCATGATTTCCATCATTCTTTTGGGGCTCTTTGTGCAACTAAATTTTGCAAACCAGATGCACTATCCAAACTTAAAATGAAAAAAGATCAGCAGAGATTTGTTCAAGGAGGTAGTTTTGCTATAAAGAGACACCTGCATTCCCAAAAATCACTACACTATGTAAAAATCACAGAATAGAAAACATAGGCCTTACAGAGAAAATGCATTTAGGGACACAACACTCAAAACTTTTGTCAGAGACATACACACACAAGATAGGAACCCAATACAAATGGTAGCATAGTTTCACACATGTTAAATGGTTAGGAAAATACATAAATATGGCAACTTATCTTGAAAAAGACCTGAAGTTTGCTTGTGGATGTGAACATTTGAAAGGTTGTAACTTGTGAATTAATGGTTAAGTGGTGGAAAGAAGGTTATCTGAAATCACAGGGGAAGGTGTAATGCCAGCTGTGGGTGGGTGTGGCCCATAGCACACAGTGAACTGAGGGAGCTGGTAGATATTCCAGATGTGTGTACCTGTGTCCATTTTGTGTATTCCTATATGGCTCGGTCCAACTGGGTGCAATATTCTGTGTTCACCTGCTGCTTCTTGCTGACAAAATCATACATAAGCAAACATGAAATTCACTTATGCTCAAATTTCTTCCTAATATATCAATAATGTTGCAACAAATTCAAGTTTTCAAAACAAGCATTAATAGCAGAACTGACTTTATGGGTATTTAGAATCGTACAACCAATGCCAACTTGATACTGCAATCATTTCCCATTGCTCAAATGTCTTGAGCTCACAAGATTTTGAAGAATCACAGAGTCTCTAACAGAAAAAAGTCACAGTTCCTAAATAGATCTGTATAAATCATATGGCGAAACTCTAGAAAACGTTGGAGTCTGCTTGGCTCCATGAAAGTACAATCTTCTTCATAAAATCATTGCCTTTAAAGCAATAAGTATATAGTGACATAAAATCTAAACATCACTGGTAAATATAGCATTTGATCAAATCTAGTTTTTACTCAGAAATTAGGATCTTCTTTTCCTGTCATCATCACTATTATCATTAGCATGCCTTCTCACATTTTTCTCTCAGCCTTCAGCAGTCACTACTATGATAACCAAGGCACAAAAGCTAACACACTGGCATAGTTCACAAACCTTAGCAACAGCACTGTTCTTGTCCCTGGTGCTAGCTTCTAGGCTGGTATCGTAAGAATCGTCATGTAGTGAAAATAGTATCTGTGAACAGATACCATTTCACTTTGTTTTAATTAGGAAAACCCAACCTCTAGGAGAAATGTCTGAGCCTCTACTTACAGCATTTATAAAGCATTATCTATTCCACAGGCTTGTGAGCATCAAGAGCACTCAGGTCAGTGCTTTATAAAAATTAGGGGCTTACTTAATTTTCATTAAATAAATGTTAGTTGAACTTACTTGATTTGTTTTGCTATTTATCCAAAATAATTTTAGTCCCAAAATATTAAATTCCAGTTTCAAAAGCAACATAGTCACCAGTCACCACTAGTCAAAGATTATTTTTGTTTGTTTTTAATTACTATAAAATTAGAAGATAATTGCTTTAAAAAAAAAATTGGAAGAGTCAGAGTGTACCAAAAGTCCACAGCATCTCCATTCCTCACCTGAGAAAGAACTAATTTTAATGGTTCTCATGTAATATTCTAGAAATTTTCTATGCATATACGTAAGAATAAATTATGTATTATTCTTAGCAAATAAGATCATACTATATTCTCATATAACTTACTTTTCCCCTAAATATTAGAGCCCAGCCATTTTTCCATTATCAGTAATATCTATATATATATATAACTTTCATTTTAGTGGCTATATAATATTCCAAGGTATATAAGCACCTTAAATTATTTAACAGACTCATATCAACAGTCAAGTAAATTGTTCCCACATTGTTTCTATTATAAGCAATGCTATAAAACAACATCTTATTACATATATCTTTGTACTCTAGGATAAATATATTTGTAGAATATATTCTTAGAAGAAGAACTGCAGAGATAAAATATATGAACATTTATAATTTTGATAAATGCCAAATTGTCTTCAAGAAAGGATATGAGAATGCCTGTTTTATTACATCCTTTTCACCATTAGATATTTTCAGTTTTTCACCTTTGTCAAATCAGTAAATGAAAAATGGCATCCCATTTTCATTTCTACCTCTTTAATTATAAGTGAGACTAAATACCTTCTCAAATGTTTAATATTTTTATTTTTCTGTAAAATGTTTGTTCATATCGATTACCCTCTTTTATACGGGGTTGCTCATATTTTCTTGTTGACTTAGCAGTGATCCCTGAATATTAACAACATCAATCCTTCCTCTGTCAAATATTTTGCAATTATTCTTCCCCACTTGTATATTTGTTCATTGATTCTTATCATGGCGATTTTGCCATGCAAAGCCCCTTACTTTTTATGAAGTCAAATTATTAATCTTTTCCTTAATTGTCTCTGGGTTTAGAGTTATACTTAAGAAGACCTCTGTCCTAAGATTATAAAACTATTTTGCCCATATTTTCTCCTTAAAATAATTAATAATAATAAGTAATTTTTATTGAATGCTTACTCAGGGCCAGGCACTATTCTAAGCACTTCGTATACATTATAGCATTTAATCCTCACAACAAGCTTAGTAGGTGGGTAGTGTCATTATCATCATGATACAGATGAAGATTCTGTGACTACAGGTGAGGTTTAAACTTATCTGAGGTTACACAGCTGGTATGTGGCAGTGTCAAGATTTCAACTCAGACCAGCAAATTCATCAACTTTAAGCTGTATCTACTGATTTTCTCTGTCTCTCCACTAAGAAAAATGAGTTCACATACTTATACATACCTTTACCTCTTCTTTCTTCACCTTATATTTATTATTTAATTCCTTTTTTCATTAATAATTGTACAGCTTTTACATTTACTTCTGTTTTCATAATATGCAGTTATTTAGATTTGACTTAGTTCCATATTTAAATGGATTCCACATACCCTGCCAATCCTTTAATAGATCTGCTTCTCCACTCCCAAGTTCTTTTTCCTTATCTATCACTTAACAGACTAATTTTATTCATGAGGCAGTTTGTTGGGAACTACATCCTTGAACGGTTGAAAATATCATTTGTTACCTTTATACATAAACCACTGCTTGACCAGGTATCAAGTCTGCTCACATGTATCCCACCAAGCTCTAGAGACACTGCTCCACTGTCTCCTGGCTTTAACTGCTACCATGATATCTGAGGCCAATCTGATTCTCCCCCTTTTGGGTAACTTGCTTTTTCTGCCTGTAAGCCTATAAGATCCTTTTCTTAACCTTGTAGTACACTAACTTTACTATTATATACTTACTTGGTATTGATCATCCTGTCTCAGTTTTTCTTGGAACTGTGTGCCCTTTTGATCTACAAATTACAAATTTCCTTCGTCTCTGAAGTTTTTTTCCCTCCATTATATACCTAAATATTTTCTGTCCATTTGTTCTGCTCTCTTTAGTAGGCACACCAATAATGCATATGTTGGATCCTCTCTGCCTATCTTTATTATCTGTATTATATTAGAAATTTTAGTTGCAAGCCTATGGGAGAAGCTTAACTTGAACTAGCCTAAATAAAAGGAATATACTGAAAGGACACTAGAGTACCTCATATAACTCCAAAGAGCAGCTGGCCCTCAGGGATAACTAGAACCACAGACCTGAACACCACCACCACCAGGCCTATTTATCTACCAGAAGTGTCTCATCTTTTATTTCTTCTTCTACGTGTTAACTTGGCTCTTACCACCACGGACAGACTCGCTTCCTTCATGAGGCAGGAAACATGGCCAACAGCTCCAAAGTCTCACATCCCGTGATTCTCACTAGTGAGTGACTGCCCTGCTTTCCTTAATCCCAATTGTTAAAAATCTTATGTTCCCTTCAAATTATTTAAGTGACTACAGATGTATTTTTCCAGAATTTCTGTTTCCCAAAGTAATTCTGAATCTGAAATGTATGCTTAGAGAAAAGCAGTTTAGCCAACTTTGGTTTGCTAATTTATTGCTTATTCATTTCTGTTCATTTGATTATGGTCAACTTCTACAAAGCTCATTGTCATTTCTTCCCCCTCACTTCATTATACATTAGAAGTCAAGCATAAAAAGGTACCATTCCCTTAGCCTTATTTCTTCCTCTATTCTAAGATATGGAACTGGCTCCCTTGAGGATTTTCCAATTTTTCACATGGCCTGCCCCAAAGTGTAAACCTCAAAGGATGGGGCATTCAGGGCCCTCCACTGACTTTCTGAATTTTTAGAAGTAGTAGCTACTACTAAAATTCTACTTGGAAAATTTACAATCCATTCACTCATCAAACATGCATGGAATGTTACCTATGTGCAAGACACTTTGAGAGGCGCTAAAGATACATCAATGAAGAAAGCAGAAACAGTTCCTCACTGTAACTATTCCTTGTAAATAGTTACAGTGAGGAAGACAAACACCTAAACAAATAATCACAAGGATAATAGATCAATAAGTGAGTAAAAAGGTGGTTGTTAAGGCAGAGATTAAATAGAGGGCCCAAGAGTTACGGATTAAGTTATTTAGCTAGAAATTCTCCAGGACTTCCCTGGTGGTCCAGTGGTTAAGAATCCACCTTCCATATACAGATTGCCAACAAACACATGAAAGGATGCTCAACATCACTAATCATTAGAGAAATGCAAATCAAAACTACCATGAGGTATCACCTCACACCAGTCAGAATGGCCATCTTAAAAAAAATCTACAAACAATAAATGCTAGAGAGGGTGTGGAGAAAAGGGAACCCTCTTGCACTGTTGGTGGGAATGTAAATTGATACAGCCACTACAGAGAACAGTATGGAGGTTCCTTAAGAAAACTAAAAATAGAACTACCATATGACCCAGCAATCTCACTACTGGGCATATACCCTGAGAAAACCATAATTCAAAAAGAGTCATGCACCACCATGTTCATTGCAGCTCTATTTACAATAGCCAGGACATGGAAGCAACCTAAGTGCCCACTGACAGATAAATGGATAAAGAAGATGTGGCACATATAGACAATGGAATATTACTCAGCCATAAAAAGAAATGAAATTGAGTTATTTGTAGTGAGGTGGATGGACCTAGAGTCTGTCATACAGAGTGAAGTAAGTCAGAAAGAGAAAAACAAATACTGTATGCTAACACATATATATGGAATCTAAAAAAAAAACAAATAAAAAAAGGTTCTGAAGAACCTAGAGGCAGGACAGGAATAAAGACACAGACGTAGAGAATGGACTTGAGGACACGGGGAGTGGGAAGGGTAAGCTGGGACAAAGTGAGAGAGTGGCATGGACATATATACACTACCAAATGTAAAATAGATAGCTAGTGGGAAGCAGCCACATAGCACAGGGAGATCAGCTTTGTGCTCTGTGACCACCTAGGGGGGTGGGGTAAGGAGGGTGGGAGGGAGACGCAAGAGGGAAGAAATATGGGGATATATGTATATGTATAGTTGATTCACTTTGTTATATAGCAGAAACTTACACACCATTGTAAAGCAATTATATTCCAATAAAGATGTTAAAAAAAAAAGAATCATAAAAAAAAAAAAGGAAAGAATCCACCTTCCAATTCAGGGGATGCGGGTTCTATCCCTGGTAGAGGAACTAAGATCCCACATGCCATGGGGCAACTAAGCCCACGTGCTGCAACTACAGAGCCCACACACCCTGGAGCCCGCGCACCACAACTAGAGAGAAGCCCGCACGCTGCAACGAAAGATCCCGCGTGCCACAACTAAGACCGAATGCAGCCAAAAATAAGTAAATAAATAAATAAATATTAAAAAAGAAAGAAAGAAAGAAAGAAAGAAAGAAAGAAAGAAACTCCCTGAGCTGCTTCTCAGTATGGGGAGAGTCAAAAGCCTTCTTGCGGCTAATTTTATTTATTTTGTGATGTCACGTAAGTTGCCTCCCTTAGTGACAGATTGCAAGATGAGGATGTACCCTATAACTGGGTATAATAGGACCTTTCTTGGGGGGTCCAACTTAAAAATAACTACCTTTTTTCTTGGTGTGCAAAGCCCACTGGCCTTCTGGTAGTATTCCTTGGTATTCAAAGCTAGGGAAAACTGTTGGGATAAACCTGACATGGCACTTACCAAAGTCTTCTGTCAAGAAGGGATGCAAATGTCACCAAAAGAGTACTTGCTAGGCAGGAGCTGTCTGAGTTGGTGACCCAAGCTCAAGCCAGACCAAGGGTTTATGGAGGAAAGGTGACTCTAGCCCAGCCTATAGTCACCATGATACAAGATTATGCTCAGAGGAACAATGGGTAAACGAACGTAAACTAATGATACATTCTACAACCTGAGCAGGTCATCACAGTGCAGTAGATAATTGTGCAGGACCATCTTCAACATCAACAGTCTTTTTCAGCAACAGCTATATTGTACTTACCAGATTTCCAGTTCACTCCCCAACTGGTACATGAACCTTTAGGTTCTTAGACAACACACAAAGTGAAGGGAGAGGCCTCAAAAGGGAGATACTGACCTTTCTGGCAATAAAAGCATGTAGAAAATAATGCAATTAACTTGATAATTAAAAGAGATATGACTACATTGGGATTTCCCTGAAAGAGTGACACTTGAGCAGAGATCTGAAGAACAACAAGCAGTTATCTCGTTGTAAAGAATACATTCCAAAAGAAGGATCAGGAAGAAACTTGGAAGATTTGAGGAAATTAAAGAGGGTCAGTATAGCTGGACCGTGAAGAAGGGATACGCTGTTGACAGTCAAAGATGGTGAGGTCAGCAAGGGGCTGTCTCATATAGGGCTTTGTAATCTACCTTAAGTATCTGAGGCTTTATCCTAAGAGCAGTGTGAGGTAATAATTAAGCTTTAAGAGTGACATGACCAGATTTGTATTTGTAAAATATGACTTTAGTTGTAGGATGTAAGAGAACAAGAGTGGAAACGAGTTGGGAAGTTATCTGAGGAAGAGTGGGTGGGTGCAGGTGCATGTAAGTTTATAGATTTAGGTGTAGGGAATTCCCATCAAATGTCTTCCTTCTCTATGATATAGCAAGTAGAAGAGAGAGTTGACTTTGGGCATTCATAGGATTCAAGGGATGAGTAAATTCAATCCCAAAAGTCTCTTGGAAGAAAGCAGACACTTTGGCCTTACAGAATTCTGCTAAAGGCTTAGAAGGGAATTCTGGCACTTATGGATTTAGTGTTACATTATACTGCTAGGTTAAGGATTCTGTATTATTTTGTCAAAATAAATCAAAGTTTTACCCAAGAGATTAAAAGCTATATAAAGAAAAGAACTTTCCATTTGCTTGCCCTTGTACAGCAAGTGGAGGTACTCTTCCTAAGTATCACCTTCAAGCAACTTCAGATGAAAAAAGTGAGAGAACTTAGGAAATACTTTTACAGTTGACCATAGATAGACCCTGGCTAGACCATAAGAAAAGAGGGCCTTATTAAAAGCATTCTTAGCTGATGGCCCTTTCACCATTTACCAGTCACTTAGGTCAAAAAACAAAAGATAAATGCTATTCCCCAGGTCTAGTGCCACCATCAACATGGAGGAAATGATGAAAGCCCTAGATTATAGGGGAAATTCAGCAACGGGTGCCTTTGGGAGAAGAAAGCTGACATTCTGTCCTCATCCCTTCAAAAACATATCCCAAGCAGAAAGAGATCTAGGATCAAAGCTATCTTTAAAGGACTAAAAGGTCTCAGAAGCACTGCTGCCTGCGGGTGTAAAAATAAAGTGACAAAAGTATACTGACAGACCAAATTAGTGATCCCTAAACTTCCTTTTAGGTTGGCCCACTACTCTTCTTATTAAGACTCTAGAAAGTCCTTGAGAGGGCACCTCCAGGAGTGTCATTTATGAAAAACCAAGGCAACAGAAAGAACACCTAGTAAGATAATTAGTGGATTTTAGGAAAGGGGAAAAAAAAACAACAAAGTAGTGAGAAGTATAAAGGATAGATTCTCCACCATCTAATCACTGCCACATAAAGAATATAGGTTTTACTGTGATTTATAGGCAAAGGTTAAAAAACTTCACATTTTTAACAAAAATATCCCCACCCCCATCTCCCTGGAAGTTATAACCCTCTACTTTTGTTGTAATTGGGGTTTACCTGTGGGGTTAATTTCCCACTGGAAGTAAGCCTATGAGCGTCCCTACACTGCAGGCAGCATAAAACTGGGGCAGAAAAAAAAAATACCTTCTGCATCAGGAAGCAGAGTTTCATAGCTAGAGTCACAAAGCCCTGGGTTCAAATCCCAGTTCTACTATTTACAAGCTATATGTCTAGGGGCAGGTTACTGAAACTCTTTGAGCCTCAGCCATCTTGTTTGTATAATAAGATTATTATAAAGAGAACATGAGACATAAAGTGTCTTAGCACAGTATCTGACACACAACAGTACACAATAAGGGAAAGGTACTGTTAGAATTAGAAATCATAAATCCTTACCTTCATGTTCTTTTGTTCTTTTCTGCTGCCTTTGAAGAAGTCTTTGGTCTCAGATGCAACTTGTCTACCTGGAACCCCAATATCCTGTCTGCTTCTGCCTATTTATCTCTATCTACAGGACTCTGTTGTCCCTCACTCTACCAACAATTCCTGGACTTAACTTATTACCTATCCAGACCTATAAACTCTGCTGACTCACCCCTGCTGTGAATTCCCTCCCCGGCCTCCTCTTCTGCATGTTGCCTTTCATTTCCACTGTGACAAATCTGAAGTCAAGTCAGATTGTTTCCGTTACTTTGAAGGCTGCCTGAAAGGCTTTATTTAACCTACAGTAGCCAGAACCATTAACTTACATATAACTAACATCATTGATCAACTGATAAATCACTGTACGCAGGACCACACTAAACTCACAAAATAACTATATTTGATCCCTCCAAAATGTGACTCTCCCCTTTTATAATCATAGAAGTTGCCACAAAATGTTGCTTCTAAATGAAGACTCTTGGTTTCTGCATCTTAACTCAATACCTTAACTATTTTGAAAACTAGAAAGATGAAAAACAAAAGTCTCTAGGCTACTTAAAAAAAAAAAATCTTAGACCTATATTGCTTTAAAATTACCAGAGAGTGTCTATTAGGGAACATTAAATAATTTCACTATCTCATTACTCTCAGGTTATAGTCTAAGTCCTTGATTGAATTAAATGAATCAAGAAAAGGAATTTGGAGTACTAGTAACCCAAGTTTGGTTTAATGTTTAATGTGTGGTTAGTTTAGAGGCAATAAAGAAAGGTCAAGGTCATTAGCCTTTTCTATGCTGGATATCATCTCACAGGACATCTTGATTAAATCCTGAAAATACTATCTATTGAGTCAATACTGGGTCTTGTAATAGTCATGTATGCTTTTACTACTACAAAGTTGACTCTTTGATTATATTTATAATTCAAAAATTACTCTATTGCCCAAGTCTCTTTCACAGCATAATTCTTTAACTTAGTATACTTGAAATTTTGTACTTCCAAGAACAGAAGGTATTGATAATATACATAAAAAAACCAGGTGATAGACTGCCCTCTAATGGAAAGTAAAGAAATTACTGAAGATGCTTCTTTGACAGAGCTCTAATACAGAGTTACAGCTGTCTAACTTATGACATTATTTAAATGATGTTTAAAACACTGAATGAAATTTACTTGGGATTTATTAATCAATTCAAGCTAGACAGAATAGAATAGACTAAAAGCAGAGACTGGTTCATAGCTCATCTCTGTTACTTTCTAGCTGTGTAATGTTTGTCTCAGTTTCCTCACCTGTAATATGGGAAAAATAATATTACCTACCTCATAGGGCTGACATGAGGAGTAAATGAATCAACATATGAAAAGTATATAGAACATTGTGCTACAAAGTTAAGTGATATAAAATTATTGGTCATTATTATCTGTAGCTATTATAGGAGGGATTATGGCTGGAGGCAAATCATAATTTCAGAGGATATGAAGAAAAGTGAAAGAGTCCTGGTAGGAACACACTTCTTTAGGGATTAGGCTGTAATATACTAGTAGAGCATCAGCTCAGTTTGTCCTCCCATTTGCGGAAATGCATGAGCTATGCCTGTATATAACAGAATACAGGGGGAACTCAGAAGCAAGTGAACTGTATGTGGATAACATTTTGTGGGAAATACTGGGAAGTTTTTTTGTTGTCCCAATTCAAACACAATGAAGAATACCACATACTCTTTTAAACCAAAAACACTTGCAGCTTCAGCCCACCTGGATCTTTCAGGCTTTGGACTCCTTTTGTACCTAGTGTCTACAGCATATACAATTAGTACCTTGCTGCACACTAACCATTAATCTCAGATTCTCTGAATCACACATGTAGCACTTTTCTACAATCAACTTATTTGCTGATTGGGCATATATTACAGAATTCTAACTTTTAAAAATAATATTCCGCTGCATCTAGAACAACATATCTAATTAACGACTAAAACATGACTTCCTACAAAGTTAATAATATAATTTCCACCTCTTTTTCCAAGGAAAGCCCAAATCAGTAATGATTTTCAGCTGAAAAGAATGCCCATAAAATTGGAAAATGACCTATAATTCCCAGGTACTTCTTTACCACAAATAATTGTCATCCAGAGCAAAATGGCTTGTTTTTCTCATAAAACAATATGATCACTAATAAAATCAATATAGTTCTTAGTTATTTCTATCACTGTCCTGAGGTGCCCTAATTCATTTAATTCAAATTTTTTATTCTGTGAACACTCCAAATTGAAATTAAAAGTTGCAATTCAGTTATTCAATACAAATACGAACCCATTAAAATGACATAAAAGTTCCTCTAAGATTTTATTCATAACACTTTCATGTATTTACTACAAGTGAGTAAAAAGGACCAATTTATGTAATTGGAGTAATAAATTGCAGATAATGTCTTATATATGTGAAACTGCAACTCAGAAATAATTACAAAAATGAATACTACAATATGGTTAGGTAAATTCTAGAAAACTTCATACCTACTGTAATATAATTCTCTCTGTAATTTAAAGTCACTAAGAAATGTAACACTATTAAAGCATATAGTATTTGAAGATAATTGCAAAAAATAGGCTGTTTGAAGTTTTTGGAAAATTCAAGTTTATTTGGCAATATAAAAGCAATAAAGCTACTCCATTACAGTATTTGATATTTCACTAAGCACAGTGCCATAAAAATTGTGTCCCTGAATATGTCCCTGATACCTGTCTAGAATATATAATGTAGCAGAAGGAAGATCAATTCTGATACTACAGAGGAAAAAAGCTCATTCTCTTACATATCCTTTGTAGACATACTTAATCAATGATGTGCCTGCTGTGTTGTCTTGTTTTTCTTGTACTAAGAAAAACACTTGTATTTCTTAAGACTGAAATAGTAACAATACAGTTCTACCAAAGATGACAAAATACACAAGGCCCAAAGACCTAAAGAAAAGTATTTATTAGTATAAGTTTCCTTTTTAGAAATTAAAAGATTTTAAAGTTCAAATAGAACAAAGCCCAGTTCTCCTAAAGAATATTTTCTAGAGAAGGCCCACAGGATGATTTCTAAGAAACATTACAAGGCATAGATTTACCAAAGTCTGTTCTGTGATTCTCAGCCTTGCTGCACATTCTATAGAAATTGGCAAATGGATTCCAGAATGTATTTGTAAAGACAAAGGTCCCAGAAAAGTCAAAACAATCTTGAAAAAGAAAAAAGCTGGTTTCAAGACTTGATATAAAGAGACAGTAGTCAAGACACTGTAGTATTGGGGTAAGGATAGACAAACTGATGGAACAGAACAGAGGTCAACTAATTTTCAACGAGGGTGGCAAAGTAACTCAATGAATTAGAAAAATCTTTTCAACAAATGGTGCTGAAACAACTGCATAACCATATGGAAAAAAAATTTTAACTTCAATTCCTATCTTCCACAATATACAAACATTAACTTGAAATGGATGATATGCATAAATGTGAAAGGTGAAACTAAAAAGCTTTTAGAAGAAAATAAAGAATATTTTCATGACTTTCAGATAGGTTAAAGATTTCTTAGAAAGAATATAGAAAACATTAATAATAAAAGAAAAATTGATAAATTAGACTTCATCAAAATTAAAAACTTCTGCTCCTCAAAAAACACCAATAAGAAAATGAACACGCAAGCCATGGACTGGGAGAAAATATTTATAATACATATATTTAACAGAGGACTTATATCCAGAATTATAAAGAGCTCCTACAACTCAATTATAAAAAACATAAATAACCCATCACAAAAATGGACAAAAAACCAATACCTTACAAAGGATATATGAATGGCCAATAAGCATATGAAAAAATTCACAAAATCATTAGTCATTAGATGGATGAAAGTGAAAACCACAATGAGATATTCCTACACACCCTTCAGAAAAGTTAAAATTAAAAAGACTAACAAAACCAAATACTGGGGAGGATGTGGAACAACAATAACTTTCTCATGTTGCTGCTGAGAATATAAAATGGTATAATCACTTTAGGAAACAGTTTGACACTTTCTTATAAAGTTAAACATACATCTATCCTATGAACAAGAAATTCAATTTGTTACATCCTAGGTATACACCAAAGAAAAATAAAAACATATGTCCACAAAAAGCCTTATACAAATATGTTCTCAGCAGTTTTATTTGTGATGGCCAAAGACTGCACACACCAACAGGTGAATGGGTAAATAGATTGTGGTACATCCATACAATGGAATGCTGCCCAGCAATAAGAAGGAATAAATGATTGATACAGACAACAACATGGATGAATATCAAAGTAAATACACTGAGCAAAAGGTGGCAGACCCAAAAAAAGCATACTATATGATTCCAATTACAAAAAGTTCTAGAAGATGCAAATTAATCTTTAGTGACAAAAAAATGATCAGGGGTTGCCTAGAAATGGTGATTTGGCATAGAGAGGCAGGAAGAAGGTATTAAAATGGGCATGAGGGAACTTTTGAGAGTGATGGATATGTTTATTATCTTGATTGTGGTGATGGTTTCACAGGTGTACACATATATCAAAATTAATCAAATTGTACACTTTAAGCACATACAATTTATTGTATGTCACTTATATGTCAATAAAGCTGTTAAAAATACACACACACATATGCACACACTGGAGATTTCTACTTCCAGTCAAGATGGAATAACGGGTGACATATTTACCCTTTTGCCTTAAACTGCTAGAAAACTGGACAAAATATGTGATACAACAGTTTTCAGATATCACACAACAGACAACACAGGGTTTGTTAGCTGGGAGAAGGAAAACAAACACAGTGAGTTCTACAATTGTACCAGCTTACTGCCTAGAAGCAGTTTCCAGAATGCAGTACAAGGAGGAGGAACCTCCACTGCCCCGCAACCAAAAAAAAAAAAAAAAAAAAAGCCCAGCAGTCCAACTTAGTTGTAGGAGGAAACTCACAAAAAGAGAGCCCCAGAGGGCTTCCCTGGTGGTGCAGTGGTTGACAGTCCGCCTGCCGATGCAGGGGACACAGGTTTGTGCCCTGGTCCGGGAAGATCCCACATACCGCGGAGCAGCTGGGCCCATAAGCCATGGCCGCTGAGCCTGCGTGTCCAGAGCCTGTGCTCTGCAACGGGAGAGGCCATAACAGTGAGAGGCCCGCATACCGCAAAAAAAAAAAAAGAGAGCTCCAGAGATTTACAGAAAGGTGCATGTGAGTCTCCAGCTAAGAGCTGACATGCACATGTGTGAGACCCAAACTACCCAATATAGATAAAGCTGGAAGACATTATGCTATGTGAAATAAACCAGATACAAAAGGACAAACATTGTATGATTCTACTTACATGAAATACCTAGAACAGGCAAATTCATAGAGACAGAAAGTAGATTAGAGGTTAGCAGGGACTGGGGGAGGAGAGATTGGGAAGTTATTGCTTAGTAGTTACAGAGTTTCTTTGGGGTGATAAAGTTTTGGAACCACATGGTGGTGACAGTTGCACAATATTGTAAATATAATTAATGCCATTTAATTGTATGCTTAAAATGGTAACTTTTATGTCATATGTATTTTACCACAATAAAAAATTAATTTTTTAAAAACCCTACCCAAGGCTGAGGCAGTGGCTGGGGTTGGGGGGTGGAGGGGAGAGGCAGCCTTGAAAAGAAAAAGCAGAACAACTCCCAGAGCTCATGCGGGATTGGGAGCAGTTCCTGTCCACCCCAGCCAGAATGGAGAGAACTCAAAATACACAGAGCAGCAAAGAGAATTCTCAGAAGGGGCTCATCTTAGTAATAGAGACCAATCAGCCCTACACTAAAGGCTGCTCTGGACTTCCCTAATTAAGCTTAAACGCACGTCTCAAAAGGCTTCAGCTGACTCCAAGCAACTTAACTGCATACCAGAACAAAATCCAACACTGGGCAAGGAAGTCAACTAAATCCATCAACCAACAGCATGAAAGTCACAATGTCTGCCATCCAATCAAAAACCGGCAGGCATGCAAAGATTCAGGAAAATGTGGCCCCAAAATGCAGAGATCATAGAACTAGCAGACAAGAATATTAAAATAACTGTTATAAATATGCTGCACATGTTTAAAAGGATAGAGAAATACATGAACATGACTAAGAGAGAAATGGAAGATACTGTTTAAATGATCCAATGGAATCTCTACAGATAAAAAAATGCAAGAAATGAAAAATAGGGTGGATAGGATTAACAGCAGATTAGAGACTTACAAAGGAAAAATCAGTTAATTTGAAGACACAGAAAAAGGAACTACCCAAAATGAAGCACAGAGAGGGAAAAAATAAAAAGACCACAAAAAAACAGAGCTTCAGTGATCTGTGGGACAATATCAAGCATCTAGTATACATATAAATGGAGTATCAAAAGGAGAAAAAGGAGGGCAGAAAAATAAATAATTGCTGAAATTTTTCCAAACATGATGAAAACTATACACCACAGAACCAAGAAATTCAACAAACTCTAAACTGAATGCCAGCTTTTTCAAAATAAAACAGATAAAAAGAAAAAACTGATATGTTAACTTCACCAAAATTTTTAAAATTTTGCTCTGTGAAAGACCCTGTTAAGGATTAAAAAGACAAATTACAGACTAGGAGAAACTATTTTTGCAAATCACATATCTGACAAGGACTTGTGTCTAGAATACATAAGAGCTCTCAAAACTCAACATTAAAAAAAATCCAACTAGAAAATAAGAAAAACACTAGTAGACATTTCACCAAAGAAGGTACACAAATGGCAAATAAGAACATGAAAAGATGATCAACATTATCAGCCGTTAGGGAAATACAAATTAAAATCATGAGATATCACCAATCAGAATGGCTAAAATAAAAAACAGTGAAAATATCAAATGCTGGCGAGAATGTGGAAAAAATTAGACCACTCATACAGTGCTGGTATACAGTGCTGGCTACAGATATAGTCACTCCGTAACATAGCTTGGCAGTTTTTTTAAAAACTAAAAATGGACTTACCATACAACACAGCAATTGAACTCTTGGGCATTTATCCCAAAGAAATGATAAATTATGTTCACATAGAAACTTGTACATGAATGTTCATAGCAGCTTTATTAGTACCAGTCAAAAACTGGAAACCACCCAAATGCCCTTCAATGGGTGAACCATTAAACATCCATACCAGGCAATACAACTCAGCAATAAAAAGGAAACAAACCTCAAGGGAATTATGCTGAGTGAAAAAAGCCAATCTCAAAATGTAACATACTTTATGATTCTATGTTTATAACATTCTTGAAATAACAAAATTATAGAACAAATTAGTGGTTGTCAGGGGTTACAGAGCAGGAGAGGTGGGTATGGCTATAAAGGAGTAGCACAAGGGAGCCTTATGGTGGTGGTATAGTTCTGTATCTTGACTGTAGTGATGGTTACACAAAACTACCCATGTGACAAAAAGGTCTACAGAACCATACACACACACACACACACACACACACACACACAAACACACACAATAAATGTACAGAAATTTCCTGGTATTGATACTACACTACAGTTATAAGATGTTAATATTGGAGGAGGATGGGTGAAAAGTGCATAGGAACTCCCTGTACATTTCTTTGCAACTTCCTATAAGTCTATTATATGGGAGGGAGATATTACAGAGACTAACTCAATCTAAAGAGTTAGCCAATCAGTAACAAACCAACATTTGCAGATGGTGTAGAAAATGTTTGTAGGATGGTGTGCCAGAGGGCAGCAAGCAGAAACCAGGCATGTGAGACGGAGAGGATGAAGAGAGAGCTCTAAGAGGAGGACTGAAGGGGAGCTAAAAACACACAGCAGTAGCTTCCTAATCCTTCTCATTCTCTATCGGCATTTAACCAATGCCTGGCAAATTCATACTAGTGATCATAATTTGCATGGACAACAAAAGAACAGTCTATATTCTGAAGTGATCTCTCTCATTCAAAGCAAGAATTACAAGCAACAATCAAGAAAGTATGTTCCTAGGCTTTTAAGCTTTCTTTTTTTTTTTTTTTAGTACTTTCCAAATTATTTGATGTCCATGAAACTATCTGATGTTACAAGAGGAAATAAACCTGGAATCCATTATCCAATTATAGATAAAACTCTTATGATACATTACCATATGGCTAAATGTATGCCACAAATTGGCGTTATTTCAACTGCTTGATATGTGAATAAAACAGATATTAACTTTCTCATACTGAATAATAATAGCTAACATTTATTAAACATCTTTTATGTGACAGGAACTGGTCTAAATACTTTTGGAACACAGTCTCACTTAACTCTTATAACGATTCTATAAAATAAGCTCTAATGTTATTCCCATTTTACAGATTATGAAACCAAGATATAGAGAGGTTAGGTAATTTGCACAAAGCCACAGAGCTAATAAATGATAGAGACAGGCTTCAATCCCAGGAAATCTGCCGCCAGACCAAACTCTTAAGAGTAATTTGATAAAATGAAGCCAGTGCTAGATGTTCTAGAATTCTATCAGTTCACAAAAGACTACTGGATGACTCTAAACAACCCTGAATAGGATTTGAAAGAACTGCTCTACCTCCCTGAGATTTAATGTTCCAAACAAATCATTGGTGGACTAAATTACCATAAAATGATTCAAACATTTCAGCAATGTACACCTAAACTCAGGCATAGTCAGGGCACCATAACAAATTAAAATTTATCATCAATTTTGTCATAAAAAAACAAAACAAAACATGGGCTTAGAATATATGTTTTCAGACTCATGAAGTGCATTTCATACCGTAACAGCATTTTATGTATAGGTACCACCCTGGGCACTGGAAACATGAAGTGGAAAACACAAATAAGGTCCCTACTCTCATGGAGCTTATATTTTAAGAGGGTAAAAAGGGAGAGAAAGACAAATAAGTAAACAATAAAATGAAAATAAGAGGACAATGAGATCAAGAGTAACTTGGGGGCCACTTTAGTTTGAATAATCCAAATAGTCTCTCTGAAAAGGTGATAGTTAAGTGGAAAGCTGAATTAAAAGCATTTTTTAATGTGTCAACTTCACAGATTTAGTAACTCAGCATTTTAGTATATGAAAACTATAATTTATGCCCAGGGAAAGTAATCTACCTAGAAAACATTAAAGTGATTATTTTCCTATCAAAGAGAACCTTAAAACATCTAACAACGTAGAAGCAAACATTAAGAATCCTTTGCCCTTTTTCTTGTAGCTGTTCTTATTTTCAGACATCATGCATATGTAGGGAGAAAAATAATAAGGGACTTGTATATAACATTCTTGAAGTGACAATATTATAGAGACTAGATTAGTGGTTGCCAGGGGTTGGGCGAGGAGAAAGGGAGGAGGTTGTGGCATGAGGGATCCTATACATACACACACACACATACACACACACACGTAAAACTGATGAAATCTGAACAAGGCACACAGATTGTATTTATGTCAATTTCCCAGTTGTAACACTGTACTATGATTATACAAGATGTTATCATTGGGCTTCCCTGGTAGCACAGAGGTTAACAATCCGCCTGCCAATGCAGGAGACACAGGTTTGAGCCCTGGTCCGGGAAAACCCCACATGCCGCAGAGCAACTAAGCACCTGAGCCACAACTACTGAGCCTGTGCTCTAGAGCCCGCGAGCCACACCTACTGAGCCCATGTGCCACAATTACTGAAGCCTGCGCGCCTAGAGCCCATGCTCTGCAACAAAAGAAGCCATGGCAATGAGAAGCCAGTGCACCGCAACGAAGAGTAGCCCCGGCTTGCCACAACTAGAGAAGGCCCGCGCGCAGCAACAAAGACCTGACACAGCCAAAAATAAATAAAAATAAATAAATTTTTTAAAAATGTAATCCTTGTGAAAAACTGGGTGAAGACTCCAAAAGAATCTCTGTATTATTTATTACAGCTGCATATGACTCTACTGTTATCGCAAAATAAAAAGTTTTTTAAAAAATATAAGGTGAATGTCAGATACATATTTAGGAAGCAAGAGAATCCTGCAAAGAAACAGCTTTCAACAAATTTCATGCATTAATCCATTGATCTAACTTAAGAACTAATCTTCACATCCATTCTCTACATCTGCCTTTCTATTCCTGCCCTGCAAACAGGTTCATCTGTACCATTTTTCTAGATTCCACATATATGTGTCCATCAAAAAGAGTAAATTAGACTTTGAGGCTTATAGACCAAAAGTTTAGAAAATATGCATTTTTCATATGAGGCATCTGTAATCTCAAATTGTGACCTAACTGTAAATGTACTTTAACCTTCATCATTTTCAAACCAGGACTCAGAAAACAAACTTATACAGTTAAAAGTAAGCAAGTCAAATGCATTAAGTAAATAGTGGCAACAAGAATTTCAAGTTTCCTGTATGTATTTTGAAATTAAATAATGCTAATAATACATTTTGGGGGGGGGAATACATTCTTGAAACTAGAAATTAAAGAGGATAATTTAATTTTAAAGTGAAAATGTTTTCCAATTTTCAAAAGTAAAAGCTATTATTCTACATTTTTTTAACATCTTTATTGGAGTATAATTGCTTTACAGTGCTGTGTTAGTTCTTGCTGTATAACAAAGTGAATCAGCTATAAGCATATGTATATCCCCATATCCCCTCCCTCGAGTCTGCCTCCCACCCTCCTTATCCCACACCTCTAGTTGGTCACAAAGCACCGAACTGATCTCCCTGTGCTGTGCGGCTGCTTCCCACTAGCTATCTATTTTACATTTGGTAGTGTTTATATGTCAGTGCTACTCTCTCACTTCGTCCCAGCTTACCCTTCCCCCTCCCCGTGTCCTCAAGTCCATTCTCTACATCTGTGTCTTTATTCCTGTCCTGCCCCTAGGTTCATCAGAACCATTTTTTTTTTATTCCACATATATGTGTTAGCATACGGTATTTGCTTTTCTCTTTCTGACTTACTTCACTCTGTATGACAGACCCTAGGTCCATCCACCTCACTACAATAACTCAATTTCATTTCTTTTTATGGCGGAGTAATATGCCATTCTATATATGTGCCACATCTTCTTTACCCATTCATCTGTCAATGAACACTTAGGTTGCTTCCATGTCCTGGCTATTGTAAATAGTGCTGCAATGAACATTGTGGTACATGACTCTTTTTGAATTATGGTTTTCTCAGGGTATATGCCCAGTAGTGGGATTGCTGGGTCACATGGTAGTTCTATTTTCAGTTCTTTGAGGAACCTCCATACTGTTCTCCATAGTGGCTGTATCAATTTACATTCCCACAAACAGTGCAAGAGGGTTCCCTTTTCTCCACACCCTCTCCAGCATTTACTGTTTGTAGATTTTTTGATGATGGCCGTTCTGACTGGTGTGAGGTGATACCTCACTGTAGTTTTGATTTGCATTTCTCTAATGATTAATGATGTTGAGCATCTTGTACTGTGTTTGTTGGCAATCTGTATATCTTCTTTGGAGAAATGTCTATTTAGGTCTTCTGCCCATTTTTGGATTGGGTTGTTTGTTTTTTGATATTGAGCTGCATGAGCTGCCTGTATATTTTGGAGATTAATCCTTTGTCAGTTGATTCATTTGCAAGTATTTGCTCCCAGTCTGAGGGTTGTCTCTTCGTCTTTTTTTATGGTTTCCTTTGCTGTGCAAAAGCTTTTAAGTTTCATTAGGTCCCATTTGTTTATTTTTGTTTTTATTTCCATTTCTCTAGGAGGTGGGTCAAAAAGGATCTTGCTGTGATGTATGTCATAGTGTTCTGCCTATATTTTCCTCTAAGAGTTTTATACTGTCTGGCCTAACATTTAGGCCTTTAATCCATTTTGAGTTTATTTTTGTGTATAGTGTTAGAAGTGTTCTAATTTCATTCTTTTACATGTAAGCTGTCCAGTTTTCCCAGCAACACTTATTGAAGAGGTTGTCTTTTCTCTGTTGTATACTCTTGCCTCCTTTATCAAAGATAAGGTGACCATATGTGTCTGGGTTTATCCCTGGGCTTTCTATCCTGTTCCATTGATCTATATTTCTGTTTTTGTGTCAGTACCATACTGTCTTGATTACTGTAGCTTTGTAGTATAGCCTGAAGTCCAGGAGCCTGATTCCTCCAGCTCCATTTTTCCTTCCCAAGATTGTTTCGGCTATTCAGGGTCTTTTGTGTTTCCATACAAATTGTGCAATTTTTTGTTCTACTTCTGTGAAAAATGTCATTGGTAGTTTGATAGGGATTGCACTGAATCTGTAGATTGCTTTGGGTAGTTTAGTCATTTTCACAATGTTGACTCTTCCAATCCAAGATCAGAGTATATCTCTCCATCTGTTTTATCATCTTTAATTTCTTTCATCAGTGTCTTATAGTTTTCTGCATACAGGTCTTTTGTCTCCTTAGGTAGGTTTATTCCTAGGTATTTTATTCTTTTCATTGCAATGGTAAATGGGAATGTTTCCTTAATTTCCCTTTCAGATTTTTCATCATTAGTGCATAGGAATGCAAGAGATTTCTGTGCATTTATTTTGTATCCTGCTACTCTACCAAATTCATTGATTAGCTCTAGTAGTTTTCTGGTAGCATATTTAGGATTTGCTACATATAGTATCATGTCATCTGCAAACAGTGACAGTTTTACTTCTTTTTTTCTGATTTGGATTCCTTTTCTTTCTTTTTCTTCTCTGATTGCTGTGGCTAAAACTTCCAAAACTATGTTGAGTAATAGTGGTGAGAGTGGGGAACCTTGTCTTACTCCTGATCTTAGAGGAAATGGTTTCAGTTCTTCACCATTGAGAATGATGTTTGCTGTGGGTTTGTCATATATGGCCTTTATTATGTTGAGGTAGGTCCCCTCTATGCCTACTTTCTGGAGAGTTTTTATCATAAATGCGTGTTGAATTTTGTCAAAAGCTTTTTCTGCATCTAATGGGATGATCATATGGTTTTTATCCTTCAATTTGTTAATACTGTATATCACATTGATTGATTTGCGTATATTGAAGAATCCTTGCATCCCTGGGATAAACCCCACTTGATCATGCTGTACAATCCTTTCAATGTGCTGTTGGATTCTGTTTGCTAGTATTTTGTTGAGGATTTTCGCATCTATGTTCATCAGAGATATTGGCCTATAGTTTTCAATTTTGTGACATCTTTGTCTGGTTTTGGTATCAGGGTGATGGTGGCCTTGTAGAATGAGATGGGGAATATTCCTCCCTCTGCTACATTTTGGAAGAGTTTGAGAAAGATAGGTGCTTGCCTTTCTCTAAATATTTGATACAATTCTCCTGTGAAGCCATCTGGTCCTGGGCTTTTGTTTGTTGGAAGATTTTTTTTTTTTTTTGCGGTACGCGGGCCTCTCACTGCTGTGGCCTCTCCCATTGTGGAGCACAGGCTCCGGACATGCAGGCTCAGTGGCCATGGCTCATGGGCCCAGCTGCTCCGCAGCATGTGGGATCCTCATGGACCAGGTCACGAACCCGTGTCCCCTGCATCGGCAGGCAGACTCTCAACCACTGCGCCACCAGGGAAGCCCTGTTGGAAGATTTTTAATCACAGTTTCATTTTCAGTGCTTGTGATTAGTCTGTTTATATTTTCTGTTTCTTCCTGGTTCAGTTTTGGAAGGTTGTGCTTTTCTAAGAATTTGTCCATCTCTTCCAAGTTGTCCATTTTATTGGCATATAGTTGCTTGTAGTAATCTCTCATGATCCTTTGTATTTCTGCAGTGTCAGTTGTTACTTCCCCTTTTTCATTTCTAATTCTGTTGATTTGATTCTTCTCTCTTTTTTTCTTGGTGAGTCTGGCTAATGGTTTATCAATTTTGTTTATCTTCTCAAAGAACCAGCTTTTAGTTTTATTGATCCTTGCTATTGTTTCCTTCATTTCTTTTTCATTTATTTCTGATCTGATCTTTATGATTTCTTTCCTTCTGCTAACTTTGGGGATTTTTTGTTCTACTTTCTCTAATTGCTTTAGGTGTAAAGTTGGGTTGTTTATTTGAGATTTTTCTTGTTTCTTGAGGTATGATTGTTTTGCTATAAACTTCCCTCTTAGAACGGCTTTTGCTGCATCCCACAGGTTTTGGGTCGTCGTGTTTTCATTGTCATTTGTTTCTAGGTATTTTTTGATTTCCTCTTTGATCTCTTCAGTGATCTCTTGTTTATTTAGTAGTGTATTGTTTAGCCTCCATGTGTTTGTTTTACAGATTTTTTCCTGTAATTGATATCTAGTCTCATAGTGTTGTGGTCGGAAAAGATACTTGATACGATTTCAATTTTCTTAAATTTGCCAAGGCTTGATTTGTGACCCAAGATATGATCTATCCTGGAGAATGTTCCATGAGCACTTGAGAAGAAAGTGTATTCTGTTGTTTTTGGATGGAATGTCCTATAAATATCAATTAAGTCCATCTTGTTTTATGTGTCATTTAAAGCTTGTGCTTCCTTCTTTATTTTCATTTTGGATTATCTGTCCATTGGTGAAAGGGGGTGTTAAAGTCCCCTACTACTATTGTGTTACTGTCAACTTCCCCGTTTATGGCTGTTAGCATTTGCCTTATGTATTGAGGTGCTCCTATGTTGGGTGCATAAATATTTACAATTGTTACATCTTCTTCTTGGATTGACCCCTTGATCATTAGGTAGTGTCCTTCTTTGTCTCTTGTAATACTCTTTATTTTAAAGTCTATTTTATATGATATGAGAATTGCTACTCCCACTTTCTTTTGATTTCCATTTGCATGGAATATGTTTTTCCATCTCCTCACTTTCAGTCTGTATGTGTCCCTAGGTCTGAAATGGGTCTCTTGTAGACAGCATATATATGGGTCTTGTTTCTGCATCCATTCAGCCAGTCTGTGTCTTTTGGTTGGAGCATTTAATCCATTTACATTTAAGGTAATTACCAATATGTATATTCCTATTACCGTTTTCTGAATTGTTTTGGGTTTGTTTTTGTAGGTCTTTTTCTTCTCTTGTGTTTCCTTCCTAGAGAAGTTCCTTTAGCATTTGTTGTAAAGCTGGTTTGGTGGTGCCGAATTCTCTTAACTTTTGCTTGTCTGTAAAGGTTTTAATTTCTCCATCGAACCTGAATGAGATCCTTGCTGGGTAGAGTAATCTTGGTTGTAGGTTTTTCCCTTTCATCACTTTAAATATGTCCTGCCACTCCCTTCTGGCTTGCAGAGTTTCTGCTGAAAAATCAGCTGTTAACCTTATTGGGATTCCCTTGTATGTTATTTGTTGCTTTTCCCTTGCTGCTTTTAATATTTTTTCTTTGTATTTAATTTTTGATAGTTTGATTAATATGTGTCTCAGCATGTTTCTCTTTGGGTTTATCCTTTATGGTACTCTCTGTGCTTCCTGGACTTGATTGACTCTTTCCTTTCCCATGTTAGGGAAGTTTTCAACTATAATCTCTTCAAATATTTTCTCAGAAACTTTCTTTTTGTATTCTTCTTCTGGGACCCCTATAGTTCGAATGTTGGTGTGTTTAATGTTGTCCCAGAGGTCTCTGAGACTGTCCTCAATTCTTTTCATTCTTTTTTCTTTATTCTGCTCCCTGGCAGTTATTTCCACCATTTTATCTTCCAGCTCACTTATCCATTCTTCTGCCTCAGTTATTCTGTTATTGATTCCTTCTAGAGTATTTTTAATTTCAGTAATTGTGTTGTTCATCACTGTTTGTTTGCTCTTTGATTCTTCTAGCTCCTTGTTAAATGTTTCTTGTATTTTCTCTGTTCTGTTTCCAAGATTTTGGATCATCTTTACTATTATTACTCTGAATTCTTTTTCAGGTAGGTTGCCTATTTCATCTTCATTTATTTGGTCTTGTAGGTTTTTACCTTGCTCCTTCAACTGTAACATATTTTTTTGTCGTTTCTTTTTTTTTTTTTTTTTTATGGATGGTGTTGTATTCCTGTCTTACTGGTTGTTTGGCCTGAGACGTCCAGCCCTGGAGTTTGCAGGCAGTTGGATAGAGCTGGGTCTTGGTGCTGAGATGAGGCTCACTCCAACTGATATTCCCCAGGGTCTGAGGTTCTTTGTTAGTCCAGCGGTTTGGACTCGGAGCTCCCACCACAGGAGCTCAGGCCCAACCTCTGGCATGGGAACCACGATCTTACATTCTTTGTGGAGTGGTAAAAAAAAAAAAAAAAAGAAAGAAAGAAAGAAAAAAGGAGCAGTACAATATTAAAGAATAAAAAACAAAATAAAATTAGAAAGATAAAAAATATATTAGGAAAAATAAAACTATAATTGAAACAACTGCAACAAGGTAAAATAAAACCACAGCAGAAAAAAGAAAAAAGGGGGGGAGGGGCAACAAGCCAAAAGGAGAGATCACTAACAAAGTATAAAGAATAAAATAAAATTAGATCGGTGCTTTGTGACCACCTAGAGGGGTGGGATAGGGAGGGTGGGAGGGAGACACAAGAGGGAGGAGATATGGGGATATATGTATATGTATAGCTGATTCACTTTGTTATAAAGCAGAAACTAACACACCATTGTAAAGCAATTATACTCCAATAAAGATGTTAAAAAAATAAAATAAAATAAAATTAGAAAAATAAAAGACTTATTAGGAAAAATAAAAATATAAAAGGATCAACAACAATGAATCAATAAGGTAAAACAGAACCCCAATCTAAAAGAGGAAAAAAGAAAAATAAAGCCTTGGCTATGGGGGCGGAGTTTAGGCAGGGGTGGAACCTAGGCAGGGGCCCAAGGTGGGGCCTTTAGGGTGGGGTGGGGCCTAGGCAGGTGGGGGCTGACGTTTAAGGGTGGGGTGGGGCCTAGCCAGGGCGACATTCAAGAGTGGGACAGGACCTCTGCTTACAACCTGCCCAGAAGGGGAGAGGTAGTACTTGTTCCGGAGTTTGGAGGTAGGGCCCTGGGTGTGGGGGTGGGGGTGGGGCTTAGGCTCTGCACGGCAGGAGGGAGGCTCCGAGGGCAGAGGATTAGGCCTGGGAGCCCAAGAGGCTCCCTGGTGCCTAAGTGGACAGGGAAAGCACTGGTCCGTTCCCTTCCATTCCTTCATGCCCCTGCCCCCCCATCTCCCCCAGGGTCTCACCCGTTGCTGCTGGACCCCTAACCATGGGTGGGTCCCACTGGGTGTAGGAACTCCTCCCTTCCCCTGGCCGCCCCTCAGGGGTGCCGTCCCAGAGGTCTGGACTTTACTTTTGCTTCTCTTTCCCTCCCTCTGACTCCCTCAGGACCCGCCTGGCTAGAGGGGGCCTAGGTGGGCAGAGGAACAGGCCTGGGATCTCAACAGGTTCCTGGGGGTCCAAGTGTGCAGGGGAAACCTGGCCATGCTCCCTTTTGATCCTCTGCCCTCCCAAGGGTTCCTAATTTCCCTCTTTGGGCATGGGAGCCCTTCCCCTCCCCCAGCCTCCCCTCAGGGGCACCAGTCCCGTCCGCCTCCACTTCTCCCCCTTCACTCCCCCCACACCCCATGTCCTACCTGGTCACTGGGGGTTCCTCCCGTCCCCTTAGGTGTCTGTGGTCCCCCACTGGTGCCTGGTAGGTGCCCTAGTTGTGAGAAGACAGGAATTCCGCCTTTTAAAAAATTATTGGGGGGCTTCCCTGGTGGCGCAGTGGTTGAGAGTCCGCCTGCTGATGCAGGGGACATGGGTTTGTGCCCCGGTCCGGGAAGATCCCACATGCCGCAGAGCGGCTGGGCCCATGAGCCATGGCCACTGAGCCTGCGCGTCCGGAGCCTGTGCTCCACAATGGGAGAGGCCACAACAGTGAGAGGCCTCCGTACCACACACACACACAAAAAAATTATTGGGAAAAAAACAGAAATTAAATAAGCCTAGAATCTCCTTAAAAAAACAAAAAAAGAATCCTACCACACCATTTTGGCAAACTTATGAGAAACAATCAAGGCAGAATGTACCATGCAGGATAACTTTAAATAACTAATCAACTATTTTTATATAATACAAATCACTATCATCCATTACCACTCCTTGATTAACAATAAATGACCAAGAACAAAAGAACAGACTGCTGTAGCAACACCTGAAACTACTTAATCAGAGAGACTCAGAGAAGTATGATCCCATTGGTGGAATAATACTCAGATCCAACTCCTACTGTGCTATTGAACATTCAGTATTCTTAAGCAAGCTATTTAACCTCTGCACCTCAATCTTCTGAGCTGTAAAATGAGAATCATGATAGCTGCCAATTCATAAACAGGGATGCTGAAGCTTAATGTAAGATGCTGCATCTAAGCTACCACAACCCAATAGATTCCAGCAGTTCTTGCTCAAGCAAAACTTCCAAAAGTGCCAAAGTGAACCCCAAACTCTTATTGCTTTCCATTTTATCTCCAAATACGTGGATGAACATCATGAAAAGTTGAATATTATCACTAGAACATTTAAAAGCCAATGCCTGACTCAGAGACATAGTAACTTTGTAACAATAGCTGATTTAATGGTTATTTTATAAAGTTCATTTGTTATATCAGACTAAATATAAATATAAGCATTCCACAGAAGTGTCACAACCCATAAAAGAATGAAATAGTAACAAGATATATCGTATCACATCATAAAATTTGTTAATTCCTATTTTGTTTCTTCCTTCTCTAGCAAAGAGAATGTACAGAACATACAAAGTGAGAGGTGAGGATGCAGACAGATAAAAAAAGGGTATAGCCACTCTAGGCCCCCCTGAACTATACGCTAAAGAAAAGCTGCAGGTGTAACCTCAGAGCCAATATTGATAGACTTTGAAAAAGTGTGGGAAATAAGAGAAGTCCTTAGATATTGACAGTCAAGTGTTATAAAAATGAGAATATCTGATCATTTCACCTTTACATACCAAGGAACACAGGTCATACACTGCTGGAAAACCTAAGTATCAAATCAATTAGCCATCTCTGGTCAAATCACACTTTCAGGGAGGACAGTTGGCTATGCCAAGAACTCAGATGTGTCAGAACAGAGGCTGTGAGACAGGAAGATTCATTTAGAAAATGCAGGAGGACAGGAGCCCAAAAAATCTAGTACAGAGTTAACAGAGAGTACTATAATAGCTTATATGATACAACTACAAAAATATGATAGCATCACTCTGTTACATGCAATAATTATCTATGAAACACAATACAAATAAACTAAGTTATATTTCTAGATAAGAGATTTTAATTTTTTCAACAATTAAAGTGACTTTAGTCTGCATTCTAAAGTTCATTAACTATAGATTCTAGAGCTAATAGCTAAGAAACAGAAAATAGCCAGAAAGAAAAATCAACAAAGATATTCCAATGCATAATTAATAAATTAGAATATTACAGAGCAAATCAAACTCAGTCTTGCCTCTAATTTCAAAAGCCTATATGACTTTTCACAAACTTCATTTATTATTTACTATTTATCATGCACTACAAGCAGAATAATCTTATATATGTTTCCTGATTCTACCACGTCACCCTCCTTAAGCTTGTTTATCTGGGCATATAAATATATTTCTATACTCTTCATGATTATTTTAAAATATCTAGTACCACTTCTGAAAAATAGTAATTGCCTACTTAGTAACAGAAAAATAAAAGTACTCTGTAATATTATTGTTTATCTTCATAGTCACTTTTTTTTTTTTTGGCTGCTTTGGGTCTTTGTTGCTGGGCGCGGGCTTTCTCTAGTTGCGGCGAGCGGGGGCTACTCTTTGTTGCGGTGCGTGAGCTTCTCATTGCAGTTGCAGTGCACAACTCTTTGTTGCAGTTCGCGAGCTCCTCATCTGCTCTTGTTGCAGAGCATGGGCTCTAGGTGCACAGGCTTCAGTTGTTGTGGCACTCGGGCTCTGTAGTTGTGGCTTGCAGGCTCTAGAGTACAGGCTCAGTAGTTGTAGTGCACTGGCTTAGTTGCTCCACAGCATGTGGGATCTTCCCGGACCAGGGCTTGAACCAGTGTCCCCTGCATTGGCAGGCGGATTCTTAACCACTGCACCACCAGCGAAGTCCCCTAGTCACTTTCTATTCTACCAGTGCAGAAACTATGAAGATGTGAGTATGTATTCCACTCACACGCCTCTCCATCTGACAGCTCTGCAGGTCTTTCCACACAAGCTTACTTTAGTTCTCTTCATTTCACATACGGATCTTTAAAATTCCCTTTTGCCCATTTTCTGGATATACTCAATGGCAACAGACCCATTACAGCCATTTTTATATGGCAAATTTCTTGAACAAGAATCATACCATAATCCTACCATAATCATAAAGGTCAAATGCATCAGTGCTTCTCCAGGGAAGTCTTTCAATGCAGTAATGAGCCACTTTTCTTTAGGAATCAAAGTTTCACTCTGTTGAGTAAATGACTGCTCACATGCAGACGTTTCTCACTCTGAGTCAGTCAACTATGCCATAACCTTCTCTTTTCTCATTTTTTTTCGAAATCTGCAAGCTTTTACATATATATGATTGCAGTGCTTGATGCAGAGCCCTGCTGATGGAAAAGCACTCACATATTTGTTGATTTATCATACACCTGTACTTGGAATCTTAAAAACGTCCATATTAGTAATAAATAGAGCTCTTCCTATAGTGAATTTCACCATATTCAGAGCAATCCCTTTGGCTCTTGTTTATCAGACACAGTGGGCTCACACAGGTACAAAATAACCTAAATTCAAAGTTATTTATTATAGCATCGCTAGCAAAATATTGGAAACATTCAAATGCCCTTTGATAAAGCACTAGTGGTACATCCGTAAAGTGGAATACTATGCAACAATTGAAAAATGAAAAGACTTTTTTTTAACTGGAACAATCTCCTAGATATTGTCAGGCAAAAAAAATCAAGGTATAAAAGAGGGGTGAAATTATATTTATATATAATATACTAAATGTTATACACTAAATATATTTATATATAATATACTAAATGTTATTATGTGTGTATATTTTATATATTTAATTTATACAGACTCATACATCTCTGAAAGGACAGTCATTGTAGGGAAATAAGTGTCAAGAGGACAGGGGCAAAAGGAAGACTCTTTCACTATATACCCTTCTATTTTTAAATTATGTACCAAACACAATTATTATCTATTCAAAAAATAATTAAACTTTAAAAGAATATATAGTGTGATAGTTACACGCAGAAGCTCTGTAGATAAAAAGACCTGAGTTTAAGTCCCAGCTCTACCATTTACTAGTGTGTGACCTTAGGCAAGTTCTCCAAGCCCCAGTTTCCTCATCTGTAAAATGGGGGTAATGATAGTTACTGTGAGAATCAGAGCAAATCAAGTATATAAATCACTTAGCACAGTTCCTGGAAACTATTATTATTCAATGTTCTATTTAAATGGTACTGTAGACTTGAAAGTCACAAAGTTACAGTCATCATCAATCATTTTTTCTCTTATTCTCAGTGAGCAAATTTTGTTAGTTCCTCTTTCAAAAAGATACAGCATCCAACCATTTATGTCCATTGTATAACCACTAGAGATTGGCCCAGACCCTGAAGTATTAGCTAAAGACTTTGAATTTCATAAGAAAGTCAGTTAGAAGCCCCTGCACATTTGCCACTATATACAGACATATCTATATAATCTCTACTCTACTAAATACCAAATGCCATCAATTTATATCTGTATTCCCACTTTACTGTTTATAAAGTATTTTCAAACATTTTAGCTCAATTCCTGGAATTGCATCTTGGAAACAGAAGGTCCATTAAAGGACATTCTAATTTTTCAACAACTATGAAACTAGCAGAGCAGGCATTTTTGTTCCTCTTTTGTAGATAAACATTTTTAGTTGAAGAGTAACCTATTAAATATGAATTTAAATGATTTTTAAATAATAAATTAGGGCTTCCCTGGTGGCGCAGTGGTTGAGAGTCTGCCTGCCGATGCAGGGGACACGGGTTTGTGCCCCTGTCTGGGAAGATCCCACATACCACAGAGCGGCTGGGCCCATGAGCCATGGCCACTGAGCCTGCGGGCCCGTGAGCCATGGCTACTGAGCCTGTGCGTCCGGAGCCTGTTCTCCGCAACGGGAGAGGCCACAATGGTGAGAGGCCCGCGTACCGCAAAAAAAAAAAAAAAAAAAATAATAATAATAATAATAATAATAAATTAAATGAAAGCCAAAGAAGAGGAGTGACATGCCAAAGGCCACATGCTTTACAAGAAGAAAAAAAAAGCCTAGATTTCAGATCTTCTCATTTCAGCACTCATTTCACCTACAGTCTTGACAGGAAGTGTCTCTCTTACCAGGACATCATCAAGCATACTGTTCTTCCCTTACCTAGAAGGCTCTTACCTATGCCAACCAAGACTCTGTTCACAGAAGCTTCCCTGGATCTGGTAGTCCCAGGTCTCTGAATTCTATCTACTGCCATAACAAACAACTTAGGCCCACACTGATTACATCTACAAGGATGACCTACAAGCACCTCAAATTCAACATGTTCACAGCAGTAACATACTCACCTTGCCTTGTTCCTCCACCCTCAACCCTTGCCTGGACTTGCTCTTCCACCTCCACCTCCTGGGGCCCCTACTTCAGTGAATTGTCCCACCGTCACCCACATGGGAAACCATACATCTAAGAGTGATGTTACTCTCCTCCCTCTCCCTAAATCCACCAATCCTGCTTCTACCTCTAACTATCTATAGAATGAGTCCACTTCTCTTCAGAATGGATGTAGAGTGGGAGAAGAGAGAGAACTGGAGAAGAGGGCCCATGCCTAGTCCCCCAGACTTCCAGGATTGGAGAGCAGTGACTGAGAGGTCTGATCCAGGCACCAAAATAGCATGGTTCAAATCCCAGCTTAGGCACTTACCAGCTCTCTGACCTTGGGCGTGTTACTGAACTTATGTCTCATTTTTCTCATCTGTCCAGTTGAGAAAATACTAGTAGCTATCTCATAGGATTATTATAAAGTGCAAAAGAATTAATATAAAGTGCTTAGAATAATGTCTGGTACACTTTATAGTATACACTACTATTTCCAACAGAAGTATGTTTTTTTTTTTAATGTCATAAGATATTTGTTCCACAGTGGTGTAAAATCCAAAAGTTTTTCATCAAGACAGAAAATCAAAACATAGTCCAATGTCCAATCAATCTGAGTCTCCATCCCACTTAAAGTTTTAGTCACGTTGTGCCTACGGCTATTTCCCTACTGTACAACTGCAATACCTCTTACCTAGATTACTATACCAGCCTCCAATTAATTGATCTCTTTATCTCTAGCTCTCTCCAATATATTTTCCAAACTGCAGCCAAAATGATTTTTCTAAAATGTGTATCTACATATGCTGTTCTCCTACTTAAAGCCCTTCAATCACTCCCTATTACTTTGAATTAAAGTCTAGATTTTTTTTAACATGGCTTAAAGAGCCCATTGTGATATGTGTGATATGGTCTCAAGCTTCATTCTTATCTACCTTCCCACCCCGCCATCTAGGCTCCTGTCATCACTCTTTCCATTCCTAAAATTCTTTCAGGTCCCACACCTCTCAGGTCCAGGATTTTAGATATATTATGTCCTCTGCTTGAAACACCATGCCCCATCACTCTACCTCTTACATGGATAATTGCCACCTACCCTTCAGTCTTAATTTAGATGCCACTTCACCCAAAAAACACATCTCCTGGCCCCCAAATCTGGATTAGGTGCCCTTCCTATGATTCAAGCAGTACCATATACTTCCCCTATCAGAGCATTTTTCTCAACTGCCTATTTGCTTATCTATATTCCCCCATCAAACTATAAGCTGTACAAAGGTAGAGACCACATCTTTCTTTTATCCCAATGCTCACCACAATGCCTGCCACGTGGCAGGTGCTTCATTAAATGTCTGTTGAATAAATTAATATCACAAATGGGGCTCCAGCAGGTTCATGAATATTTTGCAAGCAACATTAAGTGGAAGGATTTTTTTAAACTAAAGTAAATCAAGTAAATAAAATACTAATAAATACAGAAGTTGAAAGTCTTACAGAGACACTCAATATGACATAGAATCTAATCATTATGACTGTCCAGTGACCAGGTCAGAATCTTTGGGAAACAGCAAAAGAGGCCTCTCTGAAGAATATAGGTAGAAATAGTTTCCAGTAATACAGAGGCAAGAAATCATGAGCAACAATAGATCTCCTGCTAAGCCTCTGGAAACCAAAAAAAAAAAAAAAAAAAAAAAAAATCTATTATAGGAAATCTTTTAAAAATATAAAATACATGCTTCAATCTCCTGGCCAACTGTAAGTTCTACCACACTGAACTGAAAAATCAACACCTAAAATCCATGCAGATTAAACACACTGACAAGTAAAAAATTAAGAAATATTCAATCTCACCTCTACCTTAACAGTCAATTTTCAATTCTCTTATTTTTCCCACCTCCATACACAAAGTAAGCTTCTCCATCCTCTGTACCTGGTAGCGATTTATACACAGCTCTGGTATTACTTTTATCACACTCTATCGTATTACTTAAGTACCTCTCCACCACCAGACTCTCAGGAAGACAGAGGTGGTGTCATTAATTCATCATTGTATCTTTAAGGCTATCACTGCACATAGTAGGTTTTTGGTGTTTGTGGAAAGGAGAAAAAGGAAGGAAGAGAAAGGGAGAGAAAGAGCAATCTATTTATACAAGTATGTCAAAAGGTAGTAGTTGAAGTGGTAGAGAACTCCCACAGATGTAAGGAAAAGAAGCCGGAAAGAAGTTAAATTTCTAAAAGTTAACATGCAGATAATTCAGTGAACTTTAATATTAATTAATAACAGAAATAAGGACTACTCATTCTCACCCAATGGCAGTCTACAAGAAAGCTTACAGAGTAAGGAGCTCCATGTAGACTTCTTTATGTAGCCTATGCAGAAGCACAGAGCCCCCCCCCCAAAAAAAAGGAGGAAGAGGAGGGGGGAAGAGCAGAAATGGGAAGAGAAAAATAAAAAAATTGTTCCATGCCCCACTCGGTGTCTAAGAAGTCAAAGTGATTCAAACACTTCAAAAATGGTTGTCCATGGCCAATATTATTAATATTTTGAGAAAGATGCATGAGGATATTTTACTATTAGGGGAGGGAAAAATGTTGGATATTCTCAACAGAAATTCATTGTCATATTTTCACTTAGCAACATGCCTCTAAAATGTTCAAACATGAAGTGAAAAATTCATTTGTTCAGTGTTTGTAACAGATACTCAAATATTTGAAAAATCATTATTTCAACATTAAATATCACTATTTACATTACACAGTATCCAGGCTGGAGTTAGAAGAAAAGACTATCATGTGGAAGATTTGCTTTTAACAGAGTCAGACAATCTGTTCATTCCCCAAGATGCCAAGAATTTACCTCGCTCCCCAATAAACTTAAAGACATTCCCCATATACTCTAATACCAATAGCACGGGCTGTGTAAGAGTTCATGGAAGAGAGGTGTAATCTGCTATCATCACATATGCAATGAAAAGTATAAAAGAATTCTAAAAGCCCTATAAAACTTGTATCTTTCCCACCTGGAAAATTCTCCCAGCACAGTGACTTTCTTTTTCATAATACCAAATCAAAGCTTTAATAGCATCCACGTTGTACTTAGGTTCAGCCCAGAAAACAGACTTCTCTAAAGACTTTGGAAAAGAAACCCAACACTTAGATGGAGCCTTATCACTTCAGAAGAAGGTCTATTCCGAAAGAGAACCATCTGTCCCTGAAGGCTGAGCTCATTCCAAAGAGAAGATATGTAACTTCCCCTTTTTTATTAATTTATTGGCATGATAACTCACATCAATTTAAAGGCATTTCATCCACAATGAGCAAACTGTTTGAAAGCTAAATGCACTAAATCTTCTTTCACGGGGCCTGTAAGTATTTTTTGAACTCTTAGTGGTTTGCACTTAATGCTTTATTTTAAAATCAGTTTAATCATTTCCTAAAACCAGTATTTCTTCAGGAAGATGGATTTCATTTTACCTCCATATCTATTACCACAGGTCAGAATTGCAATGAATTGTGATTCCATTTGAAACCACTAATACTGCACTCAAAAATCCAACCAGTAAGGGAGTCTGAAAACACAATTTTCCAAAATGACTATAGTGCTCCTACTTCCTATTCTTAAATATCTAAGACACTAATTGAATGTCCATACTATTTTATTTATAGATCTTTCTCAAATACTCTCACAATAAAATCACCAGTTTTTAATTCCCACTTCCACAAAAGCTCTTTTTTTTGGCTTTATGTTGAAGGCTTAACAACTGTATTTTTTAAATCAGTTTGATAAATAAATGTTCAAAAAACAAAATGTTCTTATGAGACTCAGAAGTCTCTACAGCATATAACTTGATATGCTTTATAACAGTAGGAACAGAGGACAAAACTATTAAAGTATAGTAACACTCAATTATACAAAACAGATGTATGTATATGTGTATAAGTATACATGTGCATGGGATATATATCCACTTTGTGAATTATCTACAAAAACAATTTAATGTCAGGCAGCTTTTATCCACCACGTCTTCTTGGCTATGGTATGATCATGAATATAAAATCAAGCATATAAATCACTAAAGCAAAACCTAGATTGGAGAAGTAGGCATGTCATAGTATCAGGCAATCACAGACTCCTGGAATTGGAAAGAACATCAAAGGACATCTGATACAGCATGGAATTTCTTTCATAGATCTAATGGATGCGGACATGGACATTGTTATAAGTTTTCAAACGACAGGGAGCCCGTTCTTTACTTTCCCCAGGAAGCTCATTTCATCAGACTCCAGTGACAGGATGTTTCTCCTCATATCAAGCCAAAATTATCTCCCTATAAATCCTCCTGTCAGGTAGTACCTAGTCTGTTCTTACAGATATTCCTAGTCCATCTTTAACAGGTCTCTGTGCTCTAGATATGAAGGAAATGAACATGTTCCCCCTGGTCATATTTCCTAGAGGCTAGGCATCTTTTCTACATCCCCAACACCCTAAGCTGTCCTTCATATCATTTAAAGACCCTTAACCACCCCAGACACTTCAGTCTCCTCTTGGTGAAATTCAATTTGCCAGTATCTCTATTAAAAAATGGCATCTAGAACTAAAAATCATACTCCACAAATTATTACCAACATTTATTCACTAGGAAATAGATATTTGGGAAGGAGTCAAACCAAAGAACCCTCTGCTTCCTAGGGAGCAAGTCTTAACATATACAATGGAAATGGCTAGATCAACAGAAAATATAAATCAATGCTATCCAAAGACAGTGATGAGAAAAATGGGGGGGGGGAGTTTAAAATACAGTGTCATCAAGCTATTCATTCTGAAAGAAATTAAACCACACTATGTGCTAGTCCACAACCTAAATTACCTGAGAACTGGTAATGCTAAAGTAATATGACCAAAACTTTCTAAATTTGCAATAAGCACGGTTATATATAGTCATAGCCTTTAAAATAAATTACTTTTAATCTCATCTAAAGAATCAAATGAAATCAAAATACTGGATGTAATTAAGACTGTTTAGTTTCCCTGGAGATTATACGGATCAGACATGTTAAGCATTCTAGGAATGAAACATTTGATACAATTAAGAAAATCCTATTGAAAAAAATTAGTCTGTAAAACAGAGATAATATGGGGCTAAGGAATGGCTTATTAATTACTCATTCAATTCTGAGTATAATAAACACAGCTATTACCATTTTAATTCACTAGTGGCTGAGCTCAGAAAGCTAAAACACTGCCACTCAATCTGCCTCCAGAATCTATTGATTTAATCAGTATAGTCACTGCCTGCTTCATTTACTGAATCACAGAATTATTTTAGGCTGAAAGGAATTTAGATGAAAAAAAAAATGCTAGTAAGGAGGACCAAAATTAAAGACCAAAATCTGGTACCTTGTCTTCTATACTTGAACAACCCTTCAAATACTTGAAAGCAGCTGTCATACCCTCCCTTCCCGCCCTAACCAATCTTCTTTCCAAGGCCAGTTCCTTCAATGACTTATAATATAGGGAGGATCTCAGAACAAAGTCCTATATAAGTGACCTCTGGTAATTCAGACATGTTCTTTCATGTCTGACGGGCCAGCTTAGACTGTGTCTTCAGGGGATAAATGAGTGGCTATCGGGAGGAGGCTGCCCCCAACAAGATGAAGCCTCTTGAGCCTCACTCTTCAACCCCTCGGTTACTCTGCATAAGGCAAACAAGAGGGACCTGAGAGACACAGCCCTGGAGCAGAGCCAATCAGTAAGTGACTATGGAAGAAGATGAGAAGAGAGGCTATGACTATGCCAACATCAGAAACACCAGGGGACAGCACCTCCAGTTCAGGGGCCTTCCCCTATACCTGGCCTTTCTCCAATAGCACTCTCTCCACTAGGTCTCAGCCAACCTAATGGGTCTTTCCTGTTTCTGACTAAGCCCTGGGGCAAACAGGACAGAGACTCCTCCAGAGAGTATATAGCCACAGAGGGAGTTCTCCATGAGGATAAGGTCATAATCCTAAAGTAGACAGGCAAGTAACCTAGGATGATATTAAAGTGGCAGGATGCTATAACAAGAGAAGCAGGCTGGCAAAAGCCCAAAATATTAGATGCTTGGGGAAAATGCTAAAGACAAAAGACAAAGAAAAGGATTTTTTTAAGCTAGGCTTAAAATAAGAAGAATAAAACCAAGACAGTTGTTAATTCTTAACTACAGATTATGCTTCTGTCTTCTCCATCCAAACTGACCTCAAATCTCAGCCCAGCATAACAGGCTCTTTGTAAAGCTGGGCACTGCTGGCCTGTCAGTCATTGTCTTCTACTATTCCCCTGGATATCAGCTTCCTTAAAGACCTACACTCTTCCCGACCTCCAGGCTTTTGGGCCTGCTGTTCATCCTGCCTCAGATTCCTTTCCCCTTCTGCTCATCCTCCCTTGACTGCCCCAAGCAGACTAGGGAGTACTCTCCTCCAGCTCTGACAGCACCAATCCATGTGTCTCTTCCAGCACCTCCCATGGGATATGATCATTTCTTGGTTTGCTTCCCTCCAAAACAGACTGTAAGCTCTCAAAGACTGTATCTTCATGTTCCAAGAATCTAGCATAGTCTGGCTCTTAATTTAGTAAGTGAATGAATCAAATGAGGGAAGTAGGATAAGTAAGGTGACAATCATGTGCCAAGCTTTGTCTCATGTATGTCTTTTATCTCTTCTCTACTGACTAATGACAGACATACAGAGAACAGTGCCTGAAACACACTAAGTGATCAATAAAAACTGACTGAATAAATCAAGTGAATAAACATGAAAAGAGCTTTGACAGATTCAGCAAAGTGATATAGTCATGAGTATGAAGGACCCTTCCAGTGCTAAGATTCTATGGAGTTTTAAAAAACTGTACTTATACGAATTTCCCAGAAGATTTGGAAAAGAGAAAGGGAAACTAGCATTTATTGAGGAGCTACAAATTTGTTAGGTACTTTATATATGATATTTGATTTGTTTTTCATAATAATCCTGGGAAATTGGGATTATAATCCCCATTTTACAGATAAAGAAACCAAAGATAGAGATGCAGAGACAAAATTTGAACTCAGGTGAGCCTGACCCCAATCCTAATCTTTTCCCACACTGCACACATGAATCCCTGGGAGAAACACAATTCTCCCTTCCCTATCACTCCATTCCAAGGAAAAGGAGTTCTGAAACAAGCCAAGGCTCAATCAGGTCATGATTCCAGAGGGTAGAGCTTTCAGTGGGAAGTATGAAGAGGTGAAAAAGCTCTACCTTCCCTTGAGAATACCCCTCTTTTCCTTGTCGAAAAGTTCACTACTCTTCCCATGTTCCTCCCATGAGTCTGGAAGGAAAATTGTAGGACCTCTCCAGCTTATAAAGGGCCTCTCCAACGCCTCTTTTACTCTTCCCATTCCCCAACAGGTCAAGTGGCAATCAAGTTATAATTCAGAGGAATGATGGCAAGGAGAGAGTTATGTGGGTCTACTTGAGAGGCCTTAGATTAGAGGGGAAGCATCCCTGAAGCTTACACATCCCCTGCAAGCCTATTCACCAAGTTATAAGTCTACATACAAATGGTAACCAAAGTCCTAACTAGCAATACAGATATTTCTTTGCCTAGAATGTCTTCTGTGTAGGATGGTGGCATCTAATTGAGGTGACAAGGAATCAGCCAAATTTTGTTTCCCCAAAACATGACTCACAAGTTGACTTAAACAAATAACATGAGGTGTACAACAAATGGCCCTGGGACAACTGGTTATCCTCAAGCAAAAGAATTAATTTGGACACCTACATCTCACATATACAAAAATTAACTCAAAATGGATCAAGGCCTAAATACTAGAGCTAAAACCACAAAACTCTTAGGAAAAAAACATACGAGTAAATCTGACCTTGAATTAGGCAATAGTTTTTTAGATATGTCATCTAAAGCCAAATGACCAAAGTAAAAACAGATATATTGAACTTCATAAAATTAAAACTTTTGTTCCTCAAAGGACACTACCAGGGACTTCCCTAGCAGTCTAGTGGTTAAGACTCCATGCTTCCATTACAAGGAGCATGGGTTCAATCCCTGGTCAGGAAACTAAGATCCCACATGCCACAGGGCAAGGAGGCCAAAAAAAAAAAAAAAAGACCCTACCAAGCAAGCAAAAAGACAACCTACAGAATGGGAGGAAATGTCTGCAAATCATATGTCTGATAAGGGTCTAATATCCAGAATATATAAAGAACTCTTCCAACTCAAGAATAAAAAGAGAATCCAAATTTAAAAAATAAAGGAGTTAAATAGATACTTCTCCAAAGAAGATATACAAATGGCCAAAGATGTTCAACATCATTAGTCATCAGGAAAATGCAAATCAAAAGTATAATGAGATACCACTTCACACCTACTCAGATGGCTATAATCAAAATGATAGACAATAACAAAGGGTTGGGGATGGTATGGAAAGACTCCTCATACATTACAGATGGGAATGGTGCAACCACTTTGGAGAACAGTTTGGCAGTCTTCAAAAAGTCACACATAGAGTTACTGTATGACCAGCAATTCTACTCCTAGATATATACTCAAGAGAAATGAAAAGATATGTTCACACAAAAACTTACACACAAATATTCATAGCGGCATCATTCATAACAGCAAAAAAGTAAAAGAAGAAACAACCAAAACTGCCATCTACTGAGGAATGGATAAAAACAATGTGGTATATCCATATGATAGAATTTTATTTGTTTATAGAAAAGAATGAAGGACTAATACATACTACAACAGAAATGATTCTTGAAAACATCATGCTAAGTGAAAGAAGCCAAATGCAAAAGGGCCCATACTGTATGATTCCATTTATATAAAATGTCCATAATAATAGGCAAATCCATAGGGAAAGAAAGTAGATTAGTGTTTGCCAGGGGCTGGGGGAGGGGAGAATGAAGAATGACTGCTAACGGATGTGGGATTTCTTTTTTGGGGCGATGAAACATTCTAGAATTAGATAGTGGTGACGATTGCAAAACCTTGTGATCTACTAAAAACTTAATTTTATACTTTAAAAGGATGAATTATATGGTATGTTAATTATATCTCAATAAAAAAAGGTGAGCTGCAAGTATAAAAATGAGCTAAGTGTACACATTATAACGTGTACCATCAAAGAGATAAAACAGAAAAGCAATTAAGTTAACTTGAAAATCACTGCTGCACATTGGTGTTTACTTAATAATAACAAATATGAGAAGTACTGCATTTTATTGCCATAAACTGCATACGAACATAAAGAAGATTAAGAGGAAAAATTAATTTGATTCCATGAAAAACTTCCAAGGATAAATATTTGCTTTCTTCCCAATATCTCAGCTGGTTGGAAGCTGAGCTCCCTGGAGCAGATATAAGAGCCTCTATGTTAGATTTGCTGACAGCAAACAGACTTGAAAGAATTCAAGTATAAGAAACTGAGCCTCAGACACGCTGCCTTTGGTAAATGGTAAATGGATTCTCTCCCAGCAAGCTCTGTCACTGCAGACAAGCATTCCACCATGATAACGACAAAGTAACAGAGTAGAACTTTCAATTACCAGCATCTCAACCTTAGAGACTGGATGAACATCTTCCATAAGGCTTTTCTCAGATTCTCTGAATGAATGTGTGAGTCCAAATGACCAGTTTTTCCAGGTGAACACAGTTCATGTCAAGAATATTGAATCACAAGCAAACTTTGTACACATACAATGTAAAAGTAAAAACATAAGACAATATTCTAGAACTATGCCTGGAACATCATAGGCACCCAATAAATACTTGTTGAATAACGTTTATATAGTTAATAATATCTACTACATAATTTAGATCAAATACTAAGGCAAACAGTAGCAGTATTTCTAAATCAACTTACCTTCATCAATAAAGTTGTTTTTTTCTTGCTTTATTCCTGATGTTATACTACACCCTTATTGAGAGTCAAACTGAAAAGTCAATGGTTATTAAGAAATAATTAGTCTATCATAAGTAGAAAGGATATTCTGATTAATTCTAAAAGTTACTGCCTCTCATCTTACAAACCTTCCTGAAATAAAACAACTTTGGGTTAATAAAACTGCAGGAATTTGTGAGGTGGTTAGTCTTTCATGCACCCTAAGATTTATTTTAGTTAATAAACTAAGAAAAAGATATATTGATATAGTTTAATAATAAGTTGTTTACTCTTCACATTCTGGAACCCTAAGACAGATCAAGCAAAACACAATTCACCTCATTGATCCCTATTGGAGCTCAGTAGGAAGGGAAATTCTTTCTGAAGCACATATTAAAGCACACTAACTTACCAATGCCTAGAAGGTCAGCAATTAATTCTACATTACATTTTCCCTTTTTTAAGCCTCTTTTAAAAACAGGGAAATAATTTCTCAGAATCCAACAACTGTGGGTGCTTGAAATACTATATAGAATCATCAGATGGATAAAAGAAGTACAAAATCTCTTCAGAGATCACATCTTTTCCTCTTTCAGGACACTCCTAAAAGTCTCTAAGGATACCATTCTACAAGTTCACGATCTATGACAGACTGTCAGAAAAAGTCTTCATCAGTTTCTTTTACAGCAGTATAAGCTCTTTTCTTCTATCTTCAAGGAGACATGAAGATGACATGAGTATCACCCTTTACATCATCATCTTTTAGGTTTTTTATTGGAAATCACACTACTCAATTCTCTTTCACTTTCATTAACTCTTCCTTGATTTGCTGACGTCACAAAATAACATTTTTAAAGAAAATGTAGTTTGTTAACTGGTCTCTGCATGAAAAAGACTTTCTAAGCATAAAAAGCAATTAATCAAAAAAGAAAAGGTTAACGAGTAAACAACATAAAATTGTTTTAATTTCTATAAATGAAAAGCCATCATAAATTAAAAGAAAAGGCAACTGTAGGAGAAATGCCCCAATATGACAAGCAAGGGATAATATCCTTACTCTATAAAAAGTTCACACAAATCAGCGTCTGGCCAAGACAAGTGCCCCCTACCCCGTCCTGCATTCCCCTCCTCATCCATACAAGAAATTGCTAGGTCCCTACAAAAAAAAAGAGGTTACAGCTTCTTTCTCCCAGCTTTCAGGATCACTGTGCCTTTTTTCTGCCTTAGTCCTTTGCTTCCTACCCTGATGCCCTTTTTCTTCTCAGCCCTGTTAGCCAGGAGATTCAGATAAACAGCCTGATCTTGATTTCAGATTTTCCCCAAGATCCAGCCTCTGAAACACTGCTTTCTACATTGCTCTGTAACCTGCAGGCAAGTAACAACTCACCCCAGGCTCCAGGGATACCTTATCCAACTAATTCCAGCCAAAGTCCAACATACTGGCTCCTGCCTGGGCTGGGGAGGCAGAGATCAAACAATTAAACAATTAAGAAAAAAACTGAGACTCCAATATAAAAACCGTCAAAGAGCTTGTGCAGGCAATCTAATAGCTAATAAGATTTTTAATGCTTTAACACATTAATAATGGAAGATGTGAGTTAAAATGAGGTACCATTTTTAATCTGTGAAATTTGTGAAGATTTTAAAAAAAATAATAATGCTAACACAGGTGTCATAAAACTGATAGTAGGATGGTAAACTGGTATACTCTTTCTAAAGGTGGCAGCATGTGTGAAGAGCATTCATCTGCCCTTTGACCCTGCAATGCCATTTTTAGGAATTGATCTTCAGTAATCAAAAATCTAGTCAAAAGATTTAAGTATAAAGATATTCATCTCTACATTTTTGTACGTGAAATGTAACTATCCAACAGTAAGTAAATTGCAAATAAATTATGCTTTGTCCACAGTGTGGATTATTATGGAGCCAATAAAAATGATATAGTAAGAGCTGACTATTCTATAGCACTGATTAAGGACCACTAACTGCCCTAAGCAGTTAACATGTATTCAGTCATTCACTCCTCCAACAACATAAATGGAAACTGTGAGGTAGGTAGGTGCTAGTATCATCTCCATTTCACAGTTGAGAAATCGGAGGCACAGAGAAGTTATGTAATTGGTTCAAGGTTACACTGGCACAGACTCACATGCCCTTTTCTGAAATTCTAAAATCCAAAAAGCTCTGAACACCACGTGTTCTCATAAATTTGTGGCAAATTCATTTGTTGGCAAAACCTGACCTGAACTGAAGCAAAAGTATGTATAGTCTTTACTTACCCCACTTTGAGTGAAGTTATGCATTTGATTACAGAGTGCTGCCCCAGGCCCCACTAGAAGGGATGCAGTTTATATACCATGTTGTCTTTCTATAATCTGAAAAATTCTGAATTTTAAAGCACAGATAGCCCCGTGAGTTTCATATAAGGAATTGTGGCAGAGCTGAAATTCAAATCTATGCATCTGCTTGGCTCTGGAGTCTGTGCTCTTAACCATGACGGTTATTTTGAGAGCCTGTTTAATGGCATGGGAAAATTCTTATAATTAAAATATTTAAGTATTTATTAACTACATACTATGTGTCAGACACACAGACAAAATTAAAATTGGGACAATGCTACTAAGGACAGATAACTGGTGTCAGAAGAGCCTATACCGTAAGGGGGCTTGTCCTAGACAGACTGGTCAGTGGCAGTTTTCCTGAGGAACCATCTGATCTGAGAAGTGAAGAATGAGCAAGAGTTAACGAGAAGAGGGAAGAGCATACCTAGAAGGAGAAGAGCATATGCAAAGGCCCTGTAGTAGGAGGGAAAATAGAGACAAAGGACTCAGAGTCAGTGTAACTGGAACACAGAGAACCAGGAGAGCCTAGTGTAAGATAAGGCTAGAGAGGAGGTAGATGCTACAGGACCTTATAGGTGGCGTAACCATTTGCCCCAATTTGCCTGAGGGACAGTCCCAATGTAAATAATAGCACTCTCTTTTACTCTCAAAGGTATCCTGGTCTATATGATAAAATATATGGCCATCCAATTTATCGGCCACATTAAAGAGCTGTACTTTTATCCTAAGAGCAATAAGAAATCCTGATGGATTTTAAGTGGCAGGGGGGCAGAAGAAGGGTATCGTAATGAAATTTTAATTTTCAAAAGATTAGTCTTGCTTCAGGGCAAAGAATAGACAAGAATACTGAAAGGATAGGGTGAATACCTTTAGACCAGTTTGGAGGCTACAACAGGAGACCAGGCAAGAGACAATGGCAGCTTGGTCTAGGGTGACAGTGGTAGAGACAGAAAGAAGTGGGTGGAATTGAGTTTGGTTTGAACGTAAAATAAACAGACCTTGATGATGATTTGCACATGGAAAGAGAGTCCAAGACTTCTGGCTTGCAAACTAAATGGATGGTGTTATGATTCACTAGAGATTTACATGAGCTAGAAATTTAAATATGTGAGGCATCTGCATAGCAGCTGTAATTTGAAGCGGGGGAGCCTGTAAGAGTGTCTAAAACAAGAAAAGTTTAGGTTCAAAACTTACTGATGTTTCTTTCCATTGGCAGAGCCCTCTTCCGATGCATGACCCCATTTTCTGGTTGAATACTGGAGCTGTTTGGTGGTTAGACAAAAGAGAAGGTCCCCCTTGCCTAGTGATATGGGACAGGGGGAATCAAACCACGTGCAGCATGTAAACACCCGTTACAACTAAACCCCAAGTGCTTGATATTTACTGTTCACAAAGCAGTCTCACATACAGGCTCCTTGGAGCCCACAACACTTTGTGAGAAAATGTGGTCTGCATTTACGGATGAGGAAACTGAGGTAGAGCGCTTAAATTACCTGTCTACACAGAGGCTGCCCTTATGCCATACTATCTCCTCAAAAGTGCCATCCACTGTGTGCAAGCAACTACACTAAGTGCTGTAAGAACTACCAAATAATGAGGTCCTACTAGGTGCCAGGCTCTAGGAGATTAAAAAGAGAGAGAGGGGCTTCCCTGGTGGCGCAGTGGTTGAGAGTCCGCCTGCCGATGCAGGGGTTCGTGCCCCGGTCCGGGAGGATCCCACATGCCGCGGAGCGGCTAGGCCCGTGAGCCATGGCCGCTGGGCCTGCGCGTCCGGAGCCTGTGCTCCGCAACGGGAGAGGCCACAACAGTGAGAGGCCCGCGCACCGCAAAAAAAAAAAAAAAAAGAGAGAGAGAGAGAAGAATTTTTTTTAAAAAAAAAAAGCAACTTCAGAACTTTTAAGGATGTGTTACACTTACCCTAGAGTAAATTCGCTTTAAATTTCAAAAAGGTTCACGTCCCAAGGTGGGGTCGAGGTGAGAAGATGGAGATGAACCGGGCAGCCAGGGACCACCCCAAACAACGACCCAGGGAGAAATGAGGTCCCAACGTCTGGGCCCCGGGAAACACCAGGAAGGGACGGCGGGGGCCACCAGCCGACTGGGCAGCGGAGGCCCAGCTGCCCGTTTGCCAGCTCGTTGCCAAAGCAACGGCCAGGTCGGCTTTAGCCCGGGGCCTCCCGCCCACTTCCGCGGGGTCCGCCCTGCGCCGCAACGCCAGGGGCCACTCACCCAGGCCGTCGGGTGGGCTGGCTCCCAACTGGCGCGCACACTCCGCGCTGGTGGTCGCCAAGTCCGGAATTCCGCACCTGGAGAAACTTTTCGGCCGGCGGGGCAGCCTTAGGGAGCTGGACGGCGGCCGCGTCGGGACAAAGCGCGTCGGCTTGGCGCGAAGCCCTACTCCCCGCGGCGGGGCTGAAGAGGAGGGTGCTCCCAGGTGTGTTCGGAGGCGTTCCCGCGAGCAGCTCCTCTTAGCGATGGACCTAAGAAGTCTGTCTCGGGGACAGAGAAGCAGACATGTTACACTTTATAACAGTGATATCACAGTACTGAGGTGATGTCCTGGCTAGTATTCTCGCTCAGGGCTCGAGGCCTCGTGGTTCAGCTGGTTGGAGCTGGGACTGTAAGCCTCGCACTGCAGTGGGTTCCCAGCTGGCCTAAAAGTCAGGGAAATGAGTATCAGTGCTGGGGGGAAGGCCGCCGGAGTGGAGGGTGTTTGTCCCCACAGAGGCGCTGAGAAGGCTCTTGAGAGATCAAATGACAATGACCAGGAATATGTTTTAGCCACAAAGCTCTGTGGAACCATCTGAATGCGTGCCCCCCTGCAATAGAGGCTAGAAATGCGGGCTCCAGCTGTATGCTAATGTATTTCTGACCTGAACTTAGGAATGGCTTCTGTGGACACGGGTCTTGCTCTCTAGCAGCTGCCGCGGGATTGAGGGGACGAGGGGTGGGCTCAACTCTCCAGATACTAGCCTAATTATTCAGGCAGATGTCCTCTAAAATTTATTTGATTAATAGCCAAGAACTTGATACAGCAGGTCGATTCATTTTATTGCTTAGAGGTAGAAGTCCACCTTTGGCAACGGGTTCCTCCTGTCAGCTTCATCTGAAAACTAATAATGGCCGTGGTAAGCGACCAGTAACTTCAGTTTTGCAAATTTTCCGAACACAAAAATAATCCCCACCATGTCCTGTACTCTAGAACTTCGGGGTATTGGCCAGACTTTGTTCTGAAGAATTACAGAACTGTTGTCTAACAAGGGTCTGGAATAGCCTGCAAGAATTTTCTCTCTGTCTCTCTCCCTCAACCCTGCCTCTATCCAAGCATAAGTGTTAGTGCCACAGTGTCCAACAAAAGAAGATAAACTCTACCATCTGCTTCATTGAGCTGTGAAGTGTGTGGATCTGCCTTTAGTCAGCAGCTATGTAGTCTTACACTCCACAGCCTTACCAAGAAATAACTTTGAACTGTCCACTTTCTCATGCCTGTGAAAAGCCTGGTGGAGAGAAACTACAGTTGCGGAGAATTGTTTGAAAGGCATGCAGATGACCCCCTCCTCTACATAGTTTCTAGGTCAAGTGAGTTCCAAACCTGCTACATATCAGAGACATCCGGGGAGTTCTATTTGTTTTGCTTTGTGTTTAAATACAGATTCACAGGACGCGCTTCCAGAAATTCTGATTAAGTAAATCTCACGAAACCATTTTTAAAAGATCTTCATATGAGCTTGATACAAAGCTAGATTGGGAACCACTGGGCTATGTTTTATCCTGAATTAAGCCAGACCATCAAAAAGCTGTTTGTACCACTTTTTCTTCACCCTTACAAAATTGTCTCTACCAAGTCATGCTTTACCCTTATGCCATCTGCTTATATTGAGATGCTATTAAAAAAAGATACGCATGACACCTCTGAATTTACTGGAGGGATTATTTTAAGAATGATGTTTATTACATCCCAGTAGCAGAATCCTACCATATTGCCCAGCCCAGGGTTTTTCAAGTTTTTTGGATGATAATCCACCAAAAGAAATATGATTTACATTATCACCCAGTACACAGGTACCTACACATTTAATAACTAAAACAAGTTTTATAAAATATTACCCATTCCACATGCATTTTATCGCTTTTTAATGCTGGTTTCCACCCGTTTAATGATTTATTGACCCCTAGATGAGTTGCAAGTTGCATTTTAAAATCAGCAGTATAGGGACTTCCCTGGCGGTCCAGTGGTTAAGACTTCACCTTCCAGTGCAAGGGGTGCGGGTTTGCTCCCTGGTCAGGGAGGCAAGATCCCACATGCCTCGTGGCCAAAAAAACCAAAACAATAAAACAGAAGCAATATTGTAACAAAGTCAATAAAGACTTTAAAAATGGTCCACACCAAAAAAAAAAAATCTAAAAAATTAAAAAAATAAAATAAAATCAGTAGTATAGCCAGATATCTTTTTCTGGAAACTAGCCCTGATCCTCAGACAAACTAGGCCACCTGTCCACAGTCTATTGCTCCAATAGCGGTACCAGAGCCAACCCAATCACATCTTTCTCCCAGGAATTTGGAATTAGGACTGAGAGATTTTAGTTTTTCTAAATCTAGGTAGCTAACATAGAAACATAGAATGCTGTAATATTGAAAGTCAGAAGCTATCCACAGACACGCCTTCCCATCATGTGGCCTGGAGAAAAGCAGAAAACCAAGTTGCAGGAAAAATGTGAAAAGAACAGGAAGGATGAAAGAGATTCACAAAGAGGAGAGAAGAGACCAAAAGTGTTGTGACAGCTTTCCATCCCTGATCATTTTATTTCTTGAAATGAGCTGCATTCCTGCCTTTGAATTCCAAATCTTTATAATAAGATGCACTCTTTTGCTTAAGCTGGTTCAAATGGCTGAGTTTCTGTTATTGCAACCAAGATGAATCTAATTATATTGGTTTTATATGGCTTTTGTAACAAATTACCACAAACTTGGTGATTAAACAATCTAAGTGTATTATCTGGCAGTTCTATAAGTCAGAAGTTTGACACAGGACTCACTGGACTAAAATCAGTGTCAGCAGGGATTTGTTCTTTTCTGGAGGCTCTAGGGGAGAATCTGTTTCCTTGCCTTTTCCAGTTTCTAGAGGTTACCTACATCCCTTAGGTTCATGGCCCTTTTCCTCCATCTTCAAAGGCAGCAATATTGCATCTTTCTGATCGTGTTTCTGAGGTTACATCTCCCTCTGATTCTAGCTAGGAAGCTTCTTAGCTTTTAAGGACCCAAATGATTAGATTGGGTCCACCCAGAAATTCCAGAATAATCTCCCCATCCCAAGGTCCTTAGCTTAATCACCTCTGCAAAGTGCTTTTTGCACAGAGAGTAACATTCCCAGCTTCCAGGAATTAGGACATGGACATCTGGGGGAAATGTGGGGGTGGATCCACACTAACATACAATCACTCTATGCCTTAATGTATTTCAATCCTGAGTGTCAGGGAAAAAAAAATCTTTTTCTCCTTGAAAACCTGATTTCCTTATAAAGAAAGCAAACCATGAAAATGATAACTTTTCCCTTTTCACCTTCGCTTCTAGGAAGACAGGAACCAAACTTGCAGCTCAACATTAATAATTTTGTCAAACTCTACTGCTTGCATATCGGTGTTACAACTTGCTTCTGTTCTCTCTCTCTTCCATTTTCCCTCATTTCTACCTTTTTTTCCCCATTGTATTGACTGTATTATTTTAAGCTGCTTCAGATATTTTGACTTGTTGTTTCCTCTGCTTATAAGGCTCTGTCCCCATACCTCCTCCACAAGGCTGGTTCCTTCTCATCATCTATATCTCAGCTCACATGCCACCTCCTCAGAGAAGCCTTCCCTGATCCCCCATCTAAAGTAGTCCCTCCCACAGTCTATCACATTACTTTACTTTGTTGTCCTAGAGCACTGAACACCATCTAAGACAATCTGATTTATTTTCTTTCTTCCCTCACTGGAAGTTAAGCTTCAAGACAGTAGGGACCCAGCCTCTTTGTTTATTGCTTGCTCCCAGTACCTGGAACAGTGGCTGGCAGTCAGTAGCTATTTAATAAAAAACCATGGCATTAGTAAATGAAAGAATGAATAAAGGAAGGGCAGGAAGAAGGAAAGAAGAGACTTTGTAGAACATGTTGATATATAGACAGATAGATAAATAGGCAGATAGGCTGACAGATAGACAAATATTCATATCTGATGCGAAAATGTCACCAATATTTATAGGGAAGAATCAGAGAAACTATACAAGGAAGTAAAACATAACTCCCTACAATATGTTCATAGAGCTACTGGGTTTTCTTGGGGAACCCTTTATGTAAATACCTTAGACAGAAAGTTTCTTGAAGTTTTCCAGTGGCTCAAGGCAGCTACATTAAATATCCAGGCTGGTTACCATGTCTGAAGTCATCAGTTCTCAGTGAGGTGATGGATTGCAACACCATGACCCCTAACAACAACAAACTCTTGACACTGCCAAGGGAGCTCAGTCTATTCCAGGGGTTATTACTGCACAGCAATCGGCTCTCATTCTAGTCCAGTAATTATCAATGTCACCACTGGCAACAAGTGTTATATGCTGTTTACTTAAACACTCTATGGTAACGTCATTGTTACAATGCAATATCAAATTGCTTGACATTTAAGAAGAGAGATCAGAATCGAAGTTTGTCAATATAACAAAACATAGAAGCAATTAGTATAGTTTGTTCCAGGGTTTGTTGACCCTGTTAGTAAAAATACCAAAGTCTTGGAGGGAAGAGATGGACTTCAGTTTTCATAAGTCAAGAAGCAGTTGATTTACACATTAATTACAATTTATCTCTGTTATTCAAAAGACTTTTAAAAGACTCTATATCACAAAAACATCACTCCATAATTTTTCTGTTCTATAAGATAAATTATGATATTTTTAAATCATTATGTATTAAGATTTCTTAAATTGGGGGACATGTCTTTGAAAAGTGTATAATGCAAAATGTAACTTTATCCTAATGATAGCTCTTTGATTATTGGTAGGCTCTACCAATTTATACAAAGTCTTTCCACTTTTCTCTTCTCCTACCTTGACAAAAGTAAAACTGTACCTTATCCCCACAGCTCAAAAGGAAATAAACGTTTAGCAATTAACTCAGTTTTTCTGATCAACTGTGGATGGCTGACCCAGCCCCCTTTTCAGATAAAACGAGTAGAGTTCAGGTTAGTGCATGCCAAAACTAAATTAATGGTTCATAGAGTGGAAGACTTGATATTGTTTAGATGGAAATACTCCCCACATTGATCTACAAATTCAATGCAATCCTTATCTAAGTTTCAGCTGCCTTTTTTGTAGAAATTCACCATCTGATCCTAAAATTCATATGGAGATGGAAGAAACTCAGAGGAGGCAAAACAATGTTAAAAAGAAGAACAAAGTTGGAGGACTCACACTTCCTGATTTCAAAACTTACTACAAAGCTTTAGTAATCAAGACTGTCATATTGGCATAAGGATAGACATATAAAACAACAGTATAGAATTGAGAGTCCAGAAGTAAAGCCATGCATCACTGAACAACTGACAAGGGTGCCATGGCAATTCAGTGGGTGATAGGATAATCTTCAACAAATGATGCTAGGAAAACTGCAAGAGAGTATATTTGAACCTGTACCTCACACCATATACAAAAGTTAACTCAAAATGGATCAAAGACCTAAATATAGGAGCTAAAACAATAAAATTCTTAGAAAAACCACAGTTATAAATCTTCAAGACCTTGGATTAGGCAATGGTTTCTTAGATATGGCATCTAAAGCAAAAGCAACCAAAGAAAAAATAGATAAATTGGACTTCGTCAAATTAAAACTTGTGCTTCAAAAGACTATCAAGAAAATAAAAGACACCCACAAAGTGGGAGAAAAATATGTGCAAGTCTTATAAGTGACAAGAGTCTAGTATCTAAAATATATTAAGAATTCCTACAACTCAACAGTAAAAAAACAAATAACTCAATGTAAAAGTGGGCAAAGAATTTGAAGACATTTTTCCAAAGAAGATATACATAAAGCCAATAAGCACATAAAAAGATGCTCAATATCATTTGTCATTGGGGAAATGCAAATCAAAACCATAATGGGGTACCACTTAATACCCATTAGGATGGCTAGAATCAAAAAGACAGACAATAATATATGCTGGTGATGATGTAGAAAAATTGGAACCTTCATACATTGCTGATGGGAATATAAAATGGTAGAGCTGCTTTGGAAAATAGTCTGGCAGTTTATTAAATAATTAAGCATAGGGTTTCCCTTGTGGCGCAGTGGTTAAGAATCCGCCTGCCAATGCAGGGGACACGGGTTCGAGCCCTGGTCCGGGAAGACCCCCACATGCTGCAGAGCAACTAAGCACGTGTGCCACAACTACAGAGCCTGTGCTCCAGAGCCCACGTGCCACAACTCCTGAAGCCTGGCGCCTGGAGCCCGTGCTCCACAACAAGAGAAGCCACCGCAAAGAGAAGCCTGCGCACCACAACGAAGAGTAGCCCCCGCTCACCGCAACTAGAGGAAGCCCGCGCACAGCAGTGAAGAACCAACGCAGCCAAAAATAAATAATAATAAAATTTTTTAAAAAATTAAGCATAGTTATCATATGACCACTACCCAAGAGAATTGAAATTACATGTCCACACAAAAAATTTATACACAAATGTTCACAGAAGCATTATCCATAATAGCCAAAAATGGAAACAACCCAAAATGGCCATTAAATGATGGATAGATAAACAAAAAATGGTATATCCATACAATGGAATTGTATTTGGCTACAAACAGGAATGAAGTATTGATACATGCTACAACATGGATAAACCTTGAAAACATATGCTAAGTGAAAGAAGCCAGATGCAAAAAGCCATATCTTGTATGATTCCATTTATATGAAATGTCCCAAATAGGCAAGTCTGTATAGAGAAAAAGTAAATTAGTGGTTGCCTGCCAGGGACTGGGAAGAGGGAATGGGGAGAGACTGTTAACAGGTATAGAATTTCTTTTGGAGGTGATAAAAATGTTCTAAAATTAGACAGTGGTGATGGTTGAACAACCTTGTGAATATACTAAAAACCACTGAATTTTACACTTTTAAAAAGTGAATATTAGGTATATGAATTATGTCTCAACTTAAAGAGTAAAGTAAAAAAACTAAATAATACTTTATATTTCATGGATTCTAAAACCCACATTGTTTTCACTTTTTAAACTTCTTTGAAATTGGGTTGCATAATTGATTACATATTACTATTGCTGTCAGCCAAGTAGCAGTCCTGACACGTGTAAAAGTCTTCCTGAAGGACCAAGAAAGTGCCAGCATCTTGGTGTCTTAGTTTTCACAAAATACAGGTGATATTCACTCACCTAATATCATCAACTCTGTTCCAGGCACTGTTCCAAATGCTTTCTGTATTTTAACTTATTCAACCCTCACGACAGCTCCATGAGATAAATACTGTTATTATCCTTATTTTACAGACAAAGAAACAAAAGTACAGTGTGCTGGAGTGATTTGTCCAAGATCACACAGCTGGTACGTGTGAGTCCCATTCAGGCTGTTCTGGTCCAGAGTCTGTGCTCCTAACCATTAGTCTTCACTGCCTCACTTACCTGTTGAGTGCAAGACAGCCATTACTGTCAACGGTCTTCAAGGATTCCTACCAAAGTTGGCCAAAAGAGTAACGAAAGCTAATAATGAGTCTTGCAGTGGTTCAGTGATTAAAAACACCATTCATTTGGAAGTTTGACTGGTTCATTCAAACATCTTTTGGCTACGTATAAGGGAGTTCACAGCCCGGAACTTCATTTACAGAGCTCAGATAAGAGGGAGTAACCGCTTCCTGCTTGACTTACAAGGTGAGTAAAGGGAGCTGGAGCTTTAGTCCAGACCCTCCTCATTTTTCCCAGCTGACTGCAGAGACTGACCTCCTTCTCCTATGAGCCTGACTGGGTAAGGAACAGGGCAGACCAGGTCCCAGAACGGGGATGGAGGGATGAAGTCTCTAACTCATGCGTGAAGGGTGTGGAGCCAGAGGAAACACCACCAGAAGCCATCTCAGGAAGAAGTGCAGGATCAAACCTGAGGCACATATTCCACCTCCCTATTACCTGACATCCAACCTTGCTGATTTAATGCAAAGTCAATCGTTGGAAGATTGGAAGGACTCCTGAGGATTCAAGGGTGTATAGCATTCCAGGCTCAGGAGAGAAAATGGATTGTATCACTTCCAAGAAACTATAGGCAGAAAGAAAGGATAGCTAAGCCCTCCCTGTCCCCATTCTGCCAAGGCCCTTGCCACACCCACCCCAGCTGAGCCCCTTGGATACCAGATGCCTCTTTAAGATGACTGGGGAAACCTAGCCGAAGCCAGATTGCTTCCAACAAGCTGACCCCACAGACACACTCAGTTCCTGGAGGCCAGAGTGAGGATGGAGACTAAACTCAGAGCCCTTCACTGCCTCTCCACATCCCCTTACAGAGGCTAGCAGTAGCATTTTCCAGCCATGAAGTAATTTCACCTCCTCCAGCTTAGGCCTCGGCCTCAGAGTCCAGAAGCCAAACACAATCCTTTCAGTAGAGAAAAGACGGAAGCAAAGAGGACAGCAGACACACCCAAACAAGGCAGGGTACCAGCTCTGAACTGTTGCATAATGGAAAGAGGAATGGGTGGGCAGAGGAAGTGCCTGGAATCACCATCCTTTAATACATTTTTTTCTCTTCTTAAATTTTCATTTGGTAAAAATTTCAAACTTACAGAAAAGTTGTGAAAATAAAAATAGAAAGAATACCCATATACCCTCTAAACCCAGATTCACCTATTAATATTTTACCCCATTTGCTTTATTTGTATCCTGTATATATATTTTTCTAATTTTTTCTAATTAGATATTTTTCTAATTAAATATATAAATATATTTAAAAAATACAATATAAATTATATTAAAATATATTTTTACATATTTAAATTATAAAAAAATATTTTTTGCACCATTTGAATGTAAGTTACATACACTATGGCCTTTTACTCCTAAATACTCCAGTGCATATTCCCTAAAAAAAGGGTAATTTATTATATAACCACAGCACAGTTATCAACTGTAGTGTATTTAGCATTGATACAATACTGTAATCTACTGTCCATATTCCAATTTTGTCAGTTGACCCAATGATGTCCTTTAAGCATTTCCCCCCTTCCACTACAGGACCCAGTTTAGTCCTGGATATTGCATTTAGTTGTCATGTGTCTTTAGCCTTTTTAAATGTGGAACATTTTCATAGCTTTTCTTTGTCTTAGTGACATAGACATTTTTTTAAAATCCAGCCCCCTATCCCCTGACTTTAACATAACGTTCCTCATTTTGGGTTTGTCTGATGTTTCTCCATAATTAGGTTCAGAGCATGCATTCTAGGCTGTGATATTGGATGGGTAATGTTGTGTCCTTCTCAGGGTATCACTTCCGGATGCACGTGTCCACCTGTCCCTCGCTGGTGACGTTATTTTGATCACACAGTCAAGGAGTTGTCTTACTTCTCCACTGTTTAATTACTGTGCATTTTTTTCTCCCTCACAACTAACGAGCCATCGGTAGAGAGGCAATTTAAGGCTGTGCAAATATCCCGCTCCTCATCAAAATGTCTCCCTAGCACACTTTGCTGACTTTGCCAGAGAGCTAAATGAGCACCGCTGGCGCCACCTATGGGGCTTCTGGCACACTGCAACAAAGGGAATGGGCTGTGGGTCCTCCCTCACTCCTGCCACTTGTCTGGCGCCCAGGAGCTATTTTGGCCTTAGACATTTTGAAAGAAGAGCTTTTTGAGACTTGAGTCACAAGGCTTGAGTTCTAGCTCTGACATCGCCACCAACTCATGAGGAAACTGGGACAAGTCCTTCCCCTTCTCAAGACTTCAGTGTTCCCAGTAAAATGGGAGGTTGGATGACAAAGACCTGATTTCATTCATTCATTCAACAAATATTTGTTTAGCAACTACAAGCACTGTTCTAGGATCTGGGCAAGATTTCTGCTTTCAGGGAGCTTACACCATATGAGGGGTGACCTAGACAATGTAAGAAAACAAATTAAGGAAATGGATAAATACACATAGTAGTAAGTGCTATGCTGATAATAAAACAAGATTGTGAGAGCAAGTGCCTGGGGTCCAATTTAGACTGGGTAGTTAGGAAAAACTCTCAAAAGAGGGGTTTTGGCTAAGACATAAAAGATGATATTTGAAATATACCATGATAAAAGTTTTAAAATACATATAAAAGTATTTGTATAAGTATAAAAGCAGTATAGCATTTTAACACCAAAGTTTGGGAAAAAGAAAAATTATGCATAATGCTACCACCCTAATATATTTTAGGATAATAACATTTTATATATTTGCATTTGTATCTTTTTTCTTTTATTTTACATGTAATTCTGTTGTGCTTTTTTCAATTTAGCATCATCTCCTAATTATTTTCCATGTTGCTATTCTAGATGCAAACATTGCATGCCTCATATCCCATTTGTTAAAATTATTTGCCCTTTTTCCCTCCCAAGAACAGTTCAATAAACATCCATGTCCCCTTCATCTAGATTTACCAATTGTTAACTTTTTGCCACATCTGTTTTACTTCTAATAATGTAATATGTAGTTTTTCTACCCCTGATAGTTGCAGACATCATGATCCTTTGTCCCTAAACACTTTAGCATGTACCACCTAAAAACAAGGCCTTTTTCCTCTGTAACCACAGCTCAAAATATTGCTCTCAGGAAGCTTAATATTAATACAAATTATCAGACGTATTAAAATTTCCCCACTTGTCCCAATAATGTCTTTTCAAATGAGCTCGATAATTATTTTAACTGATATCCCTGCTTTATGAAATACTTGAGAGGTTTCTCAAGCCAGAAGAAATTTAGAATTTCTTTCTCCCTTTATGTATCTTCTGACTCTGTTGGATTCCTAATTCAAATAAAGACTTTGAGAGTCTTTGTCTCAGTTCAGGTATGCCTATAGACTCTTTAAATATCATTTTTAATTATATCATATTAATTATTTAACCATCTTCTATAGGCTTTTGTTTCTAATATTCTACTATTACAAATCTTGATCACACCTAAAAAGTAACATAAAAATTAAAGATAATATAAATAATAACACTAAAAATAATAAATCCTAATATCATCAAATATCCTGAGTCTTCATCTTTTCCCAATCATCTCATAATATTCTTTAAACCAGGATGCAAATAAGTTCCATACTTTGCAATTGTTTTATATGCTTAAGTATCTTTAGTCTGTAGGTTTCCCCCCCCCCCTTTTTTTTTTTTTTTTTTTCTTTGCAATACATTTGTTGAAGAAACCAGGTCATTTGTTCTGTCATTGCTCACAGACTGGATTTTACTGATTGTATCCTTGTGATGTCAGTTTAAATGTTCCTCTGTTCTTTGCTTTTCCTCTCAATTGGGAACTACATCTGTAAATTGGTAGTTAAATCTAGAGACTTGATTAGATTCAGATTCTATTTGTTTGGAAACACTTCATAGATGAACTTGTGTATCAGGAGACATGTAATGTCTGGATGTCTCTGTGATATGGGTAACCTTGGATGGTCACTGCCTAGATCCATTCATTCATTGGGGGTTGAAAAATGGTGATATTCCAGTTTACCAACCCTTCCATTATTAGCCTGAAAACTTCTGAAAGAGATACTTCCCCTTGCAAACAAAGAAGAACAAACAGCATTGCTCACCACCCAGTTGGACAAGGATTAAGCTATCAGCCACAGCAGGCACTGACTGACATGCACCCTGAGAGGAATTCAGGATGAAAAACAGGATGAGGCACTCTGTGCTTTGGAAAAACAGGGCCTAGATAGTTAGGTCAAAATGAATGACAAATATTCATTACAGTGTCCGTGACCCCCACAATGGCTAGAAACCATTGGGCAGAGACGAGCACTAAGGTTAGGTAACTGGGGGATATCACTATATAAAGGATATTCCTAAAGTGTTTAGCGTCCAGAAGTGGTGGGCATTCTTAAGATGCTTTTCCCCCTAACTCTCCTTCAGACTTGCTGCCTGTATTTTAAAGAACAGGATGTGTTCATGCAATAAGAAACAGAGAGCTGAGTTCTTCCCTAGAGAAAAAGCTCCCCAGTCTACTCTTCCCCACCTTGTGTCTTAACGATGTTGGAGTCTGGGGGTGAGAAGACCATGAAGCATGTTCAACCATCTCCACTCAAAAAACACTCCAGGACACGATTACTGGTAAAGAAAAGTGCTATCTTTTAATTTGTTCTTGAATGTGTAGGTCCTATTAAGATCAGTGACACTTCCCCTTATCATGTTCCTCCCTCATGCCCCCAACCACTTTGGATCCAATGGCCACTTCTAGAAAAGGCCTAGGAGGAACTCACCCTACATAGCCAACGAAGGGGTGCAGTTTGAGGAATGGGTATATGGCTCCAGAAGCAGCACCAGCTACTAAAGACTTTCTTCAAAGCAGCTCATTTTGGCCTGTGAGTCCCTTTGCCCTGCCTTGGTCAAGACTCCCTAGCTGTGAACTGCTCCAGTGTTCCCTTGTTCCCTGTGTGGCCTGAGCTTTAGAATTAGAATCACCGTTACCATCTTTAGAGCTGTAGAGCCTCTGAGAGAGCACTGTTTTCACCATCCTTCCTCCCCACAACTTTATAGATGGGGAAACTGTACCCAAGGTCACACAGTTCACAACTGGCAGAGCCAAAATTTTGATGTTCAGCATCTCAAATCAGATATCTTTCTACCATACCCTCCTGCCTCCAAGAAAACAACCGGCATCTGCCTCTAGCTCCGGGAACAACTGGAGCAAGCAGGTGGTGGTGACCAGAACAGACGGGAGAGACCCGGCTAAAGGGGCCAGGCTGACCCCAGCTGAACCCCAAGCAAGTGATGAATCACAGCACTGCCCAGTTTCCCTCTGTCAGAATGTTATCAGTGGCAGACACCCACCCCTGCCAGGATTCTCCTCCTGGCTAGCAGAACTGAACCATGCACGGAAACATGCTTACCATGATTCCAAGACCTTACCGACTATGGAAGGCTCTAACTGGTATGAGGATCCTGGTGATGAGCTGCCCACCAGCTGGGTAATCCAGCTTACCAAATTTCTTCTTGGTAAGATCCAATCCACATTCTTGGGCTGATTTATATAGGGCCTCTTAGCAAACATGGCTAAAATCTGTCTCTGTGCTGCACTGGGGGAGATGGACAGAAAGAAACACAGATGGTGTCCTCCCAGCAGAGCTCATACACATGCTTGGCATGAGGAGAACTGAGTCCAGGAGAAGAAATGAACTCAAAGAGAACAGGCAGACACAAAGGGCAGGGAGCAGGGGCAGCTGTGCTTCCTCCTGCCTATCCTACTCCTGAAGAGGAGAGACCACAGAAAGCTACAGATGTGTCCCCGTCAGTATTTCTAGGAAGGCTCAGCCTGTGTGGCTGAAAGGTAAGAGGAATCTAGAGAATTGTGGAGTCATGAAAGCCAAGTGAAGAGGGTTTTTCAAACAGGAAGTGGCAGATGATGTGAAATGCTGTAGAGAGTTCAAGACAGTTAAGGACCGAAAGGTATTTGCTTGATTTGGCAACTGGGTGGTCACTGGTGACTTTTATGAAAATCTATAGAGGATTGGAAAGTGATGAAGAAGAAATCAATGAAAAGATTTTTTTTAAAGAAACTTGGCTATTGAGGAAAAAACTGTAAGTGCAACAGACTCTAAGAAATTTTGTTTTAATCTTGGGAAGAACTTTGTTTGTTTGTAAGCTATGTGGAGGTAACCAATGGAGAGGGAGGTTGAAGACCCTGGGAAATGGGAGCAGTGGGATATGCAATGGAGCAAAGTCTTGGAAGACATATAGCAGGGTTCAAGAATAGAGCACCAAATAGGAGCAACTGGAAAGGAGCTGGGGAGGGATACAGACACAGAGGGATGGGAGGGGGAGAGGAGCACACGGACAGGAAAGTTTTTGCTTTAGGGCCTCTCTTCTGTGAAGTAGGCAATGAGGCCAGTCATTTGCTGACAGCAAAGATGAAAGGCATGGACAGAAAGCAGAGTAGTAACAAGTCAAAGACACACCAATCAATACTGAGAGCCCAACTGAGACTGTCAACTCTGAATTTTTCAGGCTTAGGAGCCCAGAAAAAGGGAGCAAAAAATAGGTTGATGCAGAAAATGGAGAATGGTTGATAGTTTCAGCAAAAGTTGGAGGAGATGAGGAAGTTCAGGATGCTGACAAAACCGTCAGTGTGTCCTGGGCCATGGGTTTAGGCTCAGGAGAGGAAGAAGTCCAGGAGAAAGCTGAAAGACTGGGAGAACAGAAAGCTAAGGTCTTGGAACTGGGCTAAAGGAGCAGGCAATTTATTTAATAGCAGTGGAGGAGTGGGAGAAGAGGAAGCATAGGGGATGGTAATCCAAAAAGAGCAAAGTCTCAGTTCAGGAGTTCAGAAGAGAAGACTATAGGTGACACCATGGAGTGAGAGAGAAAGCAGAGCAGAGCCCAGGAACAAACAAGGAGAGGTCTAGGTCTTAGAGGCAAGGCAAAGACCTGTTGCCAGAAATGGGTACAGAAAGCCAGAGTCTGCCAGGGTTGATGGTAGGGTCTTCTGTGGAGCAGAGCCTACAGAGGATCTGGTGGCTGCTGCTAGGGAGGGGGTACCTGCAAAGACAGGCAGGGTGTGTAGTTGGCAATTGCTGGAAGTTAGGCAAGGCCAACCTACCCATTTTCTAGAAGAGGGCACTAAAATCTCCTTTGCATCAACCGAAGCCACTCCATTCTTTTGTTTCTCAGTATACCCAAGAAACCCAATTTCTCTTCTAGGACTGCATTCTGTACCATAAGAATCCAGAATTCATCGTATTCCTATTTCATGACTTTGTCAATGACCAAAGGGACTTAACTGACTCCAAAATGGGGCCATTATGGGAATAAGTCAAAACGGGATTAGCTCAAAGGTTAGCAAAGAGCCAGTGAAGTCAGTCACTCAGCTAGTAGCCTTTTGTTCAACTTCTGAAACATCATGTTGTTTTCTGCATGCAAAAACAAAACAAAACCATCAGTTAAAACACTGGTGCTAAGTACACCGGAAAAGCCAGGGAGAGGGCACTGTTGTGGGGTAAGCAACGTAGGGATGGTGGGCCAGGGCTTCGCACTCTTGGAGGAAAGGACACCCTACCTCCCACCCCTCCCCCACTGCTCAGGTGCCTAAAGGGAGCTTCTCAGCATGCAGGGTCTCTGCAGTGGGAAGGGAATATGTGACTCTCTACCACATTACTAAGGTCCCCTGGCCCAGCAGGCTACACCCAAGCTGGGAACTTCACTGATAGAGGTGAAGCCAAGCACTTAACTAGGTATTTTGCTTCATATTTGTGGTTTCTAGCTGGTCTCGGGGAAAGATGTCAGTTGGGTTTGAGCCTGTCATAGCCCTCACCCAGCTGCCCAACACAAAACACTGGTGAAGCTCATTCAGAGAAGGTGTGAAGGTGGGCCACACAAAGGCAAGATGACCAAGAGGAGGAATTAATGAGGTAATTACAGAGAGAACCTTGCCAAGCCAACTAAACAGAGAAAAAGATTTGAAAATTGAAAGGGAAGTGGTCAGAGCCTAAACCATAAAGTCATGTGAGCTCCAAAGAGTAGAGGGTTACATGCAGAGACTGCCTGGCTACTGGATTATTCGAGACTTAGTTACCCCAAACTAGAAAATAGGATTATGGAAGTTCATCTGCTTAGGAGAGCTTGGCATGTGCTGGTGAAAGAATGGCAAGTCAGTGGGCACAGTCTGCTTTGAAGTGAAGATGCTCTCTCAGCCTGGGTGGAAAAGAAACGAGCAGTTCCATCCACTCACAAGGAGAGAAGAAATGTTTTCTCTGATCAAAATTATCCCATTAACAAGGGCCCTACAAATAAGAACTTCCTTAAACTGCATCTCTTAGCAAAAGTAAAGCCATGACATATAGCTCCCTTGAAATTAGCTAAGCCGTGACAGGACCAGGGAGAGCTGTCTCCAGGCCAAGCCAACATCAGCAATAGGTTCCTTCTCAACCAAGCTCTTGCTCATGAAGTGGCCTGACCCCCAGCATCTGCCTATGCCTTTTCCTCCCAAACACCTTGCACAGACCACAACAATCCATCCGAGATGCAGCCTGGAGCTCCGCTCCCATGCCTGTGACCTCCAGAACACTTCTCTCTGCATTCTAGGAGAAATAAAGTCCTGAAGTTGCTTCAGGGTCACCAAAGGACACCAAAGAGGCTTCTCGCCTCTCAGTTTTCCCCTTTTCCACGCCAGATAGAACTTCCACGAACGCTCAGGTCTGGCTCCTGCTGGTCCCTCTGGCCTTCTCCAGTCTCCAGCAAAAAAAGGGCTGCCAGCAGAGTCTTGGCTTTTTCTGGGCTGTGGACAGCCTGAGGGCAGGCGAGTCAGAGGACTCACTTCTGATCTTTGGCTCTGTGAAGTGGAGAAGCTGAGAACTAGGATCTCTAAGCAGGAGGAGAGACCCAGCAGAGTGAGCTGGTTGTGGGTCATTCTCCTTGGCCTGGAACCTCTGTATGTGAAGCAGACAGCAGCTTCCTCATAGTTTTCCCAAGCAGAACTCAGGGTCTGGACCTCTGAATGGACATAATGAAGGGGTGGCCACCAACAATCACTTCTAAGAAGCAGGTTCTGACACCAAAGTAGTGGCACAGATGGCAGGCTCTGAAGTTAACATCTTCTTAAGCCTGCCAGTGAAATCTGAGCCTAAAGATGTAAGTGGTCTCTGCACAGCCACCCAGCCCCATCAAGAATGCCATACTATCCAGAGCTTCACAGCGGCCACCTAAGTCAGCATCAGGAAAGGGGGCATGAAAAACAAATACCCTGAAAACCGTTAGAACCCAAATAGGCACCAGTTGAGACCTATGGCCTCTAGAAGCCTCATTGCCCTGTTCAGGGCAGGTGCCTCTGTCCGAGCAGGCCAAACAAAGGCAAACAGTGACAGTCTTTGGCTGTGCTGGGCCAGGGATCACAGGCCTGCCATATGTCAGAACCTCTCTCCCTTCTTTTACCCTCTTCTGGGCCCAGGAGTAGTTCAGATATATACATTGCTCCTGAGCTCTGCACACTGAAAGGTGAGAAATGTCGGCCTTCCTCAGCAGAAAGAATTCACCAAGGAAGTTTAGTCCTTCCGACCCTAATTGGGCTTGGTCTTGTCAAGTGGACCCTACACAACTGATCGTTCTGGTAATAGGGAACACCCCCTCTTTGCTGTTTATTCTCTGTAGTGGATACACTATGGCTCCCAAATAAATGCTGTAAGATGCAAACAGCAAAGAAGGGCACTACAAGCTCAACAAGACTTGTCTCACATCCACAATCCAAAGAGAATGAGCTGAAAGGTGGGGAGGAGTGGTCAACAGGACGGGGCACCAGCTGCCGGAGTACTTGGTCTCCTTCCAGCCCTCACACCTGGGAGATGCTGTTGGCCAGGCGGAACGACACTCTTTTTGCTCTTTCATTCTCCTGAAAGAAGAAAAAAATATTTGGCATCAGAATGTCCCAGTGTAGGGTTTATCAATGTGAGAAGGCCAACTGTCCAGACTGGGATTCCCCAGAGCCAAAGTGTTTTACTCCACCCCAGGAATGCAACAGCAAAACTCACTGAAGCCATTAAACACTGTGTGCCAAGTGTTGCAAACAACCGGGGATGGCTAGTCAGATCCTGGCACACAGTGGGCAGGCAATACATTTCAGTGGAATTAAATAGCACTGAATTGATGTTTCAGGTCTGCACAGGTGAGACCAGACAAAAGGTCAGATTAGATGTCTTTCCTGCAAGAAAACCTCTCCTTCCTTCTCTACACCAAGGGGCTGAAAAGACTCTCCCTTTCTCCCAAACCCAAGTTGAGATCAGGCATTGAGACCAGGTCCTTCTCTTCTTATGGACATCACAGTGTGGAATAACCAGCACTGAGCTGGGAGTCAGGAGGCCTGGTCCTGCTGCTAATTTTCTGGGTGACCCTGGGCAGGTACACCCATGTCTCAGGGTTCTGAACCTCAGTGGTCCTTGGAGCTGATGAGCCCTGCACTGCCTTGCCTTTGTCTTAGGCTAAGGAGTTGGAAGTGAGGGCTCATTGTCACCACTCTCTTGTGCCACCTGAGCAGCTTCACTTCAGGTTACTCTGTACATGCTGCATGGGTGCCCCCTGCCAGCCCAATCACCCACCCACCTGCCTGCCAGCTGGCAGCACCTCCTTACCATATGTCGCCGCCGCCTCTTGGGTTGGATGCCCTCCTGCATGCAGTGGGGCCATGGAAAGCCCTGGGGAGTGGAATATCCACTCTCACTAGACACCTCCTCAGAGTCTGAGTCCTCCTGCCTTGGCTGAGCAAACCGTTTCTCCGGGTAGATCTCCTTCAACCAGCCCTCAAAGAACACTTCCAGGCAGCGGCCTGCCTCTGCAACCTCTGAGTCGGGCTGAAGGGGGAGGAGAGCAGTGACGGTCTGGCCCCCTTCCACCAGCCCATCTCTTCCAGGCCCCTCAAGAGCTATACAGAGAGCACAAAGCCTGGCTGGGTCTCCTGGATGTCTGGAACTTTACATTTTCTCCTCAGGGCCCAGGATAACCAGTTTAGTATCAGCTCTTAAAGCAGACGTGACCCTGACAGTTACCCACAGATGGCCAGTCACTAGCAGCCCCCATATTCCTCCTGAGTCCATGCTGAGGCCCAAATGTGGGAAAGAGCTTATAAACATTCACTACAGTAGGCCCCAGGAGGTCTGCTCCCAGTTCCTCATGGCAGCCCAGGCCCGAACCAGACACTTCTGTCCAGCCATGACAGTCTTGGGGTCACTGGAAATAGGGGAGAGGGAAAACAGGGAAGACATACATAATTGAACTTAGCACAGTTCCAGAACATGAGGCGGACGTCTGATACCACCTCCTCCGGGGTGGTGTAGTGAGCTGGGTCCTTCTTTTGCAGCTTCCTCCGGATGATCGACAGGTCCATGGGTCTCTTGATAATCTGGTAGTAATGCCGGGCCTTGCGGGAGGAGAGAAGGGGAAGCAAATAGGAAGAGAGAAGTAGAGGAAAAAGCGAAGGATAAGAAGGAAGGAGAGATAGAGAATGAGTTGGAATGGAAATAATAGAACATAAGACAAAGGCAGCAAGAAGAAACGTGTGGAGGGAAAAGACAAAGAGAGAGGGAAAAGGAGGAGTGGTTTACATGTCAAGTCAGGTCTGATGCAGCAGCAGCTGTTGGTTGGGGGGCTGTAGTGGCCATGGCTCCCGGGTCCCCTACGCCATGCACAAATTACTCCTGCTTCCAGTGGCCACGCTCTGAGCCCACCCTGGGCACCGCCATGATCTGCTCCAGGCCCAGGGCACTCTGAGCCGAAAGTCCAGTAGCCGGCAGAAACAGTGAGGCTTTCCTTACCAGCGGGCTGACAGGCTCGTGGAAGGGCAGGCTGAGGCTGTTGCAGCACAAGGACAGTACCAGCTTCTCACACTTCTGCAGAAAGCAGAGTTGGCAACCGTGTTACTTTGCTCTGGCCCCACCTCAGTAAGGACTAACGATAGCGACCCTGATGGCTCTGTCCCACAGGGTATGAGTCGCTATACTAAGGCACAGTTCAGCCTCCCAGGCCAGAGGAAAACAGCTGGCAGAAGAAAAATCGTAGTGAACCCCCATAGGCATAGCCCAAAAGAGAGGTATCCAGAGAGGCCTCTCACCCCCTCAGAAAAGACTCAGCTCCCATGGGCACAGGCAGGCTGCCCCAGAGACCCCTCCCTACCTTCTGGTCATATGCGCTCAGGCCAGGAGGGGCCCGCACTCCAGGCTGGTTATAGCGGGCGTTCTCGCAGTCGTACTCCATCTCAGGCTGGGTCAGGCTGCGGCACAAGGTACACACCCAATCTCCCCTGCAGAGGCAAGTGAGGCCAAGTTAGCCCTCAGCACATTGCCCAGAGCCCCCTCCCTTGTCCCACTACCCCAAGACAAGCTTGGGGGGTGGTGACATGAGAAACTGAGTCCCTAGCCCTGCCCTGTAGAGAATGGCTTCCTAGCCACAAGCTTGAAAGAAATTTTGTAACTCAGGATTTAGTGAATCCAGAAAACTAGGAGTTAGCAAGGGGCTGGGAGAGGGGTAGAGGGACAAATCTGGACAGGAGGAAGCTGGGAACAGAGGAGGAAGGGAAGCATCCACCTGCCTGTGTGCAGAAGACACACAGCTATAGCGCCACGAAGTCACAGACCTGTAATTCATGCAGGCCCAGAGAGGGGAGGAAGTCCACCTGAGAGAGCTCTGTGGGCCTGGCCTGGAATAATCTCCCTTGGAAGATCACCATGCTATCCAGGCCAGGGTCTGCGGTTGGCATGACTCACCCTGGGAAGCTGAGCAAGGCTGGCAAGTGGCAGGAAAGGTGGTACACTTTGGGGCAGCGGTCACAGCACAGTAACTCTCCCCCGTTGAGGCACACAGCACAGAAATCCTCATTCTCTATTGGTACTGGGGGTCCCTTCTTGGCTCCAGGGGTTCGAGGAATGAGCCTGTGTTCTTCAGAAGATGCACTCTCCAATTCTGGTGGCCGCTGCCCAGCCAGAGATGTGACAGTGACCTTTCTTCCCCCCAGGTTTGGGGCCTGGATGGCATCAGACAGGTGGTCCTGGCTGACCTTGGGGAAGAAGTGAATCTGAGCAGTCAGGGCACGGCACCAAGTTGTGGAGGGAGGGAGAGGAAAGATGACAAGCCCTGGGCACCGACTTATTCCAGGACCCCAAGACAGCCAAGCCCCAGGAACACCAGGACAGCTCACTCCTAGGGCGCACCTCACAGACCACTTGTAGCAGGGTACAAGGCCTGGCCAAGCTACAGCCCTACTCAGAGACTCAGAACAACGCCAGAGCCAGAATTCTCCCAGTAGCAGAGAGGAAAGAGAGGCTCCTAGGCTGGGCCAAGATTCAAGGAGAAGGCAGAGAAAAGTGGTACCTTAATGGACATGCTGGAGGACTCAGTACCACATTCAATGATCAGCAGGAAGCTCCCGTCCTGCTCATTCTTCTGTGGCTTCAGCTTGAACACAGGCATCTCTCCTGAGGAGGCGGCACAGATCTTGAGCCGCTCCAGTCGCACATAGGGAATCTTGGGCTCACTATTGAAGGGTCTAGGGCAAGAACAACATCCCTGGGTCTCGGCGGGAGCCTCCTCTGGCCCCAACCTCTAAGTCAGGCTCATCCATGATCCCACAACTGAATTGCTGCTCAAGATCTCCTCAGTTCAACCCTCTACAGGCCCCTATTCCACCGGGCTACCAGCTCTGCCTGGCCAGGTCCTGCCAGCCCCTGGGAGCCCTCTGATCAAAGAAGGGGGGTCCCCGAAGAGGGAGAACCGCACACAGACTGTATGCCTCACAGCGCAGGAGCCAGGACATCCTCCCACAACCATCCCGGACGCCCAACCACACACCCGACTCCAGGGTCTGGGGGTTGAAGAAGACAGCTGCAGGCAAACGTCTGCTTCTAGTTAAGTCATCAAGGATGCTCACTTCCTGTGCCAACCTCCCAGGACATGAGGTTGGAGGGTGAGAGAGGGAGGGTGGGCCCAGCGTCTGTTACCTGATGCTCTGGTTCCCTTCTGTACCCAGGCCTAGGGCTCCTTGTTCAAAATTCTCACACTCTAAGGCAAAAGACAAACAAATACACGTATGATAACACACCCTGTCACCCACACCTTCTACTCATATCTGCTACTCACACTTTGGCCACACACCTGTCACACCATTGTTACCAACATTGTAATCACTCACAGTGGTGACAACCCTACCACATCTCCCCTTCCTGAGGGGGGAGGAAGGCCACTTTCTTTTAAAAAGATAAACACAGGTAACACTCAGAGGCTGCCTGGGGGTGAGGGTTCGGTCAGGTGCCAAGGGGCCAGCTTCTCACCTCCAAAATGAGCTCAGGAATCACTTGTTCCCCATACATACACTGGTGTCACCTGCTCTTAGGAGTCATTCTGTCCAACCCCTGCCTTTTCAGCCAAGTGCTGGGATTTCAGCACAGCCTGAGAATCCAGCTCACCCTCCAGGGGCAAGAGGCTCCCAGGAACCCTCCCCTGAGAAGTGCAGTCTGTGTAGATGGGCAGGGAGCAGTGTGGGGAAAGAGGAAGACACTAGCATTTACTGAGCGCCCACTCAGCACCAGGCACTGTCCTGAGCACTTTCCATGGGCAAGCAGGGTTCAAAAATTTAAGTGCTTAAAATTCGGGGTCACATTATTGTGTAGTTAAGAAGAACCAGTGTGAGGAAAAAAATAGAAAGATTGTTTCATTTTCATCTATTAAGTATGTAGGAAATAGACTGATCATTACACACTAAACATTTATGAATCGTACCCTGAAATGAGAAGGCCCCCAATGCTCACTAGGCAGTTGCTAACTTCCCAACTCCCTCATTTTCTCCCAAAGGAAGGAGCCTTAGCCTAGCCGCATTTGAGAAGGAGTGTGGGTAGCTGAGAAGAGAATCAGAGCCAACCTCCACCAGTTCAAATTCCCTTAACTATGAGGCACAAATCTACATTAATGCCAGGTGCAAGGCAAATTCTTGTTACTACAGAGTAAGTCATCAAATGATTTCACTGTAGTTATTTGTCCCAATAGCCTATGAAGTAGCTATGATTAGCCCCATTTACAGAGAAAGAAACTAACTCAGAAAGGTTAGGTATCTTGCCCAGGTTCAAACATAAAGAGATAGAGCAGGTCTGCTAACTTAGATCTATCACACTCCAAAGTCAGACATGCTCTTTCCCCTAAAATATTTTGCCAAGGCTAGCCCTTCTGGGATGTGCTCTTCCTGTTTCCCCCACCTATAACCCAGACCCCCAAAATTTTGCATGGGGAATTTTACAAGGAGGCTGATTTCTGGCCATGCCTGGATCAGTCATGGCCACAGTGAGGGAAACAGAACAGGCATCAATAAATCAGTTCTGGGCAGAGAAGTGAATTTAGCCAAGAGAAACACTGCTCCCTCAGGCTCAGAGCAGCTCTGCTGACCTCTGTCTCATGGCAGTGCCGAGCCCATCTGCTCAAGTGTGTGGTCAGCATGAAAGGCAGGCTGCTGAGTCTCACCTTTTGGGCTCTGGTACTGCTGCAGGGCCACGGATTTGTTGACCACTGGGACCAGTGCAGGTTTTTTCACAGAGAGGTTAATTGGCTCCTCCAGTTCTGAGGGGATAGCCAAATCCTTGGAAGTGTCCGGACCAGGGGCTGTGGGGCCTTGTCCCAGAGGGTCAGTGAAGTGGGTAGAATCCTCACTTTCCATCTTTCAAAAGTGAAAGGCCAACAAGAATCAAAGAAATCAGACGTTTTTCCTGTCGGTGGTCACAGAGCTGTTAAGCTAAGGCCAGAATAAGGCCTTCAGGGGCTACCCTTTTGCCCAGCGATGAGCAGAGGAAGTTGAATGGCATTTCCCCAAGACCTACCTTACACAAGGCATTCCCCAGGGAGGGGTCAGCCCCATCCCCAGGGCACAGGCTCCCTGCAGTTCGGCCAGAGCCAGGACTGCAGCTGGATCCGGTTTCCGACTGCATGTTAGAAGCCGGAGGCACGCTCTGCAGAGGACAAGTTGCCAGGCTTGGTACAGTGTGGGTGGGACCAGACGTCAGGTTGGGCCCAGTCTGAGAGTGATCACTTGCCAGGCTGTTGATGGCCTGGGAGGGATCACTCATCAGGTTGGGCATGGAGTGGGGTGTGCCACACACAAGGCTGGGCATGGTCGGCAGGTGACTGGCTGTCAGGCTGGGCACAGCCTGGTTCTGACCGCCCACCAGGCTGGACACGGTTGGTGGGGGGCCACTCAGCAGGCTTGGTACCACCTGGGGTGGGGCAGCTGTCAGGCTGCTCGCACTCTGGATCTGTGGCTCTAAGGTCCTCGCCAGCCTGGTAGATGACAGTTCCATCTCCAGTGTGTTGGAGAAGCCCATGATGCTCACAGAAGTGGAGTGCTGCAGGAGCAAAGACAGGGGACAGTCAGGCTGTTAGCTAGGAATGGTGGGAGGGAGAGGACAGATGCAGCCCACGAGAGTTCCATGCTCAGATCTCACTCTGCCTCAGAGTCTGGTAGCTGCAGGGAACTCAGACAGCACATGAAGTCCTATTTCCATTCCCCTACACCAAGGAGGCTGGTGGGCTATGACACAGAGAGGCAGGCACGGCTGAGGACAGTGGTGTGCATGCATGTGTGCGTGTGTGTGTGTATGTGTGTGTGTGAGAGAGAGAGAGACAGACTGACAGACGAAGAGAGGGAGAGAGAGAGGGACAGCCTACCACCTGACCTGAGGGTGGTACACACTCACACGTACACACACACACTATCAGCCACATCCCTCACCCCCTTTCCAGTACCCAAGCAAAGGGTCAGACTGTAGGACTACCCTCCCCCTTCACATTCCCCTCTGACTACAGCACTAGTGGCCTCTCTTCCCTTCTGGGGGTCCTACAGGATAGGTTCTGCTACATAAAAATGGGAGGAAGTTCAGAGGCTCAAACCCTGACCTGCTGCAGACATTCTCTGAGATAATGCCAAGGCTTGGGGAGCCCCAGTCAGTCCTGGGTAACCTGGGTCAAACTCCAGAGCCTTCTCACAGCCTTGCTCAGATCAACTCCAGCAGCACCAGCATCAGATTGAAGACTCTGACCAAGAGATGTGAAGGTCTCTTCTAGCCCTGCTATACCTGCCAAAGACATTCTAAACCAGAGGCAGAGAACATCAGAGCAGCTAAATCTTAATAGGGACAATCTGGACAATCATTGGATGAGGCAATAACATTCCAACCCCTGTAATTCCTTTCTCGTTTCTAACTGCTTGGTGACCTAGGCAGAAGAGACTTAAAAGCTTGATAAAAAGAAGTTAAAGACATAGATACTGCACTGAATCCATTTCAGTGTTTCAGGTTGGAGAAAGAGGTTTGATGGAGGGGAGATGGTGGGAAGACTGGTTCTAAATGCAACCTTGAGCAATTTAAAAGTTTGATATCCTTGCCTTTTTGTTAAGACAAAAGATATAATAATTTGACATCTTTTGAAAATCGAAGGGGAAACAAGGAGCAAATGTCTCTAAGTTTCCAAAATCAGTGTCATAAATCTGTCATTCTTTTTCCCATGAATAAGACATTCAGATTTCCACAGGAAAAGAAATACTTCAAATACCCTCTCAAGTTTCCATATTAAGTTAGTAAAGCTAATTAACAGTGAAGAAAAGACTGTCCTCACCTCAGTGAATGTCACCCTAGTCACCCAGTTCTTCAAGCTGAATCCTAGGAGGAAGACATCAGTGGAGCATCCTTCCTCCCTCACCCAAGCTAATACCAGACCTCATCAATCCCACCCCTTAAACATCTCTCAAATATTCCCACTATTCCTCTCTGCTGCTGGTGTCCTAGCCTGGGTTACACATTCATATTTTTCCAGACTATAGTAGTGGTCTCCTCAGTGGAGAAATAGTTTCAAAACACAAATCTGACCACATCAGTCCTCTGCATAAAACTGTACTGCGCTCCACTGAGAAGATGCTCAATAAGGCTCCTAAGGCCTTGATGACTTCTTCCCTGTCCTGCTTTGCAGCCACAGTCCATACAACAGCTCTCTCCTCATTCTCTGAACTCCAGCCACTCAGACAATTTTTCAGTTCCTGAAACATGCCAACCTCTCTCTTGAGACAGACTGCTTCTTCTGCATTGAATGCTAGGAACATTCTCCTAGCCCTGCCCCTGTTCCACCCACCTTCTGAATTCAGCTCACCCGTGAATTTTCGCTCTAACCCAGACCAGCTCCCACCTTTTATGCTCTCATAACTCCTGGACCTTATTCTCATAGCCCAATCTGTGATACCATTTGGTTAATATCTATTTCTCCTACTAAACTGTAAACTCCACTAGAGTGTGGATTTTCTCTGTTTTGCTTATCTACTGTATTTCTAGACACAAGAGCAGTGCTTGGCTGAATAAATGAATTAATGAGCTATTCACTAAGCTCAAAATGGATTAAAGACCTAAATGTAAGGCTGGAAACTATCAAACTCTTAGAGGAAAACACAGGCAGAACACTCTATGACATAAATCACAGCAAGATCCTTTTGGACCCACCTCCTAGAGAAATGGAAATAAAAACAAAAATAAACAAATGGGGGCTTCCCTGGTGGCGCAGTGGTTGAGAATCTGCCTGCCAATGCAGGGGACAGGGGTTCGAGCCCTGATCTGGGAAGATCCCACATGCCGCGGAGCAACTAGCCCCGTGAACCACAAATACTGAGCCTGCGCGTCTGGAGCCTGTGCTCCGCAACGAGAGGCCGCGATAGTGAGAGGCCCGTGCACCGCGATGAGGAGTGGCCCCCACTTGCCACAACTAGAGAAAGCCCTCGCACAGAAACGAAGAGCCAACACAGCCATAAATAAATAAATAAATAAATAAAAATTAAAAAAAAAAATAAAAAATAAACAAATGGGACCTAATGAAACTTAAAAGCTTTTGCACAGCAAAGGAAACCATAAACAAGACCAAAAGACAACCCTCAGAATGGGAGAAAATATTTGCAAATGAAACAACTGACAAAGGATTAATCTCCAAACTTTACAAGCAGCTCATGCAGCTCAATAACAAAAAAACAAACAACCCAATCCAAAAATGGGCAGAAGACATAAATAGACATTTCTCCAAAGAAGATATACAGATTGCCAACAAACACATGAAAGAATGCTCAACATCATTAATCATTAGAGAAATGCAAATCAAAACTACAATGAGATATTATCTCACACTGGTCAGAATGGCCATCATCAAAAAATCTAGAAACAATAAATGCTGGAGAGGGTGTGGAGAAAAGGGAACACTCTTGCACTGCTGGTGGGAATGTGAATTGGTACAGCCACTATGGAGAACAGTATGGAGGTTCCTTAAAAAACTACAAATAGAACTACCATATGACCCAGCAGTCCCACTACTGGGCATATACCCTGAGAAAACCATAATTCAAAGAGTCATGTACCACAATGTTCATTGCAGCTCTATTTACAATAGCCAGGACATAGAAGCAACCTAAGTGTCCATCATCAGATGAATGGATAAAAAAGATGTGGCACATATATATATATACAATGGAATATTACTCAGCCATAAAAAGAGACAAAACTGAGATATCTGTAGTGAGGTGGATGGACCTAGAGTCTGTCATACAGAGTGAAGTAAGTCAGAAGGAGAAAGATAAATACCGTATGCTAACACATATATATGGAATCTAAGAAAAAAAATGTCATGAAGAACCTAGGGGTAAGACAGGAATAAAGACAGAGACCTACTAGAGAATGGACTTGAGGATATGGGGAGGGGGAAGGGTAAGCTGTGACAAAGTGAGAGAGTGGAATGGACATATACACACTTCCAAATGTAAAATAGATAGCTAGTGGGCAGCAGCCACATAGCACAGGGAGATCAGCTTGGTGCTCTGTGACCACCTAGAGGGGTGGGATAGGGAGGGTGGGAGGGAGGGAGACGCAAGAGGGAAGAGATATGGGAACATATGTATATGTATAACTGATTCACTTTGTTATAAAGCAGAAACTAACACACCGTTGTAAAGCAATTATACTCCAATAAAGATGTTAAAAAAAAATGAGCTATTCACAATTTTTTTAAAACAACAACAATGCATGACTGTTTATTCCACAAATTGTAAGCCAAATGAATAGCAGCTTAGTTCTACTAACAACTAAGTCTATGAGTTTCTCTAAAATAATGCCTATTTTTTAAAATATTTATTTATTTATGTATTTATTTATTTTTGGCTGCGTTGGGTCTTCGTTGCTGCGCGCGGGCTTTCTCTAGTTGCAGCGAGCGGGGGCTACTCTTCGTTGCGGTGCGTGGGCTCCTCATTGCAGTGGCTTCTCTTTGTTGCGGTACGCGGGCTCCTCATTGCGGTGGCTTCTCTTGTTTCGGAGCACGGGCTCTAGGCACGTGGGCTTCAGTAGTTGTGGCGCGCGGGCTCTAGAACACAGGCTCAGTAGTTGTAGTGCACAGGGTCAGCTGCTCAGCGGCATGTGTGGTCCTCCGGGACCAGGGCTGGAACCCGTGTCCCCTGCATTGGCAGGCGGACTCCCAACCACTGCGCCACCAGGGAAGTACCTGCCTATTTTTATATAGCTAAACTTTATTGAGAGTTTCTTATACACAAGGCACTTTGCTAAGTGTTTTACACAGATTTCCTCACTGAATCCTCACGACGAACATTAAAGGCTGTGAAGGTTAAAAGGCATAATGCATGTGAACAGGTAGAGCGATGTCTGGCAGTAGGTACTCAATAAGCCCCAGCTGCTGTTGCTGCTATCATCGTTATTGTTGTCATTGTCGTAGTCCTAAGTTTACACCTGAGAAAAAGTGAAGCTCAGAAAGGCATCTGAAGTTTTTTATGTTATTGAAAACATAATTTTATAAATCTCCATTTCTCTTTGTGTGTGTTCATGAACTTGCATCCAGGGACCTTACGAAAGTCACTTCGGGATTTTCTGTGCATACAGATCATGTCGCCTATGACTACTGAGTTTTATTTCTCCCTTTGCTTACATTTGGTTTTCTTGCCTTACTCCACTAGCTAAGACCTCCAGTATGAGGTTGAATAGAAGTAGTGACAGTAGCCATCCTACTCTCATTCCTAATCTCAGGGGGATCCTTTCACTATTCACCACTAAGTATGATATGTGACAGGATTTTTTATAGATTTAGAGTCCAGATCTCTGGCACCAAAGCCACACTCTCCATTCTGGTCTGCTTGCCTCTGCCCCTCTCTGTGCTCACCCCCTTCCCTGATCTCTCCCACATTCTGTTCTTCCATCTCTTTGTCCTCCCTTCACCTGCTCTTTGTCTCTCTTGACCTTTTCTCTCTTCTTCTCCTCTTTTTCTTTCTTCTCATCTCTTTTTCTTCTCGCCCAACACTTTTCCCTTATTATTTGTTTAACTGCTTTAGTCAAGCTTATATTTTCTATTCTTAATTTTCAGTTTTAAAAGTAGATGAGCTAAATACCCTTTATTTCTCCAAAGAAAAGTTTGCTTTTTATGTTTCTTGGTATTTCAATGGTCTTCAATAAAAAGCCTTCAATTTGCTGTATAGTCTAAGTCCCAAGATAAGAAAGGTGAGGAGAAACAGCAATGGGGGGGGAATGCTCAAACCAAATGGGATAAAGTAGGCATAGAGCCCAGCTTAAGGGACTGAGGCCAGAGGCCAAGGGCTATCTCAGACATGCCCTGGCCTGCATCCCTTGGCATCCTCTTGTTGTCCGGGTAATGCACTAACATAGCTCTCTAATATTCTGTATTTCCTTATCTTTGGATAAGAATAACAAATGATCATTGCATTCCCTTTTGTAATATATGACTGTCTAATCCTTTGAGCTGGACTCTTTCACCTTTTCCCTATTTGACATGTATATTTAATGCAGTCATCTCATCTACATAGATGACTCTCAGTGAGGTCCTTGGTGCTAAGCATTAAGAGCACCAAAATCCCTCTGGGACCATTCTGAGTAATAATGGTCAGGTGCTGTATGTCACAAGATATGCACAAGATTAAATCCCCAAACACAAAACTTTCCAGATTAGGGGTAGAGATCACATTTGTATGATACCGACTCCCCTTTCCTGATCACTTATTGCACATCATGAAATGTGAGTTAATATAATGATAGAGAAGAGAGGGCATGCAGATTGAGCCATGGAAGAATCGTAGAAACTCTGTTGCAGCTTATTTTGAGCTGCGCCTGCTGGACCTGCTCCCACAACACCTAGCAGACGGCATGAGGTCGGTAACATGTCCTAAGATACTGAAGACTAGACTGGTCTCTTTCCTGTCCATATCTACAGCCAATCTCAAGGAGGCCAAGGCTATCAGTAAGTGGTGTAAAGCTCTGGTAACAGTAACAAGAACCTGGGAAACATCTATAGGGAAATTCTGAGAAAGGACTCAGAGAGAGTGCTATGAGGAAGCCGGCCCCAGTCCCATATCTATAGGCTATGCAAATACAGTGGCATTTCTGGAACCTATTATGCTGTGTGTTAGTTATTTTTAATACTTCACCTGGCTCTCTGGAGTGAAGAGCTACAAAATACTAAAACAAAAGGTCCTTATTTCATGTACAGGAAGAAAGAGAGGAGTTGAGACCCTCCATCCTACCCTGCTACAAGGTGAGTAGAGGCAAGGGGAGGGCCAACTTTCAGGGCCAGGAAAGCAGGCTGAGTCTCTAGGGCCTGGAAGGAAGAGTCTTCTTGACAACATACTAGGGTTGGAGAAGGACTTGGGAATGTGACCAAGTTTCTGACATTTGGCACCTCACACACAGGAGGAGCTCATATGTCAATGGAGATGATGCCACCTGCCCTCTCCAACACCCAGGATTGTTCAGAGGTCAAATGAGAGAAGGTGAAAGGGTATGGCCAGCTGGAAAGTCTGTATAGGGCAATCACTGACACCGCCAAGCTTAACTGGCACCTTGACTTCATCTTCACATATAAAACCTTCAGATTTCATGGGGGAAAATAAGTATTTTGAGGTTTGCAAGTAAAAATAAACTATTTTCTAGTTCAGGGAGGAAGAAAAGTCAAAAATGCAAAAAACATACTCTGGTAATCAGCTCAGGTCATCTTTGACGTATGAAGGGAGCTCCCTCTTACCTCCAAGACCTAGTATCTCCTTACTTGCCCCTAATTTTCTCTCCTCCCAAATTGTATGTCCCTGTCCTTTTGTTCTCCTTGTCTCTTATCTCTTTATCTCTGTCTCTTTATCTCTGTTTGCCACCTGCCTGACCTGTGACCTGTCTGAATTGTATGACTTTCAACCTCTTCTCCTAGTCACCTATGTAGTCCTTTACCCATCTAATCCTGTTGATCTGTGCTCTGTTACCTGCTGCCTTTCCTCTCCCCATTCTCACCACCCAGATCTTTTTCTGGAGTTCAATGTGCCTATATTGCCATTCTAATGATTGCCACAAGATGTTGTCAAAATTCAGAGAAAACATTGTTCTTTCATTTTAACAGGAAGGGAAATTGAGACACAGAGTGATTACCCAAATTTTCCAAGCTTATAAAGGAATCCAAGACTGGGCCCAGACTTAGAAATCCGCTTGCTGGTCTTGATTTTGTGCCATTAGGTAGAAAGCTAATGCCCTATTATGATGTGATTAAGAAGTCAATAAACAGACACTTGGTGCACATACCCTGAGTTTAGTACAAATTTCAGGTTGTTACAGAAAGATAATATTGCTGGGATAAAGTAGCGCAGATAGGGTGGTGTTCCACAGAAGTCAATTTTCCAGATATCTGAAACATCTCTTTCGATAACAAAATGCAGTTAGCTTTAAAATATTATTTTGGGGCTTCCCTGGTGGCACAGTGGTTGGGGGTCTGCCTGCCGATGCAGGGGGCGCGGGTTCGTGCCCCGGTCTGGGAGGGTCCCACAGGCCGCAAAGCGGCTGGGCCCGTGAGCCATGGCCGCTGAGCCTGCACGTCCGGAGCCTGTGCTCCGCAACGGGAGAGGCCACAACAGTGAGAGGCCCATGTACCGCAAAAAAAAAAAAAAAAAAAATTATTTTGAAGGGGAGTATTTTTCAAATGCTTTACACACTACCCTGTCTTACTAAACAGAGCACATGATGCCTAATGAGACCATTTCTTAGTGACGTAAAAGAACTTTGATGAACCTCTATTGCTGGGGTGTTCTGTAGTTCATTGGTGCTTTAGGGAACTTCTAGGAATGTAGGGCTTAGCTTGTCCTTTCAGCGAATGACTTCACATCGTGGCACATTTCCAGGTGAAGTTTCTTACCTTCTCCCCTGTTGTTAGCTGCCATTATAGAAGTCCTGACTTCCTGCTTTTACTCTGCTTACTGCTATAATATAGGAAAACTAAAAATTTCCAAAGAAAACCATATAACTAAGCTTGCTAGATCAAGAATGCTGACTAGATGAGGCTTATAGTCTCATATAGAATATAATGAGTGAGGTTTGTGACATCTGTTCTTGTTGCTGCTCTGAAGCTTTGCCTGCTCACTTCTGCTTTCAGGTTTTTGTTCTAGAAGTTAAACTTGTCAAAAACTCATCACCATGTAAATGTACAGTAGAAGAAGAGACCAATGTGTCATGTTTTGGAAACATATTGAAGGCCTTCACCCTGGCTGAAGGAAACAGATAAGGAGACAAGGATGGAGGTAAATAGATTTGTGAATTAAATCCTTGGGATATTTGAGAATTTCAACAGCTTCAGATTAAGTAGACTGGTTTAACAGCAGCAGATCTTGACACAGCTGAATCAGATAGCTGAGGGGGAAACTAACTTTTCTTGCAAGTGGTTTCACAAGTTGATTTTTAATAGGAAAGTTGCTCTTGCTGATGGTGAGTGCCCCTCCAGCTCAACAAAATACTCTTGTATGAAGTAAGGCTATTGCTATAGATGTAACTATGTTGATATCTGCTAACTGACCAAAGTCAAATGGGAAAACAATCATGGCTGGTGAAGAGAGAAGCAATGAAGACTGCCCAGTGCCCTGATGATACAAGAAGATGGAAAAGCAAAGAGGATCCCAGAGTCTGAGGTGGAAGGAAGAGGAAAAGAATAAGTGGATTCCAGTAAATCTGAAGTAAAAGCCAGAATGAGTAGAATCATCAAAACCCAAATTTTGGAGACTAGGAAAAATTAGGCCAGAGGTATTTTTCCCAGGCTGGGTTAAGGAAATTTAAGGCCTAGGAACAAGAACCTGTTTTCACACGAACCAGGAGACCTAGACAAAGATCTTGGGTTTGGTCTGTGAATCAAATCAGGTTAGAATGAAGGAGACGGGCTTCCTAGAGAGTACAGAATTCAGGGAGCCAGACCTGGGGAGTGTTAGCTCTGTTGGACAGAGCACATCTCTGTACAGTTCTGCACATGTTAACTGGACACAGGCTATGCCCTAAGAAAGCCTCACCAGGCCCTGGGAACATTCTGAGAAACGGTGCTGTCAGTGGCAGACTATGAGGAAAAGATGGTTGCTAAGGCTGAGAACCCATGACCTGGTCCATAGCAGTGTATTTGGAGACTGTGAAGGCGGGATGCCTAATATTCACTTATGTCAAGGTTTAGAGTATGTATTTAAGCAAATCATTTTCCATGTCTGGGCTTTAATTTCCTCCTCTAGAGGTTAATGTAAATCTCACTGAGTTTTAAGAATCAAATCAAGAGCTCAGGTATCAAAATGCTTTGATAATAGCATAAACGCTATTCATCTGAGTCATTATCCTTGACTCTTCTGCATCACTCTTAATAATCTGGACCACAGGAATGCTTACTACTTCTGTATCATTTGCTGAAAATACATCAAAGGCTCCTCTCAAGCCTTGAGCAGCATCTTGGTGGCCTCAGAGTCCTTTGTTGAAGATCTGGGGCCACATTATGAGCAGAAAAGAGGTCCCTCTTGCAAGTGAACTGGGGTTCAGATAGGGCTCTCTGTGATGTGTACAGCCTTGACTCCATGAGTGTTTTGATGAAAGGAATGTGTGTATTTTTCAGCAGTTGACTAGTTAAGAAGTTTGAAATGAAGCCATCGAAACGGCTTCCAGTTTCACTTGGGATTTAAAGGGGTCCTGTTGCAGAGTTGTCTTTTTTCATCGTTTTTCTTCAGAGTGGCTGAACCAAGATTAGGAGGCTTAGGCAACAGCTAGTGCCAAACGAATGTCCAAGTTCATACAGAAACGTCCTGCTGGAGGCAGGGAAGGTGGTGGGATAAAATGTTCCCGAGACTGCAGAGCTCAAGCCGCTAGAAAACCCATTCTAGAACTTTCACTTCTTATTTTCAGCAGCAATCTGTTTTCACCATCAGCTTATTTAGTACCAGCTCCTAGGTACTTGTGCACAGCTGCTCAGCTGTAACAAAAGTCCTCCATGTGGTGACACAAAGCAGCTCCGAGCATGACTAGGTCCCTGTGGAACACACAGAGCGGTGCCTCTCGTCTGTGGCCTCAGATAAGACTTCTGACGTCCCCCGTCCCCCAGCACTCACAGGCCAGTATAGGCTGAGGAGTGGGCTGGGGGCTAAATGCCTTTACCAGATAAAGATAGCCAAGACCAAACTAGGCTGGGTCCTAAGACCTCTCCCCAGCAAGGCCTATTCAAGGCTACTTCAGAGAGTATAAAGATAGGAAAATCCAGCAGGTGAGAGGCCACATGGAGTCCTAGTTCTCCCACTGCAGTGCACAGGGAGAGGCAATTTAACCTAATCATTGAACACAGGGCTGAGGCAGGAACCTGTGCTCTCGTCCTAACACTGCCAATAGTTGGCTGTGTAACTCTTAGGTGATCACTGAACCTCTCTGTGTCTCAGTTTCCACATCTTTCAAAGGGGAGTAAGAAAGTGGCTTCCTCATAGTATTGCTAGGATAAACAAAGAGATAAAATGGAATAATCCATGTAAAAACCTATGAAAAAAGTAGAAAATGCTATACAAAATATTATCAATCAACAATAAGATGCTCAAAATGTTGTTTGGTAACCTTGACCTTCATACCCCCACCCTGCCCGATCCCAGGTTCAAGGCAATGAATTCCCTCAAAAAGAAAGCCCTTTTTCTTATTTCAGGAGCTTTGTGTATAAGCAGTACCTCTCTCAGTCAAGTAGACCCAAAGGCTCCTCTGGGCCAGGATGGCAACCTTGAGGTTCCTTTTTCTGGGAGTCCAAGCCACAAAGAAGCCTACAAAACATCTGAAAAATGTCAGGCCACTTGCCCCTCCACACCTCTGCATGAACCCAGGTTAATGGCCAGGGGCAGCTCAAAATGAGAAGTTAGAGTTCTTAGGATCTTCTTTAACCCCACTGCCACCCTGCAGCCACACAGGAGGGCAGCATCCCCTCCCCTCACTGCTCAGAGCGCCCTGTGGGCCACCTACACAGGCAGCACAGACTCCATGCTTGCATGTGGCTCACCTCCTTTCCTTTGTACTGGGTGGAGGAGCAGAACTGAGACTCATTAAATAAGCAGAAGCATTTTCAGCGTGGCTCCCACTACCAGTTGAGCCCTGGCAATGCCCATGCTTCCTACTGACCTCTAAACCTAGCTGCCTTCCATTCATCTCATATTCATCTTGTAATGTAACTTCCACAGGAGAACACCAACAATTCAAAACTTAACGTTTTCCTCCCCCACCAAATATGCTTTTCTTCCCATGCTCCCATCTCAGGTGAATGGCAACTCAGTGAGCTAAGACACACCTTGGACTGTCTTTCCCTCACTTCCCATTGCCAGTCAGACTCCAAGCCCAAAAGCTCCTGTGATCTGATCTCTTGAAGTCCATACTGCCTCATCATTCCCATCATTACCTGATTTCATTCAACTTCTCCTATGTCTCCTCTGTACTCTTTTGGTCTCTCTCACTACAACTAAAGTGACCTTTCTAAAATTTAATTCAAACCATGTCCCTCCCCACTAGAAATCCTTCATTCACGCCTCACAACCCCCAAGACTGAATCCCAACTCCAGAGCATAATTTACAAGGCCTTCCAACCACTCTGGTTTCAATCACTCCCATTCTCCAGTACATCTCATGTTCCTACCGAGCCAAGTCATCTGAAACCCCCTAAGTACCCCAGGCTTTCTCTCACTTCTGGACCTCCTCCTTGCCATTCCCTTTGACTATTTATTCTAGCCTTTCCCCCATCCCTCCTTCACCAGCCTAACTTCTCCTCCTTCAAATCTCAGCTTAAAACCATGTCCTCTAGGAAGTCTGTGAACAGTCCCTCCTCCCAGAGTTAGGTGCTCCTTCTATACACCCCAATGACTATCACAGCGCTTTATCATACTTTATTGTTTTTGCTTGTTTAACTATCTCTCCCACTAGAATATAAGCTCCAGTGTGAGACTCTTATTCACCAATGTGTGTCTGACACCTAGAAAAATATTTGGCATATAATAGGAGATTAACATATATTTTTTGAACATTGAGTGAATACATAAATGGGTGGATAGATGGATGGTTGGATGGATAGGTATCGACCCCAGGTGTAAGAATGTAAACCACTAAGAGCCACAAAGGACCAATTGACAGCATCTCTATGGCTTCTAGGCCAGACAATTTTCAAAAGGATAGGGCAGGATGGGCATAGACAAAAAGCCATCAGTACCAGAGGCCTGCCCAGACTTCAAGGGATTTCCAAGTTAACACTTCATTTTTGCCATCTCTTACTTTTTAAAATTCTCTTCTCAAGTATCACTGAGCTAGACTGATCTAAGACATATATGGCAATGGTGCTGCTGGGAGAAACATGATGATGGGTAGGTACACAGAACAACTAGCGGAACTGGAGTTGTATAGCCTAAGGGATGCTGCAGGACCGAGGGTGCAGGCTGGAAGGATAGAGAATAGCTGACAGAGTTTCAGGTACAGGGCTGAGTGGAAGTACCAGGAAGGTTGAGGGGACTAGACCAGAAAAGGCAATTGGGTAAGTGGAACAGGGCCAAGGAACACATGGAGGGCTGATGGGAAGGCATGGCACAGCACTGAGCTTCCAGCTAGGAGGATGACCAGGGTAGGGATGAAGGGCAGGGGTTAGAGTAGGACAGCTGAGGAGTTGTGGGATTCTGGGTTATTGCCATGAACGCTTCCACCAGCAGGGAGGTAGGTGGACAGGAAGGGCTCCAACAGCTTATCTCCAAGAGATCCCAGTGCCCCTAGATGCTCAGCTACCTCTGCAGGATATCCCTGTAGAGCACTCACCCAATAAATTCCATTAATCCAAAGTCTAAGGCCAACGAACTTTGGATTGTGGGACCACATAAAACATTTTCCCCATTTTCATTCATTGCAGACAGGAGAAAGTTCAGGCTTTGGATTCTCATTTTAAATAAACCTTAGCCCTCTTATGTACTAGCTGTAGGACCCTGGATCTCAGTTTCCTTAGCCATAAAATCGGGGTGCCCACCTCACAGTACTGTTGGGAAGGTTAAGTGAAATCACCCTGTGAAGCACCATGCACAGTTCTAGGTACAGAGTGAGTGTTCAATAAGTTGGCTTTCTTTCCCTTTCCCCTTCCTCTCTAAATGAAGCTCAGTTGCTCCCATTTTTAGTGTATGTGGGTGGAAATGGGGTAGAGGAGAACCTTGCAGACTCATTAGGACAGAAGGCATGAGTCAGGGCTGTGTAACATCCAGGGATGGAACAGGGACACTCCTCCCCCCACCCAATCATCCTCATCCAGGCCCCTGGGGTCTTGACTGGCAGTGGGTCCCGTATGGTCAGCGAAAGCAGGCTCCGTTAGTACCTTTCTCACCACATTCGGAGAGGAGTGCTGGATGGCGCTGTCCAGTGGGGGAACACTGTGAGGAGTTTCTTCCCCAGATGCCTGGGGTAAGTTAGCAGCAGTATTCTTGTCAAGAGGGAGAATTGGCTTTGGGCCTTCAGATGCTGGGGACTCATCTGTAGCCTGGAGAAGAAAATAAGAACTTGGGTGGGTTTTACCGCAAAGAGTAGCAGCAGCAGCAAAGGCTAATGCCCACCCTGCACTGCCCGTTGTTACCACCTACACATTGTGAACTGCTTGAAATTTTTTCAGAAAGAAAGATAGTCTTATCTAAATTCTTCCTAATATGACAATCTTAGGATAGAACCCAAACCAAGAATTATGAGCTAACTCTGTCATATTCACCTTAGCAATCATAACAGTTTTGACTTACATTTAAAGAGTTCATGGTCCTCTATAAACCCTAGACCCTTCTCTGCCATCATAAGGATTATTCCATATCCCCTCAAAGGAACTGAGCCTCAGAGGAAGACATTTGAAGCATGATCTGAAGCTGTCAGTGCTGAAGCATAAATGTGAGGCCTTATATTTTGTAATAAAGTAAAAGTCTGTAGAGCTGCTTTGAAGATATAAATGTGGTTACATGTTTAAAGGAAAACCACTATGAAAAAAGTGAGAGAGGAGGAGGAAGGGGCTGGAACGGGAAGCTCTGGGAACAAAGAAAAGCAAGAGTTAAGGATGAAGATGTGGAGTGCTGCAAAAATCCCAGAGGCACAAACTGCACCTCTTCAATTGTCTCTTAGCTGAGAAAAGAGAGGAGCAGCCTTCATAATCCCCCTAGGGAGAGAACAAGGCCTCCTCTGTGGCATTTCAGAGCCTGGATCCAAGTCTTGGATCTACCACTCAACGTTTTATGATCTCTAGGCAAACTGCTTGCCCTCTCTGACCTCCACTTCTGCACCTAGAAAAACAGATGGTAATGCCTACATAACAACATTGTTGATAGGACAAATGACATAGTGTATATAAAACATTCCTAGCTTAGTAGGCTTGGAATGAACTCTAAGTCTCTATCTGTTCAGTGTTATAAAGTTGCTGCCCACCAGCATGTAGGGCACACCCTCAATGCCCTTCCCCCTGTCTGGGATACACAAGTTACAGCAAGGCAAGTGAGGTTACAAAGGTTAAGAGACAGCCTCCCTTCTGCCCTGGCACTAGCTAGAGTCCAGCACAGCTCAGGAAGTTCCATTCATGGACAAGGTACCTAGTGTCACCCAGGAGGACAGCGCTAAGCCAGGCCACTCTGGACAGTATCAAGCCCAGATCTATGTTGGGGCTAAGTACTGTGTTCTCTGGAGCTTTCCTGAGATGGGAGGTGGAGCCCGGCGCAGTCTTGAATTGTGAGGGCTGAGTTCAAGGCCACCCTAAAATGAAGAAACTGTGCTCTTGTGCCCCCCTGTGACTGGGAGGCTGTGTTTCCTGCACTGTCCTAGGGAGAGTATGTGTTCCAGGCCACCCTGAGGCTTACCTGCACTGTGTCCTCCTGGCTCTGGGACTGGACGGGCGCCGGCTGCCTCACAATGTAGTTGATCTGCCCCACGATGGTTTGCTGAAGATGCTGAGGCGATTTGGCCTGACTCAGCTGCAGGCTGGGCTGTTGAGCCTGAAGGAGAAGCTCCAGGTCCTTCTGCATTTCCTCCAGCTCAAACTTGTGGTGCATTATGTCCACATTCTGGGAACAGGCAGGCCCAGGAGGGCTCTCGTGCTGACTAGAAGCCAGATGCTGAGATGGAGGGAGAGGTGGGGGTGGCTGCTGTTGGGGCGGAGGCGGCGGCTGCTGCTGAAAGTGGCTGAGCTTCAGCTTCTGGTGGTGGCCCAACTGCACCTGGACAGAGGGTGTCTGAAAGGTGGGCGGGGCATGGGCTCCTTGCTGAACATCCTGCGGGGGGACGATGCACACGGGCTGGGAAGTCAGCTGCTGCCCCAGCCGCTGGGATGTGCTCTCTTGCTCTGCAGGGGGCTGGGTTTCCAGCCAGGGTTGAAGTAGCTTTGGTGGATGAGGACGGCAGGGCAGTTCTTTTTCCCTGGGCAGCAGTGGGGAGCACTGCAGTGACCTCAGCTGTTGGGGCACCGTGTCAGAGGGCTGCCTAAAGCTGTGGGCTGGGTGTAGGCTGGGAGGCGGGACCTGGCCTTTGACGGAGGGTGAGACTGGGGAGCAGTGGGAGCAGCACACAGAGGAGGAGCACAGTGCTGGAGGCTGGAACTTGCGTGAGGGATGGTTGAGAGTCTCCTGCTGAGCCCCTGGGGACTGGTGGCTTTGATAAAAAGATGATGGTCCCTGTAGGCTTCCATAAGCAGGAGTATCTGCCGGGGACAGTTGTCCACCCTCAGTAGTTATACAGCCTAAAAATTCAGAATAGGGAGTGTTTCCAAAGGTAATCTGCAGTTGTTCCCCCTCTGCTACCTCCCACTCCTGGGACCGAAGGATAGCATTCAAAAAAACTTGTACCAGATGCAGAGATTAAGAAATTCAACCCCTGATCCCCAAGACTCAGTCTAGAATGCTTCCAGCAATTGGACCTATATAGACCTGCTTTTGGGGCCTGGGACACTTAGATATTAGCTCAGCTTTTACCAGATGCTCAGTCCTGACTCTGTTTGTATCTCACTAGAGAAACCACGGGCTCCCTCAAAGAGTACCTACTTCTTTTTTAACAGAATAGCCCAAGACAGACTCAGACCAAAAAAAAATCAACACTGGGGAAGAAGAAGGAGTGTGCTGGAAAGTGGCAAAGGAGATTCATCCCCAGGACAAATGAGCAAGTCTTCAAATATGGTTCTGGGGAACTGTGTGTTGGGCAAGTAGGATGGAAGAGAGTGGGGAAGCTCTGACACCAGGGTCAATGCCAGGTGCCAGTGCTGCGGACTGAGGCCCCTGGGCCCTCATGTGTGAGTAGATGATATCTACTGCTGTTTCAGGCTAACGGCTCCTTCAGCTCATCTGAGGCTTATTTAGGGGAAGACCAAGTGTCTTGAGGGCAGGAGGTGTGTTTTATTCACCTTTGGTCACTTGGTGGCCAGGGTGGGGCCTGACTCAGAGCAGGTGCTCACCAAAGGTCTGTTGAATTAAATCAAAAGGGTAAGGGAAGCAAAAAATAAACCTAAATATATCATTTATCACTCTGTTAAGTTCAAAACACTTTCACTGAGAATAACAGCCCGGATGAAGGTAGCAGTTGGCCATTAGTTTAACAAACCTACCATTAGGTTGTCAACACAGGCACAACTTCAAGTTGTCTACATTCTGCCTAAAGACTGAATGCCAGCAAGTTATTGCAGCAGGGAAGAAAAATGCACAAGGTCATGAATTATCTGCTTATATCTCAACTCCAAAGGACATGTGTGACACTGTCTGTCTCCTCTCTGTGTCGCTGAAATACCTCTGTTTGTGCCCACACACATGTGCACTGCCATACAGCTTTCTGGAGAGTAGGGCCACTGTCTTGTCTCTTCTAGCAATGAAAACAAGGGAACAGGGACATTCATGCAGAATAGGAAGCTCAGATCTCAACTGGTCCTGTTACAAAAGTCCTGTATTGCCATTGCTATTTAAGCTATCAACTCTCCCCACCCCCACGCCAACCCTACCCTCATCACCCCCAGTCATTCAGATTTGCTGAATGACTCCATGACCACTGGCAGTCTCAGGGAGTGCTTTCTCTTGGGCATAGGCTGATCTACCCAGTAAGCTAAGCAGATGGTCTATATGTGTTCTTAGCAATCATGCACAGGCCCACAGAGTAGGCCCTGGGCTCACCAAGGGAAGCCAGCTGCTTGGTCCAGAAGTTAGGCTCCCAAGTGAATCTGATACTCCAAGGGGAACCAGGATCTGTGTTACAATTGGTCTCCAGCAATCGCTGCATCTGAAACACAATCTGACAACAGCACCAAAGGTCATTTCTTTGGGCATCTCGTGCCTGAATGACAACGTCCTCTCCCTCACTCTTTGGACAAGTTGAAGGCCAAAGTCATGGCTGTTTAGCCTGTGGTCCTCCCCCATATGCTTGCTTATTTCCTTACACCTTAGTATCTTCACATTCCTCTGCTTTCCCCCACCCCTACTGACCCCTTCTTCTTACTGAGGCTTATGGAAAGCCTACATTCTTATCTCTTCCAGGCCTCAAATGATTTTAATTCTCCCTCAGAATATCACTTGCCTGGCAGCCTCTCAAGAGTGTTCCTTTCATTCTACCATAATCTCACATGAAAAGCCAATGGGGGCAGACATTGTCTGAGTTCCCCATAGCTGTCCTTCCATCCACTTGTAAAACTCCATTACATCCTAGTCAACTGCCCTCTTCCTCTCTCATCCCTTTCATCTATCTCCTACCACTAACTCTCCCATTTATCTAGGACTTTGGCAAGTATCCAACTACCCTGACAACATCTAGTTAACCAATGTCCTAATCAACATCTTGGTCTCTTACTTCCTTGATCTCTTTAATGTAAATCACCTTCACCTCTCTCTTCAGTTCACTCACCATATCTAGACCATTTTCATCATCCAGAACCATTCTACCTATGAGACCTTAAACTCCAACAACCTACCCCCTGATCATAAGCAGCTCTCACTCTTTCTGAGCAAGCTCTTCAGCCTCATTGGACTCCCCAAGCCCTGCTCCCTCAGTCCATAGGGCCGTCCCAGCTTCCCCATCATTTTCAGTAACAATGTCACTAGTGCCCTAGTTCCCTTCCCATCCCCAATGCCTGACCTTGGGTCAATCCAGCCATCCCAAAGCCATGTTATCTGGGGTCGCTACACTGATCATTACCCTCAGGGGTACCCTTCAGTCCTTCTTCTTGTCACTTCCTATCTTGTCAGCTTCCTCTTCCATGGTCCTTAATGACTATCTAAAATTTTTACTTCTCTCCTCAATGTCATTTACCCAATGCCTAACCCTCTCATTATCACCTCCTACTTCACAGAGGGTGAAAAAACCCATAAAAGACAAATTCCCTCAAACTTGTATCCCTCCTATCTCCAAACTTAACTACATTATATTGTCACCTTCCTGTCCTCCCATCTCAGAGGAAAGGAGTGCCTCTTGTTTAAGGTCAACCAGTTCACTGTAGATCCCACTTCTTTCTGCCCTTCCAGTATGCTTCCTCTACCACACGTCTCTTCTACCTTCAACCACTTCTCCCAAATAAACATGTGCAAATGTCTTTCTTACTTTAAAAAAGTATTCCAACCCTGTCTCCTTCTCAAGCTGCCTTCTTACTTCCCTTCTTTTCACTTCTGTCTCTACTTCCTCACCTCCCATCCTCAGCTTCCTCATTCTAGCTTTTGACCCTTCTACTTTGTGGGACTGTCTTTCAAAAAAGATTACCAGGGACCTCCTGATTCCCAGATCTCAAGGCTTCGCTTCACTCCTCATGCCCTTTCACCTATGTAGCAATGATAACATTGATTACTTAAAATTTGAAACTCTGTTAATTTCTGTGCACCACACTCTCCTATTTCTCCTCTCACCTCTGATGCTTGCTTCTCATCTCTTTCACTCATCTTCTTCCTCTATGTGAAAATGACGGCATTTCCCTGGGCCCCAGATTTGTTCTTCTCTTCTTCCTTCATACACTCTTCCAATATCATTGATATCCCAGTGACTCCCACATCTCTCTCTCTCTCTAACCCTGACTTTTCTTCTGATTTCCGGACCCATCTATCAAAACAGATTTGGGATAGCTCCCTTTAGATGCCCTATAGGCACCTTCACTTCAATATATCCAAATATAAACCCCATCAACATCCTTCAAAATTCTTGCTTCTTTTCCTGGGGATCACCACCCTCCCAAGCCCAACACTTCAATGTCATCCTCAACTCCTCCTTTCCTCTTAGGCCCCATTTAAACCCAAATAACTTCCTATGGAATGTTCAGCACACTGCTAGTATTAATGTCTGGATCCATGACCTAAGACAGAACTACAGAACTTCCCAGCTGAGTTGCTTGGAGGAAGGCAGGTCTATTCCAGCACCTGGGTCCTTTGCACTGTGGGGTTTGGTCAAAGATGGTTTTCACTTACTAACCCAAAGTCAGTGATTGAGGAGTGCGAGTTCTTCTTACCAGCTCTTTGCTGAAAAGGAAAGGGATGCTGGTTTTGCTGCAGACAGCCCAATTAATGAAATTCTGCACATGCTCAAATTGACGGTTGAGAACCATGATGCTCTGTAACTGCTGCTCCAGCTTCCGCTTCCTTTCATTAGTAATGCCCTGGTTATGAAGAGAGAAGACAGAGTCCCTGATCCTGTTCTTGGACTGCAGGCCACATGCTTGGGAAGTCTGGTGGTCTGTGTGTATCAGTGTAAACACAGATGGAATCAGATGAAACTGCACCCCTGAGAGGACATGGGCTGCTGAGGGATGTAGGGAGGGATGGAGGGAGGGAGGGAGACAGGGTAGGTAGATTTTATAGTACAAACATGGAATGGCTAATAAATGAATGAGAAAATGAATGAATGTCTGCATCTCTTGGGCATAGCTTGTTTCATGTCTCTTTCAAGGTTATAACCCTGCATAGTCCGGAAAGGCAGTTGCCTTACTGCCACAGCATTAATGGGAGTTTGATCTGATTCTCTAGCCCTTAATGAGCCAACTTCCCAAAATTAGACTGGACATTTTAAGATACAGGGAGCAGCAGAGAGCTATGGAAACTACACATCTGAATTCTAGCCCAGGCATCTCTGAGCCCTGAGACAAGGTTGATATGTGCCTGGTTTCTGCCCCAGGGAGAGAACAGAACCCATCCATCTGCTCACATATACCTCCAGCTCCTCTATGAGCCCATTGGCCTGTTTGTTCAGCTCGTTCATCAGAACCATCTTGGCCATTTTGATCTGGTTTTCCACCTTCCTGTGCTGATGCTTCACCTCAAAAATCCTGTAAACAACAGGATGAGACAGAGCATGGTGAGCCCTTCCCCCCAGGCCTATGAGGGCCTACAGACAGCAAATGTAAGCGCCTACAGTGTGGAGGCTGCCTACTGAGATCAGGGCCCACCAGGTACCAAATGTAAAGAAACAAGAACCTTCCTCCACCACCCATCCCACTCTTTGTACAACCCAGCCCACTTGATCTAAGTGGGACAATGGCCCAAAGTTCAACGCAGTTTTCTCCAGGTAAACTGCAGGGCCACGCCCAGGTCAACCCAGTAGCTCACCAGTTCACACAGCACTAGAGGCAGGACAGAGAGAGTACAGATATGACTTCATGTAATCTGTTGTTTTATTAAAAAGGGGGAACACTCCACTAAACAGCATCATGCAGTAAAAAGAGCATAGGTAGAGACAGAAAGTAGACTAATGGTTGCCAAGGGCTGAGGATGTTGCACGGTGAATGGGGAGTGACTACTAATGTGTATGGGGTTTCTTTTTAGGGTGATAAAAAGAGTCTTTCAAAAGTAGACAGTAGGGGACTTCCCTGGTGGCACAGTGGTTAAGAATCCACCTGCCAATGCAGGGGACAAGGGTTCGAGCCCTGACCCAGGAAGATCCCACATGTCGCGGAGCAACTAAGCCCGTGCACCACAACTACTGAGCCCGTGCGCCTAGAGCCTGTGCTCTGCAACAAGAGAAGCCACCGCAATGAGAAGCCCACACACCACAACAAAGAGTAGCCCCCGCTTGCCGCAACTAGAGAAAGCCCACGCGCAGCAATGAAGACCCAGCACAGCTAAAAATAAATAAATAAATAAATTTATATATTAAAAAAAAAACATAGACAGTAATAATGGTTGTATAGCTCTATGAATATGCAAAAAAAACCCTCACTGAATTGTACATTTTAAAAGGGCAATTTTATGGTATATAAATTATATATAAAGTCATTAAAGCCATTTAAAAAAGCCATTAAGGGCTTCCCTAGTGGCGCAGCGGTTAAGAATTTGCCTGCCAGTGCAGGGGACACAGGTTCGAGCCCTGGTCCGGGAAGGTCCCACATGCCGCGGAGCAACTAAGCCCGTGCGCCACAACTACTGAGCCTGTGCTCTGGAGCCCGTGCTCCGCAACAAGAGAAGCCACCGCAATGAAGAGTAGCCCCCGCTTGCCACAACTAGAGAAAGCCCGCCTGTAGCAACAAAGACCCAACACAGCCAAAAATAAATAAAAATAAAATAAATAAACTTTTTAAAAAGCCATTAAAAAAAAAAAACATGGGCTTTGAAGCCACATAGACCTAGCTTCCAAACCCAGCTCAGTCTCTGACTAGCTGTGTGATCTCAGACAAGTCACCTAACCTCTCTGAACCTTAGCCTCCTCATCAGCAGAATGGAGATAACCCCAACTCAAAGAATTATAAGAATTGATCAAAATGATGCATGCATGATGCCCAATCCAGTGCCTGTCGTGATGATCTCTCAGTACATACTTATTTCTCTTTCCACAGAAAATACGGATGATTTCATGTCATGTGTAGGTTTATATGGAAAACACTGGGAAAGGGGTGATAAAGGGTAGATTGCCACTGACTTGTACCCACATGATAAGCAGCACTCTCGTCCCCCATATCTACCCTGTGCCCTTGTTCTTAAGCACCTATCTTTGGCTAGTGCATGGCCATTTCCAGAAGGCATGTACTTTAGCCCAGGCTCACCGTGATCATCCTGACCTAGCTTGGCCCCATTCACCAAGTGATGACCCAAAACCCCCTCCCTGGCCCTGAGACCTCTAAGGCCAGGACATATGCCAATGTCTGCATGTCTTCCTCATAAGTACTCCATCCTAGTACTGTGACCCAGGATGAGAGGGAACAGAGCATTTCCAGTGCTGGCAAGGGGCTAGCCGATGTTACCTGTCCTCAATTTGCTTTGCAGATGCCTGTAGACTACATTTCTTATGCGCCACCTGTGTAGTCACACTTTCCAGAAGCATCCTCTGGTTTTGCAAAACTTCTTCAAGATGTCTACACCTAGAGTAGGAGGCAGAGAAAAAGCTGAGGAGGACTGAGTCTTATTCTGAGCACACCAGCCAAGTGAGAATCCCCACAGTGCATTGTCTCAGCCAGGTCCGTGGAGGCTGGGGTTACATGTAGTGAGTCAGAGACTCTTGGCCCTTCAGGCCTTCTCCAGAGAAAGCCCACAACAGGAACAGGGAAAAACTTCAGCCCAGGGGCTGAAGGTTGGCTTGAGCAGGGAGAGGATTGGGAGAGGATTTTGATGTACTGGGAGCGCAGCGCTCTCATAGGTAGAGAGTCCAGAGCCCTCCCAGTTCCCCTTTGGGCAGCCAGCCGGCCCCACCTGTGCTCTTTGTGTTCCACCATGAGGCAGCTATGGCATGTGAGCACATCACAGGTCTCGCAGAATAGCTTGAGCACTTCCTGTGTGTGTAGAGGACAGTACAAGGCGAAGTCTCCAGAACCAGCATTCACTCCTGCCAGAGAAGATGGAGAAAGTAGGCTTCTCTAGCTCAGGAAAACCCCTTAGTTTAAGTTCCACTGAGCATCCCTCAGCCCTCTATGGACACGGAAGACACAGAGCTTGGAGGGAAGGTGGTGCAAAGTAAGAGAGGCCTCTCTCTGGGCCAGTGAGGCTCCAGGAGCACAAGGAGGAAGGCAGGCTTAGACTGGCTGGATTTGCCCAGCTGTCCAGAAATACCTGGCCATCAAGCCCCAGGCATCCCACCACCTGGTGGGCCTGAGGAAGGTGCTTGCTACCTGCTGCACACGGATCTCCTGCAGAATAGTGAGTCCTCCAAAACTCAACCTAAATCTCCTCATTAACCAGCATTCTGTTATGGTGAGGCTGAAACAAGCCTTGCCAGGCTCCAGACCAGATCACATGGGTCATGAACTTTGGTTCCTGTCTGACGAAGGTAAAACCCTTCTCACAGTTCAAGGGCCTTGAGAAAAGACTTTCAAGAAGACTGTCACTTAAAACAGATGGTGCTGGATGGATAAATGGACAAACCGTGATCCAGGCTGCTGAATTAATCAAGTAACTAAAGAGAAGTGAGGGCTGCTTGCTTGAAACAGAGGTGAAAGATAGGGAACTCAATTAGCTTCCGTGGTAATTCGAGACTATTCCTCCCTGCACCCCCTCACCCACCCTCACCCACGCCCCGGCTGCCCCCCCACCAGCAGGGAGAGCCTAGAGTGAGCTTACACTGTGGTGTGACTCTGCAGGGGACAGCTTTCCTTCAGGAAAGGCTCTGAGACCACCCCTACCCTCACCCCCAGCAGGAAAACGTGGTCAGAGAGCTATTCTCCAAAGATTCTATGGTTCGCTACTACTTAAGGGCATGTGAGCTAGTGGAGAGGGTGAGGAGTGATACCTGGAGATCCCTTCTGGGTCCGGGGAAAGGGTGGGCCCCCAGGGGCAGGGCCATGCCGGTGCTCCTCCGTGCAGGAGCTGCACAGCCAGCGGTTGCAGTAGGTACAGAGGATGTGTGCCGCCCTCTTCTCCTTGCACTCGGAGCAGTTCTAGAGGTAGAGAGTTCTGGAATTACTGACAGTATCTTCATCATTTGGGCCTGCTTTTATGAGTGGTAAATACTCTAGGGACTGGGGTCCTGCAGGGCTGTTCCTCCACTATTTTGGAGTGCAGTCAATTCTGGAGAGCTGCCTGGGAGTGACATGCAGGGGCATGTGAGGGAAAGCACCCTTTGTGACTAAGAGTACTGCCCTCAGGAGCTATTCACACAAGTCCTGTGCTGAAGCTGAGGATACGCAGATGAATAAGGCAAGGATCTGCTCTCAAGGTACACACAGCCTGGACGGGGTGGCAGACATTCAGTAGGTAATGCTGTGATGAAAGGATGCACCAAGTGCTAAGGAAGCAAAGCGAGGTTTCCAGGAGTTCCATCTAGGAGTGGCCAGGAAAGGTTCCATAAAGAGGTGACATTTCAGTTGGATATTGAATGACAAGTAGAAGTTCACCAGGCAGACAAGGGAGGAAAATGGAAAGCACAGGCGAAAGCAAAAACTTCAATGTGCCTATGGAGAGGAAGAAGCTGCAGCTATGTGAGTACACAAAAAGATGATCATATACAGCTAGGAAAAAGTAAGATGGACCAACTCTCAGAGCTGTGTTTCCACTGCTGGGGCTTGCCAGGACCAAGAGTCCCTAGCCTTCTTCTAGTACAAATGTTCATTCATTTGGTCAGCAAATATCATGCAGGGCCGATATAAAAGGTAGAGAAGAAGAAAAATTAGTCTGTCTGTGCCTGAATAATACAGGCCACCAAACTGATGTGGATTCTGACAGCTTTGTCCTCACACTGGGATCCGACAAACCCACAGCAAGAAAAAGGAAAAAGAGGAGAAATACAAGTTTTACTAACCAAACTATGAAGTCCTTGAGGGTAGAGACATGGGTCTCTGTCTTCCTAGCACCCAGAACAGGCCCTGGCATATCAGACATTCAGTAAGAATTTAATACAGGTGCAAGTAAGTAAAATGGCAAATGAATAAAATGTAGTGGGCAAGGATAACCCAGTGGAGAAAGGAACAGAAGGGATACCAGTCAGTAAGTGATGTGAAATTTCAGAAACTCAAGCATTAGTCGTTAAATATAAGCATAATTGATGAACCCATTTAATCCAGGCTGGTGCATGAGTTTCAACTCAGTGTGCTGGGGTGGGTGGAGGGTGGGGAATAAAAGCTTAGTACCCACAGTTTTCAGTAAGAGCTATAAGAGAGAGAAAACACCCCAATTTTGCTTCCCCAACTGAAACATTTTGGTTCTCTTCTGAATAGAAGTATGGATGGATGGATAGATGGATGGATGGATGGATGGATGGATGGATGGATGGATGGATGATTAGGCAAACTGGTGGAAGGGTAACAAGTCAGATGGAGTGATGGGTGGCCAGACAGACTTATGGACAGGGGTCCCACAGATTTCTGAACAGGATCAGCTGTTTCTTTGCTTGTCCTGACTTACCCTGGCCATCTTGGATTGCTCAGAAGAAAAGCACTGCAGCAAAAAAATGTTCAGTTACATCCCTGGTAAGGTATACTCGCTTACACCCAGGACAGGAGATGAGCTCTGGGAGAAGGTGGGAAAGATAGCAAAGTCAGGGCAACATTGCAGATAATACATAACATAGGACCTAGACACAAGGCTTTCTAATACACAACACCAAGGTATGTACCAATACCACTTGTGCCAAAATGAAGTATGTTTGATGCCATAGCCTGCACTTACCATCTAGGTACTCTGGACATGACCATCCAATTAGCGGCCTGCCCTACAGAACTCCCACATCCTCATCTTCGCCTGATCCTACATCCCTTTCCTCCCTACAAGCCATGTTACTACAGGCCCAACCCTGCTCCAGTTCTGATAATCAGGTGCCTTCCTGCTGCTCCCACTCTGCATTCCACAGTCCTGAGAGCCTAGTTCCCACTACTGGCTAAGTTCAAAGGGGTCAGTTTAGCCCAGGGCACAGCTCCGGCCATTTACATTACTGTGTAGTAGAATTACTTTAAAGATCTCAAAGCTAGAGCTTCCAAGAAGGTTCTAGCCAGAGAAAGGCAAGGACTCCCTGCCTGCTCACCTAGGGGTATTCTTCTCTTGTTACAACCAATACCAATTGGTCTGCCTCTGGGGCTCAAAGAGGTTTTGCTGGGCCTTCTCCACCCAGTCCATGTTGGGTGCACCACATATATGTATGTTTCACCCGTGAACATGAACATCTTGTCCTACTCCCCTCTCCCCAGAGAAATGCAGCAGTCTCCAACACATTCATCAGCATGGTGGACTCCTGAACTATATAAGCAGCATGACACTGCCACCCTGGAGATTGTAGTACTTCAGGTCCACCCCACTGGCACTCAGCCCACTGGGTACAATAAGATGAGCTTCCTGAGGAGGGCCAGGTGCCTGCGCCCAGGGATGAGGACAACCTGAAAAGGGGCTGGCTATGCCAGTGCATGCAGCAATAACCACCACAGTCTTCTCTGCCCCATATCACCAAAATGATACAATGGCAGTTGCTCTAGACTTGCAGGCAAACAAACTTAAGCCCAAACACCAGGTCTACCACTCAGCGACCTTGGTTGGGCAAGTCACTTAATCTCACTTAACTCCTCTGTGCCCCAGTTTCTTCATATGTAAAATAGAAAGGAAAAACAAGAGTTGCTATGAGGACTGAATTAAACCATACTTGAGAATTCACGTCATCCTCCATGAATGTTGACTTTGAATTCAAAAGATTTCTCCTATCCCATTCATCGTAGGGCAATAACCTCAATTATCAACTCTCCCAGGTGATGAAAGTCAGATAGTCTGAGAGGGAGATTGAAAAAGGGGTCACAAATTCTCCTCCTCCCTGTGTCCATGCCTTGCAATCCTATCCATTAAAAGTGCAGTCTTCTCTATCCTTTGAAGCTAGGCTGCCCTTGTGACCTGCTTTGGCCAACAGAATGCAGCAAAAATGACACTGAGTAAGTTCTAAGCCTAGACCTCAAGTGGCTTTATGACTCTGCTCTCGCTCTCAGAACTCTAAGACTACCACGTGAACAACCCCAGGTTAGACTGCTGGAAGATGAGAAACCATGTGGAGAGAGGCCTCAGTTGTCTCAGGTGTCCCACCTGCAGCCGTCACAAACCAGGTAGCCCCAACTGACCCACCAGCTGAACAGAGACATGGGTAAGCACAGCAGAGATTAGCCCAGCCCAGCCCAGCCCAGAAGAACCACCCAGAGCATCCCAGCCCAAACCCTCAACCTGTAGAATCATAAATAAAGCTTGGTTGTTGTTTTAACCACTAAGTTTTGGAGTGGTTTTTTATGCAGCAAAAGATAACTGATATATTCTGGAAAAATCAAAGTCTACAAAATCATGCAAAATAATATTTTAATACTCTTCTTTCCCCCACCTACCACTCCGTTCCCCCGCCCCCAAAAAAACCCTCCCCTAGCCTCCACAGAGCCATGGACTTTAATGACAGAACTGGATCTGCAATCTCCTAGATACTCTCCTGCCTGTCAAGAACAGCGGCCAGTGGTGGAGAAGGATGCTCTCTACAGGTGGCATCATCCAGGGGCATCACGTGACTGTCCCTCCCTACCACCTGGCTGCCCAGGGAAGATCCTCCTCATCTATTCCCAGGTCAGAAATGCTGTTCTAATTGTTGAAAATAATTTCCACAAGGTTTCCAACTCCCTGGTACCAGATGCTCAAACATTTGTCATAGTCATACAGCCTCATTATCATCATGAGAAAGAGAGAAATAACTGAATAGATCAGACAAGGCCTCATCACACATCCTGTACCTCCCCTGGCCTTAAAGACCAAAATCCTCAGCTTGTCACTCAAGGCCCTTTCCGAGTTGGCCTTAACTCTCTCTAGTCTCATCTCCAGCTTCACCTGCCACACACCCTATGTCCTTGCCATGCTAAATACCTCTGCTATCCCTAAGTGCACCAAACCTCTGCATAACTCTATGTTTGTGAAAGTGCTGTTCCCTCTCCCTAAAATACTCTTTCTTGCTGCCCCACTCCTTTTCAGATAAACTCCTATTCATCCTTCCAAACTTGTTCAAATGTTCCACCTTTGAGAAGCAGGGTTGATTTCCCTTAGGAAGAGTTAATTATTCCCTCTTCAGGGTTCCCACAGCATCCTGAACATCCTTCTAGTAAAACAAATATCACATTGCATTTTAACTATCTGTTCATATGTCTACATACAAAAATAATCCACAATTGATACTAAAAGATATTGCATGATTTTTATGTTTCTTGTGGGTTTGAGTATTCCAAGTGTGTTCCTTGTGCTCACAGACAATGAAAGTAGTCAAAAGCCATTTGGAGGTTTTCGGGGTGGTGGAAAAAACCAGCCCAGGAAAATAAAGGAATCAGGTCTGATCCAGAGCAGAGGTGTGGGGCTTGGGAAGGCTGTGGACTGGGAGAGGTGGGTTCCAGGCCCAGGACTGTCACTAACTGTGCAACCTTAGGTAAGCGACCCCTTTTCTCTGAACTGTACTTTCTACATCCTTAAATGAGGGGAATGGGAATAGAAGGGAAGTAAGGATTATCCAACCCTCCTCCTCTGCCTACTGCAACCAGGCTTCAGAAATATTCCCCTGGGCAAGATGGGAAGGGACAGACAGCCACCCTTGTCAGCAAGTCAGGGACAGGCTTGTGGCTGAGGGAGGCCTGGATCTAAGACCTCCTCCAGTCTGAACAGGGGCTGCTGTAGCAGACAGCAGGGCTGGAGAACCGTGGCGGTGATACACACAGGTACCAGGGCGACTGTGGGGACCAAAGTGGACACAGAGGACATGGGCTCTCTTTGTGTCACAACTTTTGCCCAGAAATTCTTATCTTCCCTCAGAAGGTCCCTAACCCCCATCGAGCTGTGTCAACCTTGAGCTCTTTGTTTTTATAAAGAGGATTCCCCATTTTTCAATGAGGATACCAAAACAAAGTTTTTTTAGACAGTTAGAATACATGAACTCTTAGGGCTGTGGATATATATAAAATGGCCAAACATCAACTTACAATATTTAACATTAATTTAGTTTTTAATACATATTTAAATCACATATTACATAAAATATTATTTAGATATATTGCTTTTTTCTTTCTACTTGAATTATTCAAGCAACAGCATTGAGCTTATATTTCATACAGAGGAACAACAATTCTGAGAAATGCAGGATCAGGGCCCAGGGGCCACACAACCATCCCCAAAGGGAGTGGGCTTCTGCTTCCAGAATGAAGAACACACAGGCACCAGAGGTTCTCTGAAAACTGAAGATGTTCAATCCATCTGTCACAAGAGCGAGCACTTCTGGTCCCTGGGAGGTATGGGACAAATTATTCTTTTACCACCACTCCCTAAATTAGGCACTTTACATGTCTTATATAATCGTCAAACCATCTCTTAGAGGTAGGCATTGTCCTCATTTCATAGTTGGATAGACTGAGGCTCCAAGAAGTTGTCACCTACCAAAGATCATAGAAAGCAGGGGCAGAACTATAATTGGAGCCCAACCAAGTCTGTCCACCTCTAAAACTCAGCCCTGTCCACTATGCTATACTCCTCTCTAATTCAAGTGTAAATAAACAAGATAATTTTATTTTAATTAACTAAATGATTTGATTTTAAGTAAAATATTCCATAATAATGATCAGACTCTAATGATGACCTGGACCCAGCTCTGAACTTGGAATCGAGAAGGAGCTGGAAGCCAGCCCCAGCTATGCTTAAAGTTTTAAGAAATATGATCTTCGAGAAAAGGCAAATGAAGCAGAGATTTTCTGCCTAGAAAAAATAAATCTGGGGGCAGTTTCATTCTACAGATCAGTGGTTCTCAAACTTTGTTACATATTTGAATCATATGAGGTACTTTTAAACATCCTGATGTCCAGTCCATATCCCATATCAATTAAATCAGAGTTTCAGGAGGTAGGAGCCAGGCATCAGTATTTTTAAAAATTCCCCAGGTGAGGGGACTCCCTGGTGGTGCAGTGGTTGAGAGTCCGCCTGCCAGTGCAGGGGACACGGGTTCGGGACCTGGCCCGGGAGTACCCCACATGCTGCAGAGCGGCTGAGCCCACGCACCGCAGCTGCTGAGCCCGCACGCCTAGAGCCCGGGCTTTACAAGAGAAGCCACCGCAATGAGGGGCCCCCGTACCTGTTCACTGCCACTAGAGAAAGCCCACGCCCAGCAATGAGGACCCAACGCAACCATAAATAAATACATAAATAAATTTATTTAAAAAAAAAAAAAGAATTCCCCAGGTGACTACAATGTACAACCAAGTTTGAGGACCAGTGCCAAAGAGAGAGAACCCCTTTCCCCTGTGGCTGAGCCGGATAGATCTGCCCCCTGTATCATGCAGCTGAGAAAGGCAAGCTCACCCAGTTTTAAAGAGGCTCCGACAAGTTAAGGAAGACTCCGAATGCAGCCGTCATGTATTTCCCCTCTGGCAGAGAAGAGAAAAGGGCAGATGCCCAACAGACAGAAGGGTGTCCTGATACCTAGGTACCCTGGGGGTTGGTGGGGAATTGGAGGACACCTTTTGCGTCCCCTAACTCCCAGCTTCACTGAAGGACCCATGAGTGGGCTTAGGGTGCAGCCTGAGGTTTGGCGCTACAACGACTGCTGCTGGGGCCTAGAGAGTGTGCTGAGCCCAGGACGTAGTGAGGCAGCAAGGGAGGTGGGCCAAGACTAGGTAGTCCACCCTCAGACATGAACGGCAGTGCCAAGGCAACCTGGGCATGGGGCTGGGGTGGGAGAGGAGTCCCAAGGAGGTCTCAGAAAACGAGCATGGGTCAGCTCAGCCCACCAGGTCGGGACACATGCACGTAAGCCCGAGCTCAGTGCTAAGCAACCCTCTGAGAGTTAAAAGGCCCTTCATTCTAGAGCTCTTGTCCAGGGCTCCGTGAAACTTTGCCGCTGGGGCCCAAGCTCTGACTCCAATAGAGCAGTGGTATAATCTGGAGGAGACTGATGCTCCACTGCCCGCTCTCACCTGTAGAACCAAAGCTGGACAAACCCAGCTTCCAGACCTAGCTTTTTCCACTGTTCATCTACCCAGTTCCCTCATCATAAACATGGTGACACAGAGGCCCAGAAAGAGGGAGGGACATAGCTAAAAACCACAGATCCTTGTAAATCACAGGTGGCACCTTGAACCACTGAGTAGTCCCTGATTACCTCTGTCAGGGGTATGCCTCTATCAGACATTATGCAAGGAGAAAAACCACTCCAGTTATATTCTCTGGCAGGCTGGCCATCCTCACTAACCATTCCTGCCCTCCCACCCAAGGCAGCCCCAGGGTACTGGGCATCAGCTAAGGCCCCCACCACACAAGCCCCCGAAGCCTTCCTCTAGCCCATAGCTCAGAGCAGCACCACCTTTGAGAAACACGTTGCACCCACTCCCCAGACGCCCAGACCCTGCTAGAAAGACAGATTTCAATCCTAAGGTGATTCTGCTCCTGCCCCTGGCTGCCAACAGGCTTACCTGTGGGGCCTGCTGCCCTGTGATTAGAGCAACACCTGGGGGAGAAGTCAGAAGAGCGACAGGTGAGACCACCACAGGTCCCAGAGCATGGTGCTTACCAAGTGCCCAGGAACACCCACCCTGCACTCTGCAGCCAGCTGGGCCGCAGGGCCTAAGCCTCAGGGAGCTGGGTGCGGGGTGGGGAACGGGGAGCAGCCTGGGTCCTCTCCTCCTGTCCCTGATGCATCCTCAGCCGGGGCTGCATTTCTCCAGCTCACCTGAGACGCTTCTGCAAGAAAGGGCTTGGTTGACTCCTCCTGTTCCTGTTTATCTCGAAGGCTCTGCAGTATTTTTCCCAAACTGAACAGCAAGAGGGAGACCTCAAAGAGGCGACTCTCTTCCTAGCTGCATCTCCTTCCTAATCCTCTGGGTGCCTTGGAACAGAAGCTCAGAAGGAAGAAAACGAGATTTTCAACTTTCAGGAACTAGCTCTGTCGCCCTCTGCATAGCTCAGGAGGCCATCACTCTCAGCCTTTTAGGACTCGATCCAAAAATCCTTCAGCCCTCCATGTTCCCCAAAATGACAGTGCTCATGTGTGGCTGGAACCTGCCCCGATCCGGCAGCTCATTTAAATAGAGCTCATCACAACAGTGTTGGTAGAGAAGTGAGTAGCTGCAGGGCCCTGGGGACCCCCTGTTTATACGTAGGAAGAATGATGCAATCTGGGTATCAAAATAGCAATCCAGAATGGAATAACAGGCTCACGCAGCAGCGGTGCCTGCACAGCCAGAGCTCAACTTGACACACTCTGTCAGCCCCACACTACTGCAGCACGCAGATGCCAGGCACACACTCTCACCACAGCATTTTAAAAATCAGCAGGAGCCTGAGATAGCCCTCCATGCCCCCGGCACTGAAGGAGGGTGGGGGCGAGGGGGCTTCGACAGACATTAAAGTCTGTCTCCTACACACTCACCTGCTCCTGCCACTTCACCTGAAGTCCTTATCCTGTGATGTCACACTCAGTTGCCATAGTGACCAATTGTCCGTCACAGCGGAGGATTAGGACTTCAGATGGAGAAGACACACATTTATAATGCACAAAGGTCCTGAGAGGTGTCCCTCGGCAGCTAACGCTACCCCTCCCCCCAGGGAGATACAGTTACACACAAGCTGGGAGAGAAAGAGGGAGGAAAAACAGGGTCAGGTTAGAGCAAAGATATTAGGATGGGGCAAAACTACGAGTCCAGGATAATTGCTAAAGCCCAGAGTACAGGCAAATTTCAAGAGCACAGAGGGGAAGTGACAGGGAATGAACCTGGAAAGACTGGCAGTAGAGTAAGTGCCTGAAGAGCCCTGGATGCTAAGCCAAGAGGCTTAGGACATTTATCCTAAAAGCAAAGGCCACCCAAAAAGGGTTCTGGCTTTATGACTATCTTGATGGACTGGAGATTGGGGGTGGGGGTGGGGGGCAGGGAGGAGGCTTGTCCAGTTAAGGATTAATGGGATCCTGAATGAGGGTAGAAATGGGAAAAAAAAAGGGACAGAAGAGTTGTTTCAAAGAGAACCAAGAGGACATGACCAAAGTAGGATGCTGAGGGGAGTGGTGGTATGTGAAGGAAAAAGGGTCACATGGATGGGCTGCCATGAACAGAGATAGGTAACGGGAGGAGGAAGAGGGCAGTTGCCAAATCTTATTGTACCTGTATCCTACTTTCTCTGGCATCCATACCTTCTTAAAAGGATCAGGCCTCATTCTGCCTTGCTGGACCAATGATTCACAAATCTGTAGCGTTTGTTAGAAACCCCAAATCTACCAAATCCAAATCTCTTGGGTGTGGGTACGGGACCAGGAATCTATATTTTTAGCAAGTTTCCCAAATAATTCTTAGGCATCCAGACCAGCACTGGTACAAGGACCAGTAATCAGGAACCAGTGGCCTGGACAACTACAGTAGCTTCCTAGCAGGTCTTACTGCATCCAGTCTTGTCTCCTCCATTCATTCTTCTCAGGAAGCCAGAATGACTTTTCAAAAATACAGATTTGATTATATTCCACTGACCCAAAACTTTCAGTGGCTCCCCACTGTCTACTGAATAGCCTAAATTGGTCAAGACCCTTCTGTTTGGAAAGGAAATTTGGCTCCAAGACCCTGTCCATCAATCACATCTACCTTGAACTCCCTCCCTAGCTACAGCCTTCCAAGTAGTGCCAGCAGCAGCAAGCACATCCCCCAAAACACTGCCTGCCTCCTTCCCATCACCATGGGAATTGCTCTCCCAGTAACGGTTCTGAGGTACCAGTGCTACTCCCAGGGCCCTAGAGAGCCAATTAAGGTGGGGAAACTGTTCATGAACTAAAAAACCATCCTGCTGATAGGGCTCTGGAGCTCCAGCTTCTGCACCTGCTGCACACCCAGCTCAGCCCAGCTCAGCACCCTGCCCTCCACCTGGGAAACTTGGGTCACTGCCCACAACAGATCCCACAATAGTTGCGCACACTGTTCATCACCTGGAGTGAGCAAACAGCAGTCACCTCGCCTGCCAAGCTCCTGGTGCTGAGATCTCATCCCCTCTGCCTCCCACTCTCACCCCAGGCCATTAGAGCCCCTCCAGCTGAGCTGCTCATTAAGATACGTATCACTTCCCTCTCTGACTCTGAGGTTGTAGCATCTTGCATCAGGTCCCTCTCTTTGGATCTTCCCAAAGCCCCAAGGCCTGCCCGCTGAGGAACAGAGATTGCTCCCTCTTTCAGCATTTGTAGTTTTCAAGGGATATGCTGTTACCCATCACTAGCTTCAGGAAGCAGGAGGCTAGGGTGGTTATTTTGTGTTCTTAGAGCTCTTCAAGTCCAGTCCCAGAGAATACCCAGGATCACCCAGTCGGTTAGTGCTAGAGTCCAGACCGAGCTCCAGGGCCCATGACTTCCAGACCAGGGCTCTGCCCATATGTAGACTGCATCATCCACGCTGAAATTGGGAAAATTAAGATACTAAACAAAGAGATTCTGGAATCTGAACTTCAGAATCAAGGTCTCCCATCTAGGATATGTCTTTTAGTAGATTTGAAGAGAAAGAATAATGTTCCTTTTATTCACATGGGGAAGGAAATATTCAAGTAATGGCCTTCCTCCCCTAAAACAACACACAAAACCATAGGAGCCCTGAGAATTTTGAAGACAGATCCAGCACATAGTAAACAGTTTCAGGCATGCCAGCTTCCTTCAGAGCTTGCTACACTTGTTTAAAGTATCACTTGGGGACTCAATGGCCAACTTTCCACGTAGAATTTGACTTGGGACCATTTTCAAATAGGCTTAAAAGCAAACAGTCCCAAGAAGATATTCTCATTGGCTGAGTAGATCCGTTTCCAATATCCAGCCTTTCTGGAGCCTTCCACTCCAGTCATCCCACAGCACAGCTAAGACATTGTGTGCTCAGCATACTACTGCCTTTGCTTTGGTCCCCATCATCAGCTTTCAAAGACCTGGTCCAGCTGGTCCCCTCAGAGCCTAAGACCTGATGCAGACCTACTTCCTAGTGTGATGGAGTTGCTGGGAAGAATCTCAGTTAGCCTGTGGCTGCATTAATGGAATGCAGGTTCTATGTTGGGCTGTGGCATTGTAGAGATGAAAGGCACAGCCCAGTTGAATGAGATGCCCACCTCACTCCCTCCCCCGTGCTGAGCCCCACTGCAAACATGCAGGCCTGGAGAGGCTCCACTGAGGGATCAGAGTTGAAAACCAGCTGGACAGACACTGAGCCCAGGCACAGCCCCTCTTCCATTCAACTCAGCAACTTCTCAGTTCTGCCCAGCAACCAGCAGGAATAGATTTATGGAAATGGACTCATCCCCATGCAATGTGGCCACAACTGGCTGGAGGCGTTGATGCTAAGGACCTATTTAATTCTTCAGCCTCTATCCATCTCCCCTGCCAACCCTCTACCTATTACCATATTTAACTTCTGAAAGCCCCAGATTGGCAGAAATAGGATAAGCCTTTTAGCAAGCCTGTACTCCTACTCTGCTGGATAAAGTGGCAGTGTTAAAAGCTCTTTCCAAAGAACCAAACTCCCAAAGCATGGCTTCTCAAATTACCACAGGAATCTAAGTTCAGGTATTGGGTATCTCACTGGACTTGCCAGAGATAGGTGACATCTCTGCTTTTCATCAGTCAGCTCATTTGAGTGCCATTCTTTTAGTCCTTCAGAAAACATTCAGTGAGCAACTGATATCCACCAGTCCTTGTGCATGGAGAATCTCCCAGAGGTATTGCTCCTTTGCCTAAACTTTAAACAGTCTTCTCTTCACATTCTTACCACACTGTATTATTATCACCTGTTTAGTTATCTGCCCTTCAATAGAATATGAGTTCCATGAAGGCAAGGGCCCTGTCTTTTCATCTCTGCACCTTAAATGCCATAGGGCCTGGTACATAAAAGTCAATAACTACCTGTGAAGGAGATAGACATACAAACCAACAAATACCACACAGCATAGAATCCTAAAACCTCCAAGTAGCAGAGGAAGCTTATTCCACTCTGATCCACAAATGCAAATATGGAAGGTAACAATAGCCTGGCCAGACCGCAGGACATACTAAATAAGGTAAGATGCCACATATTCAAGAAATTGCCTCTCTGGTTCCAAGTCAAGCATGTTTGCATCTAACAGATTTTTTTCCACTTCAGTTTCACAAGTTCTAAACAATGGTATTTTTTCACATTTCTTGGTCTCTTACTATATCCTAGGCACAGTACAGAACGTTTTATGTGTATGTTCTCATTTAATCTTCATAACAATCCTATAAGTTAATTACTACTATCATCGTCCCCATTTTACAGGGAGGAAAACTTACCAAGCTATACAACTACTGTATTAAGTGGCAGGTAGATTAGGACTCACACTCAGATGCCCAGATATACTGACACCAAAGCTTATGTTTTCATTCTCCCTCGCACTTAGAATAAGCTGGCAACAAAACACTATGATTCTAATAATTGTCACTAGTATGAATTTAGTTTTCTGACTTTAGAGTCAAACGTATCCTTGAAACATGCATAATTAGTTCATGTTAAAACTCTTTTATTTTTTTAAGGCATTCTGTTGTGTTTTTTTAAATGTATTTTATTTGTTTATTTATTTGTTTAGGCTGCACCAGATCTTAGTTGCGGCATACATGTGGGATCTAGTTCCCGGACCAGGGATCGAACCTGGGCCCCCTGCATTGGGAGCACCGAGTCTTACCCACTGGACCACCAGGGAAGTCCCTAGTTCACGTTAAAAATCTTAAGTGAGGGGCTCCCCTGGTGGTGCAGTGGTTGAGAATCTGCCTGCCAATGCAGGGGACATGGGTTCGAGCCCTGGTCTGGGAAGATCCCACATGCCGCGGAGCAACTAGGCCTGTGCGCCACAACTACTGAGCCTGCGCGCCTGGAGCTTGTGCTCCGCGACAAGAGAGGCCTACGCACCACGATGAAGAGTGGCCCCCACTCGCCGCAACTAGAGAAAGCCCACGCACAGAAACGAAGACCCAACACAGCCAAAAATAAATAAATAAATAAACAAAATTTTAAAAAAGCATTAAAAAAAAAATCTTAAATGAGATCAAAGACCTAAACATAAGAGTCCAAACTATAAAACTCTTACAAGAAAACATAGGGGAAAAGCTTTATGACAATGGATTTGGCAATAATTTCCTGGGTATGACACCAAAAACACAGGCTTTTGGAAAAAATAGGTACGTTGGACTTCTTTAAGATTTAAAACTTTCACTATGTTAACAGGACACTATCAACAAAACAAAAGGCAACCCATGGAATGAGAGAAAATATTTGCAAATCATTTATCTGATAAGGGTCTAGTATTGAGAATACATAAAGAACTCAACAACAACAAAAACCTGATTAAAAAATGGGAAAAACTTGAAACTAACAACACTGTAAATCAACTATACTCCAATAGAAAAATTAAAATTAAAAAAAAGGCAAAACTGAAACTATATCATTAAACAACTCCCCATTCCCTCCTTCTCCCACCCCTTGGCAACGACCGTTCTACTTTCTATCTCTATAAATCTGGCTACTTTAGGTACCTCATGTAAGTAGAATCACAGAGTATTTGTCTTTTTATGACTGGCTTATTTCATTTAACATACTGTTCTCAAAGGTCATTCATGTTGTAGCATGTGTCAGAATTTCCTTCCTTATTAAGGATGAATAATATTCCATTATATGTGTATACCACAATTATTTATCCATTCATCTGTCCATGGACTCTTAGGTTCCTTCCACCTTTTGGCTATTGCAAATAAGGCTGCTATGAACACAGGCATAAAAATATCTCTTCTAGTCCCTGCTTTTAATTACTTTGGGTATATATCCAGAAGTGGAACTGCTGGTAATTCTATATTTAAATTTTTTGAGGAATCATTTTACTGTTCTCCATGGAGTCTGCACCATTTTATATTCCCACCAACAGTGCACAGGATTCCAATTTCTCCACATCCTCACAAACACTTATTTTCTGTTCTTTTTTTTAATACTAGCCATCCTAACAGATGTGAGGTGGTATCTCATTATGGTTTTGATTTGTATTTCCCTAAATATCAGTGATAGTAAACATTTTTTCATGTGCTTGCTGGGCGTTTGGATATCTTGTTTGGAGAAATGTCTATTCCAAGTTCTTTGCCCAGTTTTTAATTGGGTTGTTTGTTTGTTTTTATTCTTGAGTTGTAAGAGTTCTTTACATATTCTGGATAATAACCCAACAGTGCTGGAACTTTTTAAGACATATTTAAGATTCACCTTATTTATACATTTAACTTACTGTATTTCCAAGAGTTCTTTAAGTAATTTAGAATGCTTATTTGCTGGACAATTGAATTATTTTTAAAAATTTAGTTTATAAAAGCAAATATTAACTGTAAATATGTTTAAATATTAATGGAAGGCCCCTTAAAAGTGATTGTTAAATTTGCTATATTTATAAATAGAACAAGATTTGTAAGTTAAAATTAAAAGTTTAAGGAAGAACTAAGTCTAAGTAGTAAGTTTAAAAATCATGTATTAATTTAAAAAATCAAAGTATACAATACCTTTTCTGTACTCTGAACTCTCAACAGAGACTCAGAGAGCTTAGGTAGCTTGCCCAAGGGTTTAGAGGCCTCGAAATTCAGATCTAAAGACAACTGCAATGCTATAATGCCTCAAAGATAGCCTAAACTTGTGCTACAAATCACTTTGAAAAAACTGCAGACAACAAAACAAACAATGATGATGTTTCTAAATGCTGTCAACTTATTTGGCTTTTTCATCCCACGAGTTCATTCAGCAGACACTCACTGCATCTCTGTTACATGCCCTGTGCTAGAATACTGAAACGAAGGGACTTGGCTCTTGTCTCCAAGGACTTCACAGTTCTCAATGAGATTGTTTCCTAGGAAGCCTGACGTTCAGAAGAAAGACAGATGCTCCTCCCTGCTGGAGGAGGGAGCAGCTTAGATGGTGAATGGTTCATTAGACAGTGAGAGTCTGTTCAAAATCTGTTCCTGACTGACGCTAGGAGCCCAGCCATTCTCCCCCTGCCTTGGAAGTTCAGTGGGTCAGGACATGCCCTCTCCTTCTGGGGAGTCAGCCAAACCTTGAATCAAAACCTTCCCAGGTTTCTTAGCCTGCCACCAATTTAAGGAAATCCCAAACATGAAAAATCCCAGCTTACAAAACATATATTAAACATCAAGAGGATTTGCTTTGTCTCACAGATTCCCCAAAGAGTTGCTTTCAGCAACGAGTATCCCTTGGGCTCTTACATTCTGATTCTTTCTACACCTGAACTTCAGTACCTATGAAATGGGAAGAGACCTGTTATATAGAAGGAGGTGAACCTGTGGTGTTTTTGTACTTACCATCTGGGACAGTCCCATGAACCCCAGCAACCTGCCCTAGCTCCTGGATCAAGCCTTGGAAGCAGTCCTTACAGAGCAAATGCTGACAGGGTAGGAGCCAGGCACCTATATCTTGCACGTCCTGCTGGCATAATGAGCAGATCAGTACCGCCTCTATCTGTCCACTTCTGTGTTTCTGGTCAACTAGTGGTCGCCCCATAAAGCTCACACCTGTATCCATACCCATGCATGTGCCCAGAACCGGGGCTTTTCCATTAATACCCTCAAGCGTGAAGCAGTGTGTAGAGCGAGCAAGCTACACTCCCTGTAAGTGAAGCACAAAGCAGAGTGATCTGCTTCTTTGGGGAGACAGATATTCCTGGACAGGCCAGAAAGGACTCAGAGACCAAGGCCTCAGAAGGCCAGGCTATGTCCCTCTCCAGAACTGGAGGCTCATGCCCTACAACAGGGCACAGACTCAACCTCTCACTTGGGCCCAAAAGACAGTCCAGCATCTCTGCTGTGGAAAACAAAGCCTGGAGGGGTCTGCTAGGTTGTGTGTTTATTACAGGGTTTGTTTGCCTTCAAGTGTCCCAGGTCTACCTGTGCCTCTCTTTATTAGTGGACAAGCTTGATCCAAGGGTTCATTTTGGGAAAGAGAAGGAAATTTATTAAATGCCAGGTTTATGCCAGGTGCTTTATATACTTTATCTCCATCCTCACAATTACCCTTGGAGATAGGGATTATGATATTTAAAAAAATTAAATAAAACCATCAGAGACAGGATGAGGAAACTGAGGTTCAGAGAGGTTGGGTAATTGCACAAAGACAGACAGTCAACAGCAGAATTCAAATGCAAATTCAAATCCAGGTCAGTCTGATTTCAGACTCCATACTCTTAACTGAAATGTTTCTCAAGCTGAGGTCCACACACATGTCCTCAGGAGCTCTCTCCACCAACATTTTTAAATTAGTGTTTCATTCTGATGAGTTTTTAAAGTATAAATATTCTGGATCATCTATATATTCATCATGATGAGATTTTAGAGGCAGTGTTAAGAGTTAGCATCTAGTTCTTACCAAGCAGTATTACTTTGTCTCAGGCTAATGAGAAGAGAAAGGAGCAGACAATATGTAAATGATGCCCTCCAGCCACATGAAGCTAAAATGAGATAATGGCACACAATGATGAATGTTTCACAGTACTTGGAATAGACAAAGGTGGTGGGGAAAGTGGGGCACCATCACTGTGGCACAAGTTTGCTAAACTTAGCCACAACAGAGTGCACCACACTTAAGCTGTAGTGACAGTTTCGTTTAGCAACACATCATCTGCAAATGAAACTAACATTGTTAATTTGATTGTTTTGGTTTTTTATAATTTATAAACTGTATTAGGTTTTGTAATTGTATAAGAGCAGAAATAGTGCACCTAGTTTTATATTTGTACTTATTTAAGAAAAAAAACAAAGATCATTTAATTCAAATCCGGAGCTCTGTAATTATGCAAATTTGAGAGAACTTTCACTTCAATCCACAGTCTTTCAGAGCCAAGCCCATTAAGGACAAAGGACGACGGGGTTGGGGGAGACCAGGCTTCTTGCGGGCCCAGAAAGATGCCACTAAATAAAGTAATGGGGGGGCTTTCCCCTCTAATTCATTCTGAGGCTCTAAGGGCAGTTTTTTCCCAGACAGCAGCCATAGTAGGCAACGTGAGGGCAATCTCTCTTAGAAGGTTTAAATGTGGCTGAGTTTATTTCATTAGACTTTGAGAATATCAGACCTTTTAGTCTTAGAACTGCTTTACATATTTTAATTATTGAGCACCCCAAAGAGATTTTGTTTATGTGGTTATATCTAGTGCCATTTACCATGTTATAAATTAAAACTGAGATAATTTAAAAATATTAATTCATTAAAAAACAATAAACCTATTACAAGTCAACATGAATAACATACTTTTCAGGAAAAATTAACTACTTTCAAATAATAAATTTAGTGAGAAGAGTGACATTGTTTTTCCCTTTTTGGAAATTTCATTAATGTCTGGCTTAACAGAAGACTTAATAGAAGAAGCTGGCTTTCCATACCTGCTTCTGCAGTCAATCTGTTACACGCTGTTTTGTTTACAGTATATGAAGAAAATCCAGCCTCACACAGCTATACAGTTGGAAAAGATAGGCGTATTTTAGTAGCCTTATCAGATAATTGTGGATATTCTTTGATACTACTGCAAAATTTAACAAGCGGTAGTTTCTTAAAGGTTAGTTGTAATGTGGAATCTGAAACTACATCAGTGAACTTTTCTTACTCTGTTCTATTAACATCCACTGGTCTGTCTTACACTTTGAACTGCTCTTTTACCCAGGCATAATTTTTATAACATCAAGCACTGTTGATCTGGAAAATATTGGTTCAATGATTTACACAGATGCTCCAAATATTGCCATGTTTCATTATAGAAAAAAATCACACTCTTTAATATCACCTCTAATTGCATCAGAAAATTCTGTAACTATTATGAAGTTGTCAAACTCATGGAGGCAGCTATAACTTTACCTGAATTCTAGTTTTTGCTTGCAAACTCAAATTTTATCATTGGCAACAAATACTGTCAGTTTTCTTCCTTGAAGTGACAGGCTCGCTTCATTCTTTGAGAAAATATCTGCCGAATTCCCAAGCCTGAATAATCACAGTTTGTCCGTCAGTTGTCCTTTCAAATAAAACTACTGTTCTACAATATACCAATAATAAGGCTAGCGCAGCGTGCAACTCAAACAGTGGCACAAGTGCAGTCCCTCACTTTGATAAGCAGCAGAGGCGCTTTTTGCATACGTCTAATTTCTTCACATAGGATATTAAAAAGACTTGTATTCAAGACTTGAAATTTAATAAAAGTGGACATTCTTCAGTGAAACTGGCTCTTTTTCTTTTCTTTTCTTTACAAGCAAATGCCTGGCAGTGAAGAACACTGACTTGTCCTTGGCTTTGGCTTTGGCACCCTCAGTGCAAATGTCAACCCAGTGAAAAGGGCAAATAACATCTTAGTATTACTATGAAAATTGTTTTGACCTTGTGGAACCCCTGAAAGGGTCTCAGGGACCCCTGATGGGCCTTTAGACCACACTTTGAGAACTGCTGCACTAGACTCTGAAAAACAATTCTGGGCATTTGGGGGGGGGTGGCATAGCTTTCCAAACCAGTGGGCACTACCCAGGGTAAGAATATAAAGAAATAAGTATTTCATTTCTGTCTTAGAAGAGCAATTGAATTAACTCTATCAGGGTAAAGGTTAAATTAAAGGCACAGCAATGGGTCTCTGACTTGAGGAGAACGGGGGAAGGTCAAATGATCTCTTTTTTATCCCCTCCCTCCTCACCATAACTTAGCTCTTCCCTCTCCCTCCTATCTCCCCTGACCTGGGAAAGTGAAGGGGATAGTTTGGCAGAATGTCCTTAAGCCAGGAGTAGCCAATTCAAATGCCTCCAGGGGCCAGCCATATAAAGAGTATGGGTTTGGTGTTGCCAAGTCTTAGTTTTTTCAAAACACCAGAAATCTGGATTTTTATTTAAATTTTTAAACGTTGGCAACGAATTAAAATTTTAAAAACATAACAAAACAGCGTGAGTCAAACAAAATATACCAGCAATCAGCTCTGCTTTCAGTCATGAAGAGACCTGAACTAAATGAAACATCAGGTGAAAGACTGGAAGGACGCACAGGAAACCTCACCTATATTACCTTGCTTACAAACCACCTCCTTTAATATCCCACACCCAGATGTGAGAGAAGGGAGATATTAACTGGGTTTCTGTAACCTTGCAAGGAATAACAGAGCAGGTCATTGCATGCCACACTGGGAGTTAGAATTTCAAAGATTGTTTGCATGGGTAGTACAGAACAAATTATCATCAAAATAGTACACATTTTATGGGAAAAAATGGGAGGGAGAAACACCAAGTAATGAGAGAGCACCTACTCTAATGCTAGACTGTGTTGAATGTGATATATTATTTATTTGTTTGTTTACTTGTTCACTGTCTGTTTTAGACACAGTCCTAGGGCAGGACTTTGTCTTTCTTGTTCACCATGGTACCTTCCCCTCTTTGACTGGCATCTATATATAGTGCCTGAACATAGCACACACTCAATAAATATTTCTAAAATGAACCAATGAATCTCAGTATTTTTTCACTATACAGACAAGAAAACTAAGACTCAAAGAGAATATGCTACTTGTTCAAAATCATTCAGCTAGTGAAAACAGAGGTAGGAAATGAACCAAAATTTTTGTGTTCTTTCCATGAATTTTATCATCTAAAATTAAATTAAAACTGAGGAGCAGTTGAATTTGTTGTGCTATTGGATGAACTGCCCTCAAAGATCCTGGCATTCCTCCCTTCACATTCTGCTATTCTGAGTTTAATGGCAGTGGGGTTTTCCATCCTAGCTTCCAACAAAGCTGTTAGGAAAGCATTTGCCACGTAGTATAATGAGACTTTTGAAAATCTATCCAGCACAGAAAGGAAGGACTCCTAGTCCTCGAGTTATATTTATTTTTACTTTGTAATGAAGAAAACCTGTGTGGTCCTATGAATTTTCCCCTAAATGCCATATTGCCATATATCAAAAACTACTGATAAAACAAAACAAAACAAAACAAACAAAAACCCTGAACCTGGTGTAGTTTAAATTGGAAACTATACATGCTTCTGGTGCATAAATTGGTATAGGTACAATCCATTTGGAAAAAAAAAAAAAATATATATATATATATATACATATAGCAACATAAAATGAATCATAAAAATGTTTATACCCTATAATACAGCAATTCCACTTCTGGGAATTTATCCTAGACAAGTTATTCAACAGAAGAAGAAAAAAGCCACATATACACAATTGTTCACTGCATCATTTTCTATTGGAGCAAAGAACACAATGAGAACAAGGAAACAAAATACATGAGAAAATGCCTTGGTAAATTATAGTATGTGCTGAAGATAAATTACTCTTCAGCTGTTAAAAATAATAATCATGGATACCGGGTAGTGATACAGAAAAAATGTAATAGTATTAAATAAAAAGCAGAATACAAAAGGATTTGCATACTATGATCATCAGCTTTGCAGATAGCTATGTCTAGATGTAAATAAAAACTAAAAGGTAATATTCAGACATGAAAACAGCGCTGTAAGGTATTATAATTTGAGATGTTTACACTTACGTTTTTTCAAAATTTTCTTTCATGTTTTACTGTCTTTTCTATTACATATAAGTTTTAAAATTCTTTCTGAAGTAAATTTGGATTTCTGAGTTTTTCTCAAATTCTCACTTAGAAAAGACATCCTGACTCTTCCCATCTTAAATTAACAATCTTCTACTTGAAAAAGGAAAGCAACATAATATTTCCAAATGTCCAAGTCTAAAGGTAGAGAGAGCAAGAAAACAAGGCTGGATGCACCCATGCTGTTGTTGCTGTCCGAAGGACTGCTGATGAAATCAGGCACCCAGCGAGGCGAGGAAGAGAGAAGGACCACCAGGGCCCTCTTCAGGGTGGCAGTATGTTTACAAGGCCACCTGGAGAGAGGGCTGAGGGAGCAAAAAGGTCAGCACTGCATATACCTGCCTCACCAGGCTGGTATCCTCTCCCTGCCTGGCATCCTCTCCCTTCTGCTCATTTCACAGGCATTTTCTGAGGCCCTGACCCTCTGGGGGAGCCCAGATGTCTGAGATGTCACAAGGCCATGCTTTACTTCAGAAGAGATGCCACAGAGAAAGAGGCCTCTTGCGGGTCATGTCCACCATCACGCCCCGTGTGCCTGGTGAGGAGGGACAGATCACCGAGCGCCTCACGTCTGACTGCTGTTTAACTTTGTATACAGAATTCAGCTTTGTTTGCTCTCTCAGAGCTGGCTGACCCACACTGACAAACCCCACAGGAGCCTTATGTTAAAGCTACATGATTTCCTTGGGAAGAAGAGGGAGCTGGCTAGAAAACCAAAACCAGACAACTGTCCAGGGCATTCCCCCTACCCTGGAGATCAAACCACCAATGAGGAGAATGTTAGGTGAGCACAGAACCCAACACAGAGTGCTAGTCCGCTCAGGGAGGCCTTCCATTCAGAAGGATGGCCCGAAGGATAGGATGTAGCCCCTCTGTAACCAAGGAACCTGACAAAACTATCCAGAAGCAGTGTCCCATCAACCAGACTCTACCTCCATGCCCTGGGAAGTCTTGGTCCTTACTTCAGTCCCTATTTACTAGACACCTGAAGGTAACCTTTCATTCCCAAAACTCTGCCCAGCTTACCTCCATTCACAGACCATCTTCCCAAGGGTAGCTTCTAGGTAGCTCAGCTCATCACTTGTGCACTTACTGGCCAGTTTTGATGTCAAATAGAGGACGATCTCTTCCTAGGCCTTGCCTCCAACTCTCAAGGCCTCTCTTTCTGCTGGTAACAGACAGTATGTGATTAAGGACTGAAGGAGTGATGAAGCCCATAATGCTGTGAGGTCAGAGAGGGAGGAGTTGCTAAGGTAAAAGCAGGAGATTTGGAGAAAAAAGACTAAAGGCTAGGCCCAGGCTCTATATCTTAGCAGCTCTATAGCCTCTGGCAAGTCAGTCGACCTTCTGTGCCTCAACTCTCTCATTCATAAAATGGGGCTAGTAGAGTTGACCTCTCAGGCAGACACATTTTGTAAGCTGCAAGGTGTATTTGGTTATTCTCACTGTGGGTTCTGGGAAGAAGCAGAATGTAAGGTAGGGTTTAAAGGTTGAGGAAGCTTCAGGACATCTGGTCAGAAAGAAGATGAGTACTCCAGGCATGAGAAATGGCACTAGCACAGGAAAAAAGGTAGAAGGGATGTACCAAGTTTGGCTGCAGTAGAAAGCTTGTGCAGGGAAGAAGCCGAGGTTAGTTTGGAAAGGCAAGTGGGCTGTATTCTGTTGGTAATAGGGAGCTATCAGACTTCTTGATCAAGTAAGTGAAAGGATGACAGTCATGTTTTAGGAAGATCAAACTGACAGAGGTGTGAAGGATGGACGGATTGGAGGAGGGTTAGAATACAGGCAGGGTGATCACAGGAGGGTGCCGAACTCCAGATAAGACAGAAGATGAGGGCCTTAATGAAGGCCATTGCACGAGGGCTAAAAAGGAGAAAGCAGATTTGAGAGATAGGTATAGAAAAAAGGACACGGTGACAGCGTATTAGAGGAAAAGAATGCTTGGGACAATTTTCAAGTCTCCCTGACACCACTATCTGGGTGGACAAGGCTGCTCATCAAGCTATAGAATAAAGAAGACACCAGAGAACTGGGAAGATCAAAGTATTTGGATATGTCTATCTAGGATGTCTTAGAATGGCCAAGGAATACTAACCAGAAATTAAGTGAATATATGAGTCTGGAGCTCAGCAACAGAGATGTGAATTGAAGCCACCCAAGATGAGTTCACCCAAGAACACTGTGTACTATGAAAAGTTAAGAGAGGCAAGGACAGAAGACTGAAGAACACCAACACTTAAATGGTGGACAAATTTAGAAGAACCTGAAAGGAAGACAGAGAAGTAGCCAGAAAGACAGGAGGAAGGCAAGAGATTAGTTAGAAAAAGAAGTCAAATGGGTAAAGTACAACAAAGAATAAGTGGTATGAGGAAGAATACATTCAGTTCGGTGTTTGGTTAATTGATGACCTCGGTAAGAGCAATTTCATTGAAAGAATGGGGCTGAGAGCTAGACTGCAGTGGATTAAACAATGAATGGGAAGCTAGCAAATGGACAGGATTTGTTGACTATTCTTTTGGGGAGCTTGGCTGAAAAGGAAAGAGCAAGGGTAATAAATAGAAACAGGGAGAATTTAGGATATTTTAGCTAAAATGTATTTTAGCTGAAGGGAACAAGGCACAGAAAATACACCCAAACACACACTGAGTAACTGAGGGAATGTGATCTTGAACACTGGCTGAGACTTAAGACGGAAAGGACGTCTCTTGCACTTTAGTTTAGAAAGGGAGGTGAGGGTAGGAGCATTCATTCACTTAACGATCATTTGTTGAACACGTACTACATGCCAGGAGCTAGGAGTCCATGTTAAAAGAAAGTAATCCTCCAGCCTTTAAGAAATTTGGTCTAGTAGGAAAGACAAATGTGGATCAACAATTACATAAGAGCTCTGTACTAGATTTTGAGGTGGCACAGTGCGGGGAGGTGAGCAACTATGGCTGAATGGATCAGAGAAGTATTACAAGAGAAGACCCTTGCATAGGGTCCAGATTGAGCAGAGGTTCTCTGGTCCAGGAGAGGAGGGGGTCACGGGCACGCCAAGTAGGTTGCAGTGAAAATTAAAATGTGGCGGGTAGAAGATTTACAGGGTCTGGAAAATAAAGAACCCTAAAGCGACCAGGCGTAGAGGTCCCTGAACTCAGGTTCCAACTGAGGACGACTGGGACGATGGCACAAGGAGGAGAAAGGAAGACCTTGAGCCCACTCAGTAGTGTGAGCGAGAAGGTCCCGGAGGGTGGTAGAGACATCTAGAAAGACTTTAAAGGGAGCAGGAAGAGACATCGGGTGGGCACACAGGGTCAAACAGGACCTTGCGGTTTCTCACTGCGGCCAGGGGACAAGCAAGCAACCGCTACCGCCAGGGCCGAGTCGACCACCAAAAACACAGCGAGACGCATGGGGCTGCTCAGGATGGGGCGGTTGGTGAGCACCAGAGAAATACAGTGGCCCCGGCAGGTACCTGGGCCGCGGCCCCGGGAAAAGCACCCGGCCCACCTGGACCGCAGCTGCGTGCACTACAGCGTCCCAAGCCCCGCCTTCCGCGCCAGCACTCCGCCTCTGAGCCCGAGCGCACGCGTGACAGCACGGAGAAGGCTCTCGGGCCCCGCAGCCTCCGGAACAACTCTATGACGGAGAGTTCACCCCACAGGAAGAGGAAACAGCAAGACCCGCAGCAGCTGAAGACCCGCGACGCCAAAAAAGCTCCGCCCGCGGCCCGGCCTCCGGACCGGAAGTGAGGCGTTGGCTCCGCCCCCGAGCTCGATAGCTCGCGAGACTTTGCAGAGCCCTTCCTTTTTCGTCTCGGTCGCTGACATGGTAGGTGATTTTTCTGATGCGTTCGCATAGTTGCTGGCCTAGGCCGCGAGCTTTACTCACCTTGCACCCCAGCCACCTACTCCCGAGCTTGGCCCGGTCCTCCAGGCCGCGCATGGCCAGCCGCAGGGCGGGGTAGCCGGCGTGGGTCCGGGGCGGGGCGGGGAGCCTGGGGCCGCGTGTTCATCCTGCGGTTCGGTTTCTCGAGACACGCGGTCCGGGGTGCCCGGGCGCCTCCCTGATGAGGCCGCACGGCCCCGGGCCAGGCCGTAACCTCGACTTGGCTGAAGGCGCAACAAAGCAGAACCTTGACTCCCAGGCCTATAGGCCTCTCACAGACTGGCAAGCTTCGCCCCCTGCCCCTCTTCTCTTAGTCCTTATCACCAAGCACCTTTTCCCACACAGCCATCCAGACTAAGGAAGACCCGGAAACTTAGGGGCCACGTGAGCCACGGCCATGGCCGCATCGGTAAGTGCTGTCTCCCCATCCTGGTCGGCCTTGGGCTATCTCTGCACGGTGCTAGCTTGTCAGGAAGTAGGTAGCTTAGAGAAGTGGGTTAGTTAGAGCTCTTGGCGGTCGAGTCGGATTGAATTTGATCAATAGCCGTTGGCTTTTTCTTTGAGAATTCTCTAGTACTCCAGTTTTAGAGAATTTCACATCAGTTGGGGGGGTTGGAAATTGAGCGGGTCCAGTATTGAATTGGTTGAAGGCATGGAGTACTGTGTTAGTGTTGTGAGGTGGAACACTGCAAAGTGATGATTATCCGAGAGTCTTGAAGGAACAGCATTGCTGGAAGAGATATTAAAGGCAGAGGAGTATGGGGAAATGCTTTTGCGAGAAGTAATATCGAGGGGTTGGAGAAGGGTATTTTAGCCATGTAGCTTTATGTTCTTGCAGGCAAACACCGGAAGCACCCGGGAGGCCGCGGTAATGCTGGTGGCATGCATCACCACAGGATCAACTTCGACAAATAGTGAGTGTTTTTCGGACTCTGCCTTTACTGACACAGCTTTGGATTTAGGGGTAGAGGGTAGTTAAGAACATCTTCAACGGGAAGCAAGGCTCTTACCACTCAGAAACCTTGCCTGTGGCTGGGTTTCGTCAAGTTAATATTTGATGTGAACTGAGAACTTGTCACCGAGGCTAGAGTCACGCTTGGGTATCGGCTATTGCCTTAGTGTGCTAGAGTCCTCGAAGAGAAACTGCTGACCTTATTCACTGGCTGTGGCCCTCATGGCATAGTCAGTCACCGGGTTAGTGACATGCATCAGATTGACTTACACAACTGTTAGATCCATTTAACGCCCGCAAATTAGGGGGGTTGTGTTTTAACTATTCGTTTAGGAGACCTGTATTACAGGAGTGTGGGGTAGTTGTCAAGTGACCTGAATCCTAGTCTTGGCACTGCCTCTGACTTTCTCAGTGACTTACTCTGGTTCCGTGGAATAAGGCTAGTCTTTTCCACCTGATTTTCTTTGGTGGCTTTTTAAAGATTTGTTTTATTCAAGAAGTGGAGTACCTGCTTTGTCACTCTTCTGCACGAGTGAACAACTTACACTGTAATGGGGGGAGATGGACTGTGGAGATGGTAAACATAGCTTGTTAGTTGGAGTGAGGTAATGAAAATGGTTGGTTGTCTTTTCCCAGTCACCCAGGATACTTTGGGAAAGTTGGTATGAGGCATTACCATTTAAAGAGGAACCAGAGCTTCTGCCCGACTGTCAACCTTGATAAATTGTGGACCTTGGTCAGTGAGCAGACACGAGTAAATGCTGCCAAGAACAAGACTGGAGCTGCTCCTATCATTGATGTGGTGCGATCGGTGAGTGAATTGAATATTTTTTGCCTTTATGTGGGTCCTTGACTTTCAAAATTCTGGATAATATACTTGCACCTGAAGTCTATACCCAGATACCTACTACACAATTCCACTTTCCATAGCATTTCCACGGGTACTTATTGACCAAAATTGAAGCCTTGTTCAATTGTGATTCATGCAAAACATTTGAAGAGTAATTCTTCCACTCCCTCGTTCATTTACTTCATTTTTCACTTGAACGTTTTCCGATCGGTTATCTTATTCCTAGTGTCAGTGCCCTGATTTGTATGGGTTTCTCACCTGAACTATTAGTAATTTAGGTCAGCTGGCTCTGGTCTGTTATACACAAGACTACATGAGGCACAGCCCTTGACCCTTTGTTTCTTACGGAATAAAATCCTAGTATGTTCAATTGTTATTTAAGACCCGACATTATCTGAAGAGAACCCCCCCCCCAAAAAAGGCATTCTTGTATATCATTAGGAGTTCTGGTCCTTGTGTCAGTCTTACCCACTGTGGGTATGGAGGTGGTGGGAATCCTGAGGGGGCTTTCAGTAAAGTTTTAAAATTCCCTTTCTCAGCCTCTTTGAGCAATTCTGATGACCATGACTTCTTGGAGCATTGCTGGAAATGTGATTTTCCTTTTTTGCTTATCAAGTCGTAACTGAATAGGAGAAAGGGTTTGAGCTCTGCCCGAGACTAGAGTCACATCCTGACAGCTCTTGTCCTGGTGTGCTAGAGTCCTCGGAGAGAATCTGCTGGTCTTGATTCACTGGCGAGGGCAGTCAGTGCCCCCGGGAGTGCCCAGATCAGAAACATGCCCTCTGGCTCCTAGATGGAGTGGATTGGTAGGCATCTTTCTTCGTACCCATCACAGAGTCGGTGACTGCCACGGTGCATTATAAACCCTTTTCTCTGTTCTTCTAGGGTTACTACAAAGTTCTGGGGAAGGGAAAGCTCCCAAAGCAGCCTGTCATCGTGAAGGCCAAATTCTTCAGCAGAAGAGCTGAGGAGAAGATTAAGGGTGTCGGTGGGGCTTGTGTCCTGGTAGCTTGAAGCCACGTGGTGGGAGATTCATTAAATGATAACAAGTGCTTTTCTCTTCTGGTCTGAGTGAGGGTTCTTTGGCACTTCTACCTCCCTACCTGTACAGAAACCCACCTAACAGATTCTAGGAGTAAGGGTGTGAGGACCTGGGCTCTTCTACCAGCTCCCCTCAAAGTATGGAAGAGATGGCACCAACACTTAGAATAAGGCCTTGGCTGGTTACCTAATTTGAGGCTTCTCACTTACAAAGTGCGAATGATACCTGTTGGTTCCATCGTATCATTGAAAGGCCTATTGGCATTGTATGCTCTGAACTTATAAATGAGTGGGAAAATGTGCCCTTAATTGTTCCATGGGGCTCAAGGGGGGAAATCTCGTGATCTTTACAAGATTTTGATGAGTCATGTTGGGAAGATGGGTCAGTGGTAGGATAGAAGTGGTTCTTTGGAACTTACTTCCTCAGTCTAAGGTTCTTCCACCTGGCTTCCTCATCTCAGACCAAACCGTTCTGGTCATAATCAAAATGTTGGAATGGGGCCCAACAGTCTGAATTTTAAACACATCAGAGTGGTTTGGATTCTAGAAAGCAGTTGTCAGGATTTATGGGTCCTTGTGCATAGGAGTCTTAATGTTCAAAGAAATAACGTCATGAAAAGCTAATGATTTTCCTTCCAGTGTGAAATGTATCTAATAGAAAAATTTGGGGAATGCTAAAGGCCAGAAACAAGAATCAGGTTTCCTAGGGTTTGTTACCTCCTGCAAAACCAAGAAGATGAGCAATGCTTGTGTGCAGATAGGACCCTCTTAGATCTTGGTAAATTATAATTTGCTATAGTTTTCCAAGATTTTGAAAGTTTTTTGACCCATAATAGAACTTGCAGGCCAGAACCCTGACCAAAGAATAGTTAAGATGGCACTTACTTAAGCCTACTAAAACTCTACTTACTTGTTTAGTTTGGTAGAGGGTGGTTTCTGTATTGCTTTGTGGGATCATAAATGGACCTGGGAACTGTGACTTTCTGTGAGACTAATTTGTCATGACAGCCTTCAGAAGATATTGGGGATGGTCAAATGTAAGGAAAGACAGGGGAGGAAATGTAATTGATTTGTATAATGTAGAGTTAAAGGTGTTAGGAAGGCACTCAGTTGGATAAGCTAATAACTGGATCATTTACATCTTCTGTTGGTACTGGTGGAGAAAGGTAAAAATCGGTTTTCCCTTAATGTCTTTTGGAGGACTTATAATAGGGAAGCTTTGATGCCTTCTAGACACTGAAGGTACAGAAATGTGTAAATACAGTGTCTTTTAAGATTCAGGCCGGATTTGAACTTTATATATAAACCTAATAGCTGTGTGACTTAGGCTTAGTCCAGTTTTCTCATCTTTAAATTTAGGTAAATGTACCTACTTGTTGAGGATTGTGTGGATTAAGTAAAATGGAAAGCATTTACTAAATTTTTGTGTTTAGCTCTTAGTAACCAGCATGTAAGTGAACCATTATTACCCAAGCAGACAAGTCGGTTAACCTTGGTGTGATTCAGTCAATAGGAAAGTGGTCTAAACACAGGAAAGAGCAAACATGCATTTAGGAAACACAGTTTGGAAAGGTTAGGCAAGTTGGGAGGTGTTATATGGGAGATGAGCCTGGAGCAAACAGGTATTCTGGCCCGGCTGTAGTTCAGGGACACAAGGCTACAGTGGAAGGCTGGAGGTGGGACCATGAGGATGGAAGACAGGATTCAGAAGACATAAGGGACAGACAGGACTTGGTGACTGAATTGGGGTGGGGCTGGCAGCAAAATATGCTTTAGGGAGAGGATAGGTGGTCAGTAGTCCCTTTATGGCTAGCTTCTTCCAAGGTTTCATTGCTAGAACCTTGCAGCATAACTATCCTGAAACTGGATGGGATAATGCTCATCCCAGTCCTGTATGGAGGTGCTTCTGTTGGACATGCATGCTAAATATGAAAGTCAGTCACTAGTACAGCCATTCTGAATAGGGAGGATGCCTCAAATACCATCTCCAAGCCTGGAGAGTATAGCTACTGATCTGTGTGAGCTGCCACGTTCTGGCTTGCTCACTCACCATTATCTACAGGTAATAACTGGGCAGGTGATCTGATTACTCCTAGGTAATACTGTTGCCAAAGTAAGCTGGGTTACTGGTGAAAAGCCAAACATGTTCCAAGATGATGGAGGACACGGACCTAGAGCAAGCGCTTATCTTTCACAGGACCAAAAGCAAACCTTAGCTTTGATTTTATATCTGAGAGTGAAACGTGCCAATGCTGAGATACAAAACATAGCCGATGCATAGGAAAAGTTCATGCATTAGACTGTCGAGCTTTGATTAGCCTGTCCGGTAGGCACAGAGACCCATGCTGCCACTGCCTCTTTAGTGGCCGATAAGTGTGCGGTGTTGATGAGATTCTCCCATGTAGGGGGAGCAGGTGCCCCCTAACTAAGGTTAACAGCTAAATTTTCTATAAGCTTGAATTGCTAAGGATATTTCTAGCCTAATAATGTAGCCTAATAATTAACGTATGTGCTTTAAATACATTGTTATTGAAACCTCGGAGCTGCCACTGTGACTTCCATTAATGGGAAATGTCCGCCACATAATTTGCAAAAGCCCTCATTGTCAAAACCAGCTAAATAGGATTTTAACTTTTCAATTCAAATAAACATTACTATTCGATGGCTAACTAGCCCAGTAGCAGCCAGCCCGGGATGAAAAGAAGCCAAAGGCGTGCACCACCGGCGGGAGGCAGGCAACGCTCGCCTACCTGCGCTGCGGGGCGGGAGGTTACCGGGATGCCGGCGGCTGGAGCCCTGCGGAGGCTGGCGCCCTAGCAGCCGCTCTCGTTGGTCCCTACCGTCCTTGGCGCCCTCAAGCCGCTCTCCTCTCCCGCCCCTGAGTCACTTCCCGAGGGTGTGAGGTTCTGGTTCCGGCGTCACTTTGATCTCTGTCCCACCCCAGGGCCGGAAGCATGATAGGCGCCCGTATGCCATTTCCGGCAGGGGGCGGGGCTGGCCCGTGGCGCGCGGACGAGGCGGGAGGTTTAACCCGGCTAGTGTCCAAGTGCGGCGTGGTGGGTGCAAAGCCTAGGTCGCCAGCCTCAGCCGCACTCAATTTCCGCTTTGGCCGCGCAGAAGAAAAGCTGTGGCCTTTCGATGCACTTTCAAGATGGGAATTTCCATATCTCTCAGTTTATGTTGCTGTTAAAAGATAACGAGTGTTCAAGGTACTTTGGGATTGAAAAAAAAAATTTGTACGTGCATGGGAAGGTTCTGGAAGAGCAACGCAGAAGGGATTTTTTCCTCATGAGTTTTGGGAGGTGAGGAAGATGATGTATGCTTTGATACAGTTTGTTTCTTCCTTAACCAAATGCATATTACTTTCACGTTAAAAAGCAATATAAATAGACAACTTTAACAGTTATGGTAGCTTGTCAGTGCTGAAAAGTAATATTTTCTCTTATTCTAGAACTTCATGAGCTTTTAAATTACACCCACCCCCACAGCCCATGGGCAAGTAAATTCAAGATGTTTTGGAATGCCACAGTGTGGCTCTAGAAACTAATTTTGTGTGTCGCCCCTAGGAAGAATATAGGTTAAGTGTATGTTTCATTTCTGACTCTGTTTTGCAGCCCAGTTTTTGTTTTACTTTCATTTCCACTTAAGGTTGGTTTATAAAAAAAAACCTATTTATGTATCCTTATAAATCAGTCCTTTGGGGTACAAGGTGAGTTATAAGTCTTATTTGCAAAACGAAGGGTATTATTTTTAACAAAATTTAAAATGATCTGTGATAATAATTAGAATAATTTTCATGGGGTCCTAATTCCACATACCATCCAATGTGAACCACAGTTGCTTTCCAAGAGCATTCCAAAATATTGCCTTTAAAAAGCCCATACTTATCATTTCAACATTGTGTTTACCAGAGCATGGTAATTTACTGAAAAGAGCATTTAGAAAGATGTAATGGCGCAACCTGCCCTGCTCTAAAAGTTACCAGACTAATAACTGGAGAAAACCCCAGGGCCTTTCTTAACTCCAGAATGGAGGAGGGCCGACAGTTCATAGGCACTGAGACTTCTGGTAGAGGAGACAGCATTGTGCTGCCCCTGAGCAATTTCCCAGAAAGGCACTGTCTAAGCACCGTTATTTTCAGTAGTGGCGACACCATCCTCGGGGGTGGGGGGCAGTGGGGCGCATTTTGTAAAGGTACGGGAGCATTTTTGGTCACAATTATGGAAGGGAAGCAACCAGAGATGCTTGATGTCCTGCAATGTATGGGTTGATTCTAAACCAGAGGTCCGCGGTCTGTTAGGAACTGGGCCGCACAGCAGGAGGGGAGCAGTGGGCAAGAGAGCGAAGCTGCCTCTGCTGCTCCCCATCGCTCACGTTACTGCCCGAGCCACCCCCTCAGCCCCACCCCTTGCCTGGAAGAACTGTCTTCTGTGATACCAGTCCCTGGTGCCAAAAAGGCTGGGGACCGCTGCTCTAAACAGCGAAGGAGAACCTAGCTTAGAACCTATCTTCGTTTTACACACAGTCAGAATCAAAAAGATGTGTTATTGGTGTTTTGTTTGTTTTGTTTTTGTTTTTTTGCAGGTTTCATATACTTTTCAGGTTTCCAGGATTCCAACTATTGTTTAGATCAGGGGAAGTTCAAAATGTGTTTTGTTTAGAATATTGCCAAAAATTGTTCATTTCAGAAAACTCTTACCAAGTTGTTAACACGCACTTAGTAGAATCTGAGTTGCTAATTCAACACACTTTTTCTGCATGTGTAGCTGTTGCATTCACAGTAATTCTGTGTACGGGTGTAAGCATCTGACTTAATTATATCTTCTAATACAGTTGTGCCCAAGCATTCACATACTTAAGTACATGTTATTTTATGACAAAATACTTTTCCTTTTATTTCTCCCCTTTTATATTATGGTTAAGATCGTATTACAGTTAAGTTGTGTTTAGGGGGCTTCCCTGGTGGCGCAGTGGTTGAGAGTCCGCCTGCCGATGCAGGGGACACGGGTTCGTGCCCCGGTCCGGGAGGATCCCGCATGCCACGGAGCGGCTGGGCCCGCGAGCCATGGCTGCTGAGCCTGCACGTCTGGAGCCTGTGCTCCCCACACACACACGATGTGTTTAGGTAGGTTACATTATGAATTTCATTTCAGGATGGTAAAAGGGAGAGTTAACAGTATTTGCTATAGAGAAAGAGTGTTGCATCTGCTAGGATTGAGAACCATCAGTTTAGGTGTCCAGAGATCATGTGAAAGCAGAACTTGGAAAGAAGCCCTAAATACTTTTTGTCAACCCCAAACCAGGCCCCCTGGACACACCTACCTCTACCTTCCAGATGAGACTTCTGTGCCTTGCTCATAGCAGTCACTGTATGGGCCCTTGCAGCCCATTCCAGGCCGCTGTGTGCCAGTATCAGTTTTCTAGATTGGGATGAGAGCTGTGGCCATGGGAGGAGGCGGGAACCCCTAGGGTTAAAATGCACTGTATTTTAAAGCTACATAAAAGTTACAGATTTTTAAAAATAATAATTTACACCTATGTACCTTGTGATCTGATCACATGTCTGAGGATTCTGTGGAGCCACATTAAGAAAGAGAGGGAGAGGAAAGGAGAAAGAAATAGCACCTTTTGTAAACTATTTTATTAAGGAATCCACTTCTATGACTCACGAAGTCCAGGCTGAGGTAACAGTGACAGGTTCTGGAGGTAACAACACCCTACTCTGGCCTTTCCAGTTATAACCACTGTCTTCTCTCTCTACCTCAGCTGAAAACCCAGACTCATGAGGCCTCAATCCCTGCCCTCCTATTCCTGGAAGATGCCAAAGCCAACTATGTAAGAGGCTTTCTCAGAGGAGAAGAAGAATTTGTCTTCCCAGAAGACAAACCCTCTACTTTGCTTTATGAGGCAGACAGCAACCCCAAACCACGGACAGGTTGGGACCTGTGCAGGGCTCAGTGGAGATGGGGAAAAGAAGGAAAGGGGATTCAGGAAGGGATCATCTCCTGTTTAACAAGCAGGCTAGGGTGGAAGGACAGGAAAACTTCACTCTATGATTCAAATCCACCAGACTAAAAGCCAATACCAATGAAGAGACTTCCAGCTTAATGCCTCATCCTGGGAATTTTCAAGGTCTCAGCTCTGTGAAGGCCTTGGGTGAGTGGACAGCCTAAGCCAGCCATATTCCCCACCTTGCTTCTCTCCTTGCTTTTCCAAGGAATATAGCAGAATTTTCTATATGCACACCTAGACTTCCAATGGAAAAAAAACTTCACAGAGTGACATGGAAGAGCCGTAGACAATGGGCCAGGGCTATAAGCAAGCCCTGGATTGGCTTTAGCTGGGCTTGGCTCCACCAATGTTAAGATACCCAATGATGTCTTGAGGGCTTCATACTGAAGAGGAAAATGTCAAGATTCACCTAATAGCAGAGCCAAGGGGCAATGAACATTCTTTCCATCACTGGCAACACATAGAATCTGAGCTAGAGCAATGATTAGGTATCTTCTAAGAGCAGTCATACAGCTCGGGCCAGAGAACTCAATTTCAGGGGAGGTCAGTGACCCACACTAAAGCTAAACTCTTAAATCAAGTACTCAGTTCCCTGCAGGAAGGTGTTTCATCCCTGATGGGCCTGCCTCAGCCCATCCCCCTGGAGAGAGAACTCTAGATAATAAAGCCAAGAAACACATGGGGCTCTGGGCCCAAACAACTATACACTGTTTATTGAGAACACCCGTAGATGATGGGAAGGAGGGATGCCCTGTACCGCATCATGGCCACCACTGAGTGGGAGCCGGGCCCAGAGAACACTAGCAGAGCTGGGGGTGGGCTTCCCATGACTCACTGACCATCACAAAGGTGGGAGGAATAGGAGAAGGCCAGGCCCAAGAGCCTGGCACCATGCTGCAAATGGGGGTTGATTGGTCTTTGCCTTTCAAAAACAGGATTAGGGGAGGGGGACTACTAGAAAAAAATAGAAACTCTAAGATTAAAAAAAAATAGTCCTGTACATAACAAGACAGCATCTGCTCTCCAGGGCCCGAGACTGGCAGCAGGGGCCTTAGGCAGGCAGGCCAGGAGCCTCCAGGGGAAGATCAGTGGTTCCGGCTGAGACAGTCAGCTGCACATAATTGGCCAGTCACCAGCACCCAGCAAAACTTCATCCATGCTCGGGCAGGGCAGGAAAGCACCCGGCCTCTTGGGAATATACAAATATTTACCGGATTCTCTTTGCTTGTTACAAAAACAGATAAGAAAGCTTACAGCAGATTATTTACAAACAGTATCCTGGGATATTGTGAAGGCAGAGGTGGGCTGGCTTGGAGGGTGGGGTCTGTGGGGGCAGAGCAGCCATAGCAGCCCAGAGGGTCCAAGGCTGGGCCCCCTCCCCAGGCTCCAGGCTCTGCAAGGCACTGGACTCTGTTACTGGGAAAGGGGGCTTAATTCTTCTTGTGGAGGAACTTCATTTTGTTGCCTGTGGGCCAGAGGAGGGCAAAAGTGAGAATGTTTCAGTATCATCTCTTCCAACAGCCCTAACCCTCTCAGTGGGAGAGAAGGATTAGAAAGACTGGATTACAGCTAGATGTGATCCAGGATGGTGAAAACACTCTAGAGCTCTAATTAGAGGACTGATATTAATCATGTAGGGCTTTGGGCAAGCCATTTAACTTCTTCGGTCTCAATTTTCCTTTTAAAGTGAGACATGCTATGATGCTGTGACTTAGTGGGCTCAGCTCTTTGAAGGGCACTCTGGTGCTGCCACTTTTGTAGTGAGACCCCCTACAGCCTCGAGGAAAGCTCACTGGTCCTAATGGCCCTTGTGCTCACTCAGGAAGGAGTGCACCCAGGAAGACCTGACCTAGGTCCTATGATCTCTATGAGATCTCTTCCTGTTCTGTCTACAGCCCCGATATAAATACCCACTGGCATTGGTTTAGAGTAGTTTGGGGTACAGATTCCCCCAGTCCCTCCCTTCTTGCTGAATATGTCTCATTAGTGACAAAGCTACTTACCCAAACCGCGGAGAAACTTGTTCATTCCACTCTGCTCAGTGTCTGGCAGTTCCTCTAAATACTGCTCCACTCGCTGCTCAAAGAGGCCTGGGGAAGAGGAGAAACAGGAACAGGGAAGAGAACAGTCATTGGAGGAAGGGAAGGGGAGGCCTCCTGGAGCGGGACCAAAGGGCACAGATCCCAAAAAGGGGGAAAACAAAGATCTGCAATTATAACTTATAAGAGCATCCTACCAGAATTCAGACTGGCTCATCAATTCAGACTGGGCTCATCAGACTGGCCCATGTTCCCTGCTGATGGCAAGAGCCCCTTGCTTCCCAGTGCACGTTCCTGAGCTGCATTAGGGCGAGGATGCCACTCCTCGTATCAGAGCTGCCCCCGAGTGGACACCTACTCCAACTCCTTTTAGACCACTCTACCATGTTGTTTCAAAAGGTTTGTTACACTAAATGCACAGTATTAGTGGGCAGAAGAAATAATAACCCTGAGGTTAGAAAGGTCTTGATGAGATGAAAAAGCCCTAGAGTGAGCAGAGCTGATGAAATAACAGAGATAAGATAACCTTTGTGCTCTGAGGGCAGACTGTCACCAACCTAAGACAGAGAGCTACTCAGTTCTCTTCAAGGGCTTTCTCAACCCTGGATTCTCAGCACTCCCTACCCTGCACAGTCTGGTCTTTTTCTCTGAGTAAGGAAGGACCCGTGAATGTGGGGATAGGTGGAGATAAGCCCCACTCTTGCCACGTGGCTCCAGCCTGTGCCCAGCCTTGTGAATGCACGTACTGGGGCAGGAGGAGAAGGTGCCCTTGGCAGTCCCTCTCAGAAGAAAAGGGATGTTAGGAGGCCTGCCCTGGCTAAAAACTCAAGAGCTTCCTCATGGAAGCTCACCAGTGCCTGGCTACTCAGCCCTGCGGGTAGCAGAAAAGTTGGAGGACGCCTGACATCCCCCCAGAACCCCCCACCTCAGGCTCTTCTGGCCTTACCCTTGGCCCGACACTTTCTTAGCTCCCTGTCTTGGATGAAGCCAGCAAACATCTGAGACTCCATAAAAACTTCAAGAAAACGGCGGATGCTTTTGGAGGCCACAGACTTGCGGAAGGCCTCTCGCTGAAAGGCCCTCTCCCCCTTCTCACTCTGGGTCAGGAAGAGGGAGTAGTGCCCAATGGTCTCCACAAAGAACCGGATAAACACCTCTGACACCAGCCCATTGAGGGTATTACATTCTGGAAGAGAAGAGAAAATCTTTGAGGTTCAGGTCAAGAGCCTGCATCCCCAGCCTCCAGCTGGTGGTGTCTCTCCCTCTCCTTGCCAGAACTCCAGCCAGAACTACTTCTCTGTTCTTGAAACCTTAGCTCTTGTGCTCCCAGGCTTGTAACTCGTTCCTGAGCCAGGAGGTCAGAAACTGTGCTCTGAACACGGAAGCTGGGGAACACTTGCTGGATGAATGAGGATGGAGATTAGGGACCAGAGCGCCACTCCCCACACACCCTCACCCTCGGTGGTTTCCCTGGCTTCACAGGAAGAGGAAGCTCCCTCCATCTCCTGCAGTGGCTTGAGGCAGGGCCTGAGAGGGAGGAATAACTAGTGTCCGGTCAGCGAGAAGAGTCTCTGCGGTTGCCAACTGTCTTCAGGGTTTTTCTCCCCAGACTTCCTGAGGTAGAGAATTAGAGGCAAGAGGTAGCTCTGTAGCCTGGGCCACCCTAGACGCAGCCCCGATGTTGTTTAAGTTTCTGAACTCCCTCTGATAAAATACCACACTACTTCTCTCCCCTCAGACCCAGTCAAGCCACAACTCCTAGAGCCACACTAGTGGGGCTAGGGAATTCTAGGCTAAAGTGAGACCAAGGTCCTATACCTGAGCTTCACTAGCCAGAAGAGTCTGGTGCATAGAATCAGGGTCCAAGCCCCATGAGGCCCAGGCCCAGGCCCAGGCCCAGAGCAGAGGGAGTCTGGGACCAGAACTGATTCTGCCTGGGGCAAGCCTCACTCACCATCATCGGAGTCGCTGTCAGAGTCCTGGGAGATCAGTTCATTCTTCCTCTCTAGAGCCTGCTCCAGAGCCGCCTGTAACTTCCTAGGTAACAACGTGTCCTCGTCATCCATCTGCAGGAGAAGGAAACCGCACAGTGACACTGACTGAGCACTTAACTTTGTGCCAGCCCTGTTTGAAGAGCCTGAATATATAATCTCATTTCATTCTCCCAAGAACCCTGATACTATTATCAACCTCATTTTAAGATGAGAAGCTGAGGCTCAGAGAGAGGTTCAGAAACTTGTCCAGGGTCACAAAGATAAAAAGTGGTGGAGCAGGTGGCATTCACTGCCCAGGACCAACAGGGGTTCCTACCCCAGCACCATGATGAAGTCTCCCCAGTTCCTCCATCTTCGGCTCCAGGGGGGAAGCACGGTTGGCTGGGGGAGGGGAGATTGTGGCCCAGCCTGTGTCTCAGGCGTGAGGCGAGGCTGTTGTGCCTGTCTCTGTATTCTGGTTCAGTGTCTGCATCGTGACGCTTCGTACCCAGGAGTCATAGCTCTGTCAGTGGTGTGTAACAGACTACATTCCCAAAGGCTACGGCATTGGGTTGTGTTCCTTTATAGAGAGCCAGGAGGATTTCCACCACTAACAGAGGCTTTTTGAAGTTGACAATGATTGCAAACCTTTACATTCCGCTGCATTCTGTGTGTCATGTATAATCCTCCAGCAACATTTCAAGGCAGGTGTTATCACCATGCGTGTTTTAGAGATGAGAATTCTGGTTCAGAGAAGTTCGGAGGCCTGTTCAAGATCATGTGTCTCAAAGGGGGCAGAGGGCAGAGGTCAAGCCTTTGGATCCAGGCCATGTTCTTCACACACTCACACTGCCTTCCAGAAGCTGATGATGCCGACCAGAACAGTAGGTCCTGCTGAGGTCAAGACTTCTCAGACCAGCTTCTTTCTACCCTTGTCTGTTCTGTGAATGTGGAACCCAGAGGGCTCAACAATCGGGCTGTGAAGGTGGAGTCGTGTGTGTGACAGTGTTGGGTGCTCTGCATCAAACAAGCACCCACCCCGGGTCAAGCCATGCTCTGCAGCGCCCCACTCTTACCTGTCGGATGAATCGGTCAGACCCCAGATTCACCATCAGTGCCTGAGAAAGAGTCACGAGGGACAGTGATTCAGGATATGAATCCCTGTAGTGCCCTTCCCAGGCCTCCAGCCCTCCTGGATTCCCAGGGTCAGATAACAGGAATAACTCCAGTCAGGGAAAGACCTCCCAAGGAGAAAGGATAAGAGCTGGGTACACAAAGGAGAAGATCCCAGCAGCCTCCGCCTCCCCCCACCCCATCCCTCCTGGGGGTTTCTGTTCCTCCTGTCCCTTCCTTCCTCCACACCAACCCCCCACCCCACCCCCACCCCACCCCGTGCCCACCGCTGGCTCCTCAGGTGGCCCACCTCCTCCACAGGCAGCTCCTTCAGTTTGGGGAGGGAGCTGGAGAGCAGGCCAACCAGGAAGGGGGTGGGACAGCAGACGATGTCAATCATGGAGGCCGGGAGGACAGGAATGAAGGTGTGCTGCCAGGAGAAGGGGTAGAGCAAGGCCACCACCGCATGGGAGCAGCTGGATAGGGTACTGGCAGACAGACAGACAGACAAAGCACTGAGCCCAGGCCCGCACCTTCGGGGAAGGGGCGGTACAGCCTGCTGGGCCAGGCTCAGGACATACTTTCATGTTAAATCTCCCAGTGCCACAAAAATGCTAAGGAGCCTTGGGCCTGGGTCTGACCTTGCAGACTGGTAAAGCTTCCACACTGCCACTGCTCGGGACCTCAGGGACAATGGTGCTACCCTCTTTGGTCGCTCTACCTAGGAACAGTCATAAAGGTACATAGCAACACTTGAACACACATACACACCCCCAAGAGACACCCAAATGCACAGGTGGGCCTGACCTAGTGTGGGAGTATCAGCTCAGGCCAGGGAGTACAAAGGTAACCTGAGCAAGGGTTGACCACAAATTCATAGTAAGAGCTGGAAGGTCCTACAGCTGGAAGGTCATCTTATCAGGTCCACATTTTACAGCTGGGGCCATTGATACCCAGGGTCAGTCTGCTCATAAGTGGCACACCTGGGACACAACCAGATTTCCTGTCTCCCAGCCCAGTGTTACTTCTACCATTCTTCCTCTCTATCCATTCCTCCCTCTCCTAATTGGAAAAAGTGGTCTGACTGAGGACCACTGACTGAGGTGAGGCTGGCACCATTCTTAACCACTCCCATCTGTCCTCTCGTGCTCCAAAAAATAGCCAGAGGTCTCAGTGGGGTCATCCTTCTCTTGGCCTAGAGGGGGGCTCCAGGCCTCCAGCACCACGGGGCTGGGTGGCCAAGCAGAATGACCAATGGGAGACTGGAAGGAGAATCTCCCCGATGCTAACTAGAAGGCACAGAAGTGAGTGCTGAGGGATAGTATGGGTCACCAGTCAACACAGGATACACACCTGGCTTTAACCATCCACCCATCAGGAGAGGAGTCGAAAGCACTCCCCTAAGGGCCATATTACATATGAGGAGACAGAGGCCCAGAGTCAAGTTCACTCTCAAGCCTGCCTTTCCCACCCTGTCTCTCCACATCTATTGGCCCCACCTATTAGCAATGAAAGCCCTGGGCTCCACTTGATCAGCTCCAACAGGGATTCTCACCCTTTCATGACTAATGCCCACCAGTCAGAGAACATGGTTCCAATCCATGACAGAAACAACCCCTCTTTTCCAGAAGGACCTCGGGGGACGTTCACAAGCGTTTTGGCAGCCAGTGCCTTGCTTGGCTGTCCTACCACCCCATGGACGACTAAAATACTGCTGGGCCTTGAGGCAGAGACACAGGTATCCTGGCCCTGAGAGCCCTTCCCCTAGGGACAGCAGCTCCCCACATCCCAAGGAGAGCCATCTGAAAAAGATCTGGAAAGGGGCTGTCCAGGGTCAAAGAAAACACAGCTCCACAATGCCTTCCAGTGGGCCTGGGACTTGGGAGGCAGAAGGCTTGTACAACCCTTAGGGCTGATCACTGCAGAGCCTGTGTATGTGTGTGTGGACGCGCACGCACCTACACCCACACCCACACACACACACACACACACACCTCCCACTTACACAGACATCAGAACTAGGCCAGAGGGACCAAGGACTTGTGGAAAACCTAAAATGTGAGCAACGGAACAAGAGCTGGCTGGACTTACTGAGGCTTGACCCCAGTCCAGGCCTGTGTGCCCTCACTGGGCTGCCTATTCTGCCCCTCTTCAGTCACAGGCAGACCCCAAGCAGGGAAGACATCTTTTCTAAGACCCAAGATTGGCAGGACTTGAATGCTGAGCTGGGCCAGATCAGGGCCCTGGGGGTTTTCCTCCCCAAATGGTCCAGGAGTGTGTTCAGAGGCAGCTGAAGTCACAGGAAACAATCACTGTATTCACAGCCCCGTTGGAGCCAGGCTGGGGGCCACGGGGGTGGCCAAGAGGAGGCTCTGTCCTGGGTAAGGGAGCGGAACCTTCAAGAAAAGAAACCTCGGGGTCTAGGCACTGCTAGGGGCATCAAGGTCTGACCAGACCAGAGCCTCACAGCTGGGTAGCAGGGGCTTTGCTGGCAGACAGTGAACACGGATGGCAGAAAGGCACAGACGGGGCCCCAGGGAGCTGCCATACCTGGCTAGTTCCGGTTGCTGGCTTGGTCCCTTCACAAGGCCTGACGGGCCCATGACACACACACAACTGTGGTGTACAGAAACACTGAGGCTGTGACGGGAAGTGGGGGACAATCTTCTTTTCTAAATCTGGCTCTCTCTGGAAAAGCCAGAAGCTCTGGGTTTTCCTCCTCTTTACTTCTCCTGGGCTGAGGGTGGCCCTGAGTTCCTGCGCCAATGCCCTGTGAGGGCATTTGGGAGTCCATTTCCTCATGACCCTCCCATGCACACAAAAGAAAGACCCCAGGGATCCTGGGCTTATTGGGGGACAAACCAGGAAGAGGATTCTTCTTTTCTGCCTCTCATATCAGCGCCTAGCGTATGTTATTGCACATAGCTTAATAAACGTCTAAATGACTAAATTCCACCACTCTAAAGAAACTATTGCCCCCCCGTGATGGGTTCTTTGATGAAAAATTATACAATGTGTTGCCGAGATCTCATCCTCTCCCTGCCTGTCCCGTCCCCTACATATACCCTTTGCTATGGTCTGAATGTTTGTGTCCCCTCAAATTCTTTGTTGAAATCCTAACCCCCAAATATGATGATATTAGGACACAGGGCCTTTGGGAGGCGCTTAGGTCATGAGAGTGGAGACCTCATGAATGGGATCAGTGTTCTTATAAAAAAAGAACCCCCCTTCCAGCATGTGAGGACACAGAGAGACGCCGACAGCTATGAACTAGGAAGAGGGCCCTGACCAGAACGTGACCAGGCTGGCACCCTGATCTTGGACTTCCAGCCTCCAGAACTGTGAGAAATATATTTCTGTTGTTTATAAGCTACCCAGTCTGTGGTATTTTGTTATAGCAGCCTGAATGGACTAAGACGCTCTTTTAAAGAGGAAAAAAAACCTTGGCTGCCTAGAAGAGCTCGGCCTCTTCCAGAACACCTCATGTCCAGTGACATGTCTGCCGCCCCCTCCCATGGCCACAACCATCTGGACTTCCTCTGCCTCTAAAATCATAAATGCCAACATTTCAGACTAAGACTTGTGATCTGTTCAGCTCTTTTCTTATTCTTCTTAATCCAGCTCCCCTGCCTCAATGACATCTCCAGTCCCTGGGCTTCTTTCTCCCTTTCCTAGTTTGACCAACCTTCCTACAACCACTCTCCCCACCCCCAGCACTCTCAAGACCCTCACCTGGTCCTTCTCTGCAAATCCCCACATACCTGGCCCTGGGTCACTCCATTCAGTTGCCTTCTTCAGGTGACACCCTCACTGGCCCCCTCACTGGATGGCTCAGCACTCCTCATACTGTCCCTAGTCAGTACCCTTGCCCCTTCCTCACTGTGGCTCTTCCTAAAGTTCATCGCTCTCTTAAAATTCAGCATCCCACAGAAGTGGCCTTGCCTCCCCCTCCAGAGGAAATGTGGCCATCAGCTAGAACTCTTACTTTCTCACCTTCCTCCATATAAGTAGATTTGTACCTCTACAATCTTGGCCGTTGCAAAAGCAGCAGCGTCTGTCTTTTTCCCTCCAGCCAAGTCCTCCATTGGGTTCTCAACCCTGCCATCTTCTGTGCTCACAAGCCCTGCTCCCTCAGTCATCCTCTCTGCCCGGGTTTGCTAACCTTTCCTCTCCATTTGATCTTTCTCTCACCACACACAGACGCACACATACGCATACACACACACTCCATGCACAAATACGACAGTGGCTGGCATATACTAGGGCTCGTAAATCACATTGGATCAATTAGTGGATGTGCCTTCCCCCCTTCTTCACCTCACCTGCCGGGCCCTACCTGAGCTTATCTGCTACAAAAATGACGCGGCGCTCCAGCAGCAGTGAGGCGAAGATTCGGATAAGCTGGCGCACGCTGAGGCAGGTAAAAAGGCACTCGAAGTCCACATGCTCCAGCCGGGAATCCATGGGCCGCCGCAGCTCTAACACCTGCAGGAGAACAGTGGGGCAAGTAGGGCACGGCAGATCAGGTGGGTGCCACTCCTGGGTCCTACACAAAGCGACCGGAAGCTGGCTCCCCTTCCCAAGGCCTCTAACCCACCCCACTGTGCAGTAAGACCCAGTCTCCTCCTCCATTCAGACCACAGCTCTGCCCCCACAGTACTCAGATGCCCAGCCTGTGGGCAACAGGGCTAACTGAACATGGGGGAGGCTCCGGAAGGAAGGAGCTGGGGAGCCATGTGCCAGGCTCTCAGGAAAGGGGGGGAGGAGAGCTGGCTGCTCTTACAGATGAGGGAGGGAGGGAGCCACACAGCTTCATCTGCACTGCCCTCCCTGCCCTCCTGCCTGTCTCCCCAAGGAAAGGCCTTGGCTCCGCACTGCCCAGCCCCACAGCTGATCGCTGCCCCTCCGCGCGGCTCTGCTCACCCATCTCTGGACAGACAGTGCTAGTGTCCTTGTTGCCATGCCCCCTCCCTTTCCTGCTAGGAAGAGTTTCCTTCCAGAGGCTCTGTCCTGGCCTCTATCTCTATTGGCTTGTCTAATCCCTGTGCCAGAGACAAGGGGAACACGGGGAAATGGCTGGCTATTCCACAACCTTGCCAGGAAGCAGGCCTCTCTTTATCAGGGCCAGACCTAGCAATCTTCCCTCCGGAGAGGTTGCAAGGCCACTCCTAAGGTCGGTGCTGTGGCACAGGGACCACTTCCCTGGGGGCAGTCATGAGGGTGGAGGGTGGCAACTGACCCTAGCAATGAGAGCAGGAGGAACTGCTGACGCTCAGCCCAGGCCAAAGCAGCTCTCACCCGGGCCTGCCTAGTCTTCCCCTTGCTTCCTCAGCGTATGTGGGCAGCACAGATGTGTAGGTCTCCTGAGAACCAGGAGGGAAAACGCACCCCTCTTTTAGCCCTATGGTATCAGAGCCCTCCTCAAGGGGCTTTATCCTGCCTTATCTCATTTGTTCCTCAGAGTCTAAACAAGTGAAGTTCTAACTCCTAGCTCAGTAGTCATCCCTCTGGGCCCAAGGGAAGCAGCAACATGGGCACAAGTTGCCCTAAGGATGTGTCTCTTTTATAGGGTTCTGTTTACACTCTGTCTCTCCCACCAGATGGTGAAGCCCCAGAAGGCCCAGTGATTAGCAGGAATGTGGGGTACACCCAAAGTGCTCAGTGAATGTGCACTGAAGGGATCCCTTACCACAATCATGCCAGAGGCCTCTGTACCCCTCCTGCCCTTGCCCCACCCGGAAGAAGTCACAGTAAAGCTCCCCCAAGCCTCCCTCCTGAGAGCCTGCGTGCAGTCAGCGCCCCACTCCTACTACCCCAAGGGTCCGGGCTCCTCCAGGGAGTGAGAGTTCACACAGGAAGCTCACAGGACCTGGGCCTCTCTTCATTCACCTGCCCTCAAGGAGATCATAGTCCAGTGAGGCTGAATGAGCCTAAACCATCACAGCCCACCAGCTTGGTGTCAGGACAGGGGCAAGGTGTAATTAACAACTGCACAGGGCGCTGAGCGTGCTGAGAGGTCAGGGCAGCAGCTCAGAGCACAAGATGCTTAACTTGGTTGTCCAAGGAGAGAAGAAGGGAAGTGTCTACTAGGCCAAAGGAAGCAGGGTTCAGGGACAGTAAGCAAGTCAAGTCAGAGCGTTGAGACGAGGCTGGTGAACGGGCTGGGCCCCATCCTGAAGGACTGACTCCCAGGCATGCTACTGGGCTCTCAGGGTAGGGTCGGTGGTCCTGCGCCCAGGTCATGCATGAAGCAGGAAGTCCATCCAAAAGAGCGTGGGAGAAAAGATGCTACAAGAAAGGCCTTAAATGGCATTCGCCACTCCCAGCAAACCCAATGTTTCTTTAGTCAGACCCTCTCCACTCCCTGCAGCAACTAAGTTATTTCTTCTTCCCTCTCCTCAAACCCAACATCCACTTCTCACTCTCAGAGGATGACCTTCTTTTCCATTTTGAGAAAACTGAAGCCATCAGATGAGAATCCAGAATCTACAAGCCATGGCCCTTCCTCGCCGTTACACAAGGAAGTAGCCTTCTCTCCTAAAAAGCCAGTCTCTCCCTGGATCCCACCGCCCTGCCTTCTCACTGACAGTCTGACTGTCCCTTCCCTCTGCTGCTGCTTTAACCTCTTCCTCTGATGGGCCACTCCCACCAGCACCCAGACAACCACCTTCAACAGACTCTCCCCTGGCTCCACGTTACCCTTCAACCACTGCCCCTTCCCCATTTCTCCCCACAGCCAAGCCTCTTAAAAGCTGTCTCTACAGGCTATTCCCCCTTCTCAACCTCATTCACTTCTCAACTCTCGCTACTCAAGCTTCTCGGCCCCCTGACCCCCCACGTTTCTGAAACTCAAGGCTTCCCGCCACACCTCATCCTGACCTCGCCTGATCCCTCCTTCCTTTCTGAGAGGCCCCTTCCTTGGCTTCCTGGGACTCCTCCTGTCTCCGTTTTCAGGGCTGCTGCTCCTCTGCTGCAGGCCCTCTAAATGCTGGAGGCCCTCAGGACTATCTTCTCTTCCCTGTCTACACTGTTTGCTGCTAAACATCTTCTCTGGGGTGTCTTATAGGCATCGTGAATGTAATGTGCATGAAGTCAAACTCTTCCTCCTCACAAGCCTCCTCCTCCCTCAGGTGCTCCATCCGCTGACCTGTTGCTCAAGCCAGAAAACTGGGAATTCGCCTTCAAATCTCCCTAACACTATTCCCTATTTCTAATCAGACACAATGTGCTATTGACCCTAATTCTAAAGCACATCTCAAATCCATCTATTCTCTTCATCTTTTCCTCCACACCTTAATCCAAACTCCGATCATCTCTTGCCTGTACTACTGCATCATATCCAAGCTGGTCTCCCTGTTTTCACTCCAGTCCATAATCTACATAGCAGCCAGAGTGAGCTTTTAAAATCTTATCTCGGGTCTTATAACCCTGCTTTAGAGACATTCCAAAACCCTGAACTCGGCCTACAGGTACACTGTGATTTGGCCCTGCTGTCTATCCACCCTGCTCACTCCCCTTTTCGACCATGCTGGCCTTTTTTTTTTTTTTTTTTTTTTTTTGCGCTATGCAGGCCTCTCACTGTTGTGGCCTCTCCTGTTGCGGAGCACAGGCTCCCGACGCGCAGGCTCAGCGGCCATGGCTCAGGGGCCCAGCCGCTCCGCGGCATGTGGGATCTTCCCGGACCGGGGCACGAACCCGTGTCCCCTGCATCGGCAGGCGGACTCTCAACCACTGCGCCACCAGGGAAGTCCCATGCTGGCCTTTTTTTCCGTTCCTTGGCAAGCATCCACACTTTCCCAACTTTTGCCTTTGCATGCTGTCCCTCTACCTGGAATAATCCTCTCCCACCCACTGGGTCCCCAGTAAAATGTCACTTCCTCAGAGGAGGCCTTTCCTGGCCCCTAATCTAAAGCACATCCCCTGTTACACACTCTCACTCTGTGCTTTCACTTGGCACCTAACACTTTTAGGGGTTATCTGTTTCTATGTACAAGTATTTATTTAGTGTCTGTCTCTCCCACTAGACTATGAACTCCACAAGGACTGAGCTGTGCCCCTCTTTAACTATATGACTCTGCAGGAACCCTGACTGTGAGAGAGCACATATTCTGTCAACATTTGATGAAGGAATAAGAGGTGGCCTGCAGTTTAGTCCAAACAGGTCAGGGAAGGCCCCTGGAAGCTGCAGAGAGTTGAGCAACAATTACAGTTCTGTCATTCACTCTTTTTAGTCCCTGTTGGTGAGGTGTACAAATGTGCTGAGCAAGGAAGGGGCCGTGCTCGGCACCCCCAGAGACTGAGCCTTGGCTCAGCAGGCCCCACGCCAGCCCCAGTCCATGGTCTGAGAGAAGAGGCAGCAGAAATCCCTACCTCGTTGCCAGCCCCCGGCAGGAATGTCTTCACTTTGATGGTCTTCCCTGGGGCAGGGAAGGGTGATTCCATGAGACTTCTCATGAAGGGATAGACCAAAGCGGCGGAGATCCCACGCCGGCGCTCCACCTCATCTAGGACCTGTGCCCACCGCCAGCAGCCCAAAGAGGAAGGGTGTCAGGGCGCCACCCTCCCCTACCTCCTGGGCAGAGAAGAGGGCAGCCCGGCATCTGACCAGCCCGGGCCGAAAGCTGGGAGATGGCGGACTATCTCGCCGGGAGCGTCACACCCTACCCTTCCCGTCTCCCGGGCCACTCGGTGTCGGCCCTGCTCCCTAACTAGTCCTTGCCTCAGACTCCAAGATCTGAGTCGCTGGGCAGAGGACACACCACTGGAGGTCGGTTCCTGGGCACTTGGCTTCCCACAGGGCCTCTGTCCCCAAGGACTCAGCTCCGCCCACGGCCCAGGGTGAGCTGTGACAGTAGCAGGCACTGCGGGTGCGGGAGCTGGCAGATGGGGGGGAGTTGGAGAGCTCGCTCGCGCTTGCCCTCGCATCCTCGCCTTCTCTCACCCTCTCACACGCACACAGGTGGTTTTCTCATCTAAGCCGCATGCAGATACTCCTGTGGGAGCTGTCAGCTGGGGGAAGGGGGAGGGAAGTAAGCCAGAGCCCTCTTACCTTGGAAAACAAGCCGAAGCAGCCAAGGCGGCTGATGACACAGTATACCTCTGGCAACCGAGGCCCTTTCCCACTTGGCTGGGCCAGGACAAGGAGGAGAGAGACACAGACACAGAGAACGCATGATTACTATATCTGACTCCTTTTCCTTGGGAACTGAGGACTAAGAACCAGTCTTCTAGGGAAGACTCTGGGCCTCTTCTAAACCTCTACTCAACCAGGCCCCCAAGGAAAGGGCTGCCACTCTTTGGGGGCAGGCTTCAGCCTCTGCTGGGCCTTCCAGCCCAAGGTGCCAGACTCCTGCCAAGCTCTACACAGGCTCCGCCCTTCCCCCCCAGGAGGACACTGATGGGGGCTGGCAAAGGACGAAGCGGTTTGGCAGAGGCTATAGGGTGATGTGTGGATTTATATCCCTAAATCCCCAGGCCCCCAGTGGTAAGGGAGGGACTTGTGTACATCCTTAGGAGCAAGCCAGGCGGTCTTCTGCCTCCCAGAGGGGACATTCTGCAAAACATTCCTTTTCTCAGTTGCTCTTTTCTCCCTTCCTTGATCCATCCCCATTCTAGGAAAGCAAACTGACACCAGATAAGAGAAGCAAACTACTATTTATTGAATATTTAGTATCTGAGTCCTGGGCTTGGAACTTTCCAAAAACTTGTTAGATAAGCATGATTATCCCCCTTTTATTGATGAGGAAACTGAGTTCAAAATTATTAAGCCATTGTCCAAGGTCATGTATTTAGAAGTCACGGAACGAGGAGTCTGTTTCTGCCTCTGATTTGCTGTATTACCTCTAAAGTATGCTGCCTTCCGACAGAAAGGAAGGGAAAGAAACACAAAGAGACTGGGCAGAGGTGTGTCCAGAGTAGAGGAGGACAAAGTAAAAGGGGGATTTAGACGGTAGGCAGCTGAAGGAGATGGGCACTGAGAGCTCCCCAGGCCTGGAGCCCCCAGATGCAGGCTGGAGCGAGTCCACAGGAGTTGACTTCTCCAGCCAGGGGCTGGCAGGGCTCTGTGGCTACCTCTGGCTCAGAGGCCTGGAGTGCCCAGCAAGGCTGAGCGGGGAGGGAACAGAGCAGCAGGTGCTGGCCCCTCGTGCAGGCTGCTAAGCAAATGCAGATGGGCTATTTCAGTCTCCAAACCTGCTGGCCACACGGCACAGATCTAAAGAGAAGGCAGAATCTGTTTTTGTCCATATTAGGCCTGAAACTCACTCCTCTCTTCTTCCCTCTCCCCCGCCTCCCCTAAAGCCCCAAGTGATTAAAACAAGTATGTGGGATTTGGGTTAGAATCATTGTGTCCAATCTGCAGGAATGCCGAGCTAGTGCCAGCCCCCTTGGCGGGGACCCAGCCCAGGCCCTCTCTGAGCACGCCAGGACAAACATGCTCTTCCCTGGGGGCAGCAGGCCCGCTGCAAAGGAGCAGCGCTGCTCCATCTCTGCTCCTGCAAAGGCAGCCTTTGGAACGCTACCCCACCCCCCAGGCCCGGGTGAAGCTGCCTGGCTCCCCACCTGGCATCTGTACTGCTCTACCTTCCCTTAGCCCCACTCACCGGGCATTCTATCTCCAAGTACTCCTTCTCCCCAGACTACCCTTTGGGGAGATCCAGGACTACCAGACTTGGTGTTAAAGGACTTGGAGTCAACCTGGCTCTGGCCCTGATTGGCTGTATGATCCTGGGCAAGTCATTCTACCTCTGAGTCTCCATTTCTTAATCTGAAGAACGTATATAATAATACTGGCTTGGCCAAAAAGTTGGTTCAGGTTTTTCCATACGATGCTATGGAAAAACCCAAACAAACTTTTTGGCCAACCCAATGCCTCATGGGCTATTATGAGTAATAAAGAAAATGACATACTTAAAGCATCTAGCCTGGAACATAAACAGATCCCAAATCACAGTTCATTCCCTTTGCCCTGCCTTCTACATTGAAAGTCCTACCTCCTCTACTGGACTATCTGAAGTTCCTTGAAGATAGGTGCCATGTCTAACTCATCTTTATGAGCCTTTAGCATATGCTGCCTAAGCCTCAGCAGGTGTATGCTACATGTTTCTGAATGAATGAATGAACAGCCCAGAATCCTTCACCTGGAGTCCCTACTATACATCACCTTTGCCGAAGATCCCCCTCATCTTGCCCCTTCTCCCACTAAGGCCTGGGAACCCTAAACTCTGTCAACAAGCCAAGCCAACAATACCCCTGGTGAGCCCCAGGGGAGTGTGTGACAGGACCCTCTTTATCTTTACCTCAATCTATTTCCCAGGACTAATGAGAAGAGGGGTGGTGTAGTGCTTCTCTCTCCACATCATGGCTTATATTTTCAAAACCCTCCCTTTCCCTTGAGTTCAAGGCATCTCTCCCAGAATCCCATAGAAGTTACTGCTCTGTCCCTGCTCAGCCTCCAGCCCTACCAGACCATGGACAGGATGCACATCAGGTTGGCCAGGTATGGGGGTGAGGAAGGTTGGCCTCCACCCCAATCTGATGCACACACACATACTGCTGGGTTGATGTGATCCTGCAATCAGGATCAGCAATCTGAGCCTGTAAGCCCAAAGTAAATGAACAAAAAGTAAAAGTATAGAAGAGCTAAAAACATAGGACAGCCCAGTAGAAAGTGATCCAATCTCTTCCCTTATTGTAGATTATCTTAGATCCTGGGGCCCAATCAGAGGGGCCACTTTAAGTCCTGCCATCCCAGCGAGTGCTTCGTGTGGCGTGTGTGTGTCTGTGTGTGTGTGTCTGTGTGTGTGTGTGTGTGTGGCCTCAGGCAGCATACAAGGAAGCAGAACATAGAACAACTTGAGTTTCTACCAGCTCAAGTTAATGAAGAGCGTACACACGTACAAACACTGTGGCCCAGTCCCTGAGGACTGAATGGCCCTACTTACTAGTAAGCGCCTGCAGTAGCCAAAGCGTCTGCTGCCATCTTCCCCCGTCAGCATGAAAGAGAACGTCTCACTGGAACAGGGAGAAGTCTGGCATCAGGGAAATATCAGAGGACCCAGGAAACAGCCCCCAAGAAGAGGGACCGCCCAGGGAGGGGGTGAAAGACCAGGCTGCGGTAGGAGAGGAGGCTGGGACTAGGGTGGGCCAGAGTCAGCTGCCCACTGTTATGGGGGTAAAGGAGGCTATGCCAGGCCAGGCCTCACCTGCTGTACTCTGACACAGGAAGCCAGTCCTTGGCATCAGGGAAGCAAAACTGGGGAATGGCCTTGAGCCTCTCCTCTGCCTCCCGCATCTGCTTGGTGGGTCGGTCCAGCTGCAAGGAAGAGGAATATGGGGAGAGAGAGATAAGAGAAGACGTGGAACTTGGGGCTGGTGGTGGGTAGCTGACAAATATCTCCTCCCCCGAGAGTCCTAGGTGGCGTTTGCCCAACTGGCATGCTTCTCAGCAACCCGACCCTGACCCCACTCCCATTTCTCACAGAGAGGTCTGGGTGTGGGCTGAGTCATCATTTATTCCTTCAATATATGCCAAACTAGCACTTTCTATGCGGCACCTGGCATGTGCTGGGCTACCAATAGACAACGTCCCTGTCCCTGTGCATTCTGGTCAGCAGAGTGAGATAATCAACAAACAAAATTTCAGAGGGTGCCACAAAGGAAATAAACAGGGCGATATGACAGAGATAAGTGGGTGGCTGGGGCTACTTTAGAGTATCTAGAAAGATCTCCTATTTGATCGGGGAATGAAGAATGAGAAAGAGCCAGCAGCCAAGTGAAGAGCTGGGGAAAGAAGATTCCCGGCAGAGGCAATGGCAGAGAGAAAGGGCCCGAGTGTTACAGGAAGAGAAAGGAGGCCAGGCAGGCGGCTGGGGGCGAGCAGGGAAGGGGTGGTAAGAGCTCAGGTACGTGGGGGAAATGGGGAGTGAGTGCTAATGGGTACAGGGTTTCTTTTGGGGGTGATGAAAATGTTCTAAAATTGATCACATAACTGTGACTATACTAAAAGTTATTGAATGGTACGCTTTAAACAGCTGAATTATATAGAATGTGAATTGTATCTCAATAAAGTGGTTAAAAAAGAGAAAAGAAAAGTAATAAGGGGGCCTCCCTGGTGGCGCAGTGGTTGAGAGTCCGCCTGCCGATGCAGGGGATACGGGTTCGTGCCCCGGTCTGGGAGGATCCCATATGCCGCGGAGCGGCTGGGCCCGTGAGCCATGGCCGCTGAGCCTGCGCGTCCGGAGCCTGTGCTCCGCAACGGGAGAGGCCACAACAGTGAGAGGCCCGCGTACCGAAAAAAAAAAAAAAAAAAAAAAAAAAGAAAAGTAATAAGGTAGGAGAAGTAGCTGGGGGCCCGTCCTCAGGACCCTTGAAGTCCTGTAAACAACGTGGATCTCATTCTAGGCACGCTGGGGGGTGTTCTCTCCGCCCTCATCCTCCGAATACTCACTGGCCCAAACCCACCCCCTCTCCTCCCTCCAGACTACAGGCAGCCACGCTCAGGGCTAGCGCAGTGAGGTGAGTTGCTAAGGCGGGAACAGGATCTCCCTTCTTCCCCAGATGGGCCAGGCAGGAAGGAGGAGGCAGAGGAGGGGGCAGGGAAGGAGGGAGGCGGCCTCACCTTGGGAAACTGGTAGGAGACCTCAGGGAGGTACGTGTTTCGGGATGGCTTCCTCTTGAGCGACACCACCACGAAGCACTCGAACAGCTCCCGTTCCTGCCACTCGAGCAGCTCCAGCTCCAGGGTCCGGTAGCTGGGTGCGCGCTTCAGCATGGACTGGATGTGGACCAGGCGCTGCGTGTGGGCTGGGGGCAGGTCACACATCAGGGACGAGACCCCCACGTTAGCCCCCTCCACCTCACGCTCAGGGCTCCATCCCCAGGGGTCACCTCTAAGTGCAGGAGCCTAGTCTGACGGCCTGACCAACGAGGTCTGGGGGAGAAGTGGCAGGAGCAAGGTGTGTAGCCTGTCTGCCCTGACACAGTCAGGGCCTCCTGGAGCCTCTGGAGGCTGAGCTGGGGCCAACAGCCTGCCTGAGCCAGGCAAATCCAGGGATGCATCAATGGCACCCAGCCACCCCTGCCCCTGTGCCAACAGGACTAGAAGATATGAACATCCACAAAGCCTTCATCCTAGGGCCCCTATCAGTCCTTGGACTTGGACCCTTTTTCCCTCTCCCCAGGCCCAAAGTCTACTTGCCCACTTGCCTGGGGGACCCCCAGAGGAGGGAAGGAGGGAGCTACCTCCCACATACTTTAATCATCCAGGAAGGTCTAGGCAGGGCTTCCCAGTAGAGAAAGAACAGAGATTTGCCCAAGGCCCCCTGGAACATGAAGGTCCCAGAACCTTTCCAGGGAGGTGGCAGTTTTCCTCTCTAGGGAGAGGGAAGATGAGTGGCCTCAGGGCCTCCAGAGTACCAGTTTCCTCAGACTTTGGCACACTTCTTACAACCAGAAGAGGTACTTGTAACCTACTGAACCCATCTCTGACTCTCCAGATTCACAACACTTACCAGGCAAACCTAGCACCCAATTTTCATGGACAACGGCTTGGGAAAATAAGGCAGGGTCACCAGCCTTAAATTTGGGAAAAGGGAGATGGTTGCATTTAACCTCTCAGGGCTGAGCTCCATGACTGTAGGAATGGACTCCCCTAGAGCTCCTTGCTCTGTTGGCCTCGTATCCTGCCTGCCATCGCCTCTCCAAATGGGGCCACTCTGGGATGTTGGAACTGTATGTGCAGAGAAGGGAAGGCTGATTCCCCACAGCCAGGGCAGGAAAGGGTCCCATGGTCTTGGGGAGCCATGCCTCACCTTTGAACCTGTCGTCAGAGTCGCTCTCGCTCTCACTGTTCTCATCTGGAAAAGTTAAGAGCAGAGTGCATGCTTGCTGAGCCACTGCCCCACAGCAAATGTTTTCTGTGCCCCCCACCCAGCTCTTCTCATGAGGGATGTACCTCCTCTGGGCTCCAGTGGGCCCCTGGCCAGGTGCTGCGTGGCCCGGGGCCAGGGTCCCTCAGAGCTCAAACTGCAGGTGCTAATCTATATCCAAACCCCTATCCACCCAGTCCTGATTTGGGGCAAGCTGAGGGCCGAAGTTGGAGGCTGAGCCAGCAGAGAGGCCTATCGGCCTGGAACACAAGGGTCTTGCCTCCAGAAGGCCAAGATTTGAAATGGGAAACAGACCACAGTGCTCAGTAAGTCTGGCCTTTCCTTTTGCCAGATGCAGATTCCCACACCCACTTTCCTATTCAGGGCCTCACAGCCCAAAGTCTGCACTAACCCTTCCCAAGGCTTTCTTCCCTCTTTGGCTCTCCCCTCCTATGTGGCCCCTTTTTTGCAGGGCTCTACCCTCCTAGAAGACAGGAGGATCCCACGATTGCCCCATGGAAGGGTAAACTGAGGCTAGTCCATGCCTCTCCCCACTTCAAATGCCCAAGGGCCCCAGAAACCTGAGCCAGCTCAGGCATCCAGGCCTACCTCTCAGTGATGATGTCTCAATGCTGGACATGGACAGCTTTTTTAACCTCTTCTTTCCCCGCTTGGCATTGTAGATGGAGTTAATTCTTTGGACAAGCTGGGTGAGAAAAGCAGGGAGGGTGAGGCAACCCTAACACCAACTGCCCCTGCTCCGCAGAAGGCTAATTTACAGAGGGCGTCCATTCCCTTACTGGAACAAGCCTTCTGCCCTCTCCGCAGTGGGCCCAGTACTGGTCTCCCTCCTGCACTGGCCCCAAGGGCAGACTGGTGGCTCCCCATCTACTTGTCCCCTTAGTGGTCTCCTGCCCCCAAGACAAGGACTTTACACTTAGCTCCCCAGAGGAAGGAACTGTGATCAAACTAGACAGGATGGGAGCTCCTGGGTCTCAAGAGTCCCTGAACCAAGCGAGACAAAGAGCTGCTCAGAGGCAATAACAGGAACAAGGATTGAGCCTTTCCCCTCTGGGCTACAACCTGGGGCCCTGGCAGGAAGGAGCTAAATTCCCAATATACCCAAGCATTGTTTGCAGGCTAAAAATACCACTTGGCTAAATCCTGCTGCTTTGGGCTGGGGATTTGGGCCTGGCTACCTATGTGCGCAAATCATTGCTGAAAACTCTCAATTCTGAGAGTTATAGAAAGGAAGACCCATGTTTGAGTCCCAGGTCCTTCAAAGCCTGGAGATGTCTCTGCGTACACAGAGACTTTGCATACCCCACACCCACTAATGGGGAGCTTCTTAAGGACTGTTTCCATCCACCCAGTGGCGTGGAGCACTCCCTGGGGGCCAGGATAGCCTGTTTTCTCCTAACATCTGCAGAGCATTAATCACTTAGTGCATCTTTATTGATAAGAAAAGGAAATTAGCCAGATGAAAAACAAAGGCCAGTGCCTGGACCTGAAATTGATTTCAGGAGAACTGAGGAAGCAGGCCCAGATTAGGGAGGGAGGGAGGGAGGGAGGGAGGGAGGGAGGGAGGGAGGGAAGGAAGGAAGGAAGGAAGGAAGGAAGGAAGGAAGGAAGGAAGGAAGGAAGGAGGGAAGGAGGGAGGGAGGGGGAGGGGGGGAGGAGAGAAGAGCCACCACCTGCCTGCCCACCTGCCCAGCCCCAGCCAGCTCCAGCTGGGGAGGCTACCTTGGGAATGCGGCGGGCCCGGCGGCTGGACAGCAGTTCACTCGTGGTGCTGAGGCTGTCCTCATTGAGGCTGGAGGGTGAAGATGGCAGGCTCAGCTGAGCCAGCAGCAGCATGTCATCATGGCTGTGCCTCTTGGGTAATCGTGGCAACCGGTGGCTCTTCCTTTCTGACCAGTTCCCACTGCGTAGGGACTGGCTGCCGGGTTTCAGGGAGAGCTGGCATGGGAGAGGGGACATGGGAGAGGGACTCAGCACAGATGCCTTGGCCGGCACCTGTCTGCTGGGACCTGGACAGAGGAGCCACAGGCTGGCATCCCAGACTCCTCCAAATCCCACCTGGAATTTCCATCTACCAGGGTTTCCTCTTAAGAGCTCAGCTGCCGGTCAGCAGCTCAGGGCTAGATTCAATACTTGCTTCCACAAAGGAAGCTTAACTACTTCTTCCAGAAAAAAGAAAGCAGAGACTAAGAAAACTGGGCTGTCTATCTGAGTGGAAAGAGAAGGCCAAGTGAGAAATCTGCGGGCCCCTCCTGAGCTCTGGGACAAGGCTTAGACTCTGCTCATTACTGGGTGTGGTCGACGGAGCCAGTCTTCCCCACTCAGCCCCTGAGTTAGTCCTAAAAGGCTTCTCTAGCAGAGGCCAGAATCTACATGTCAACCCAGCCCTGCTCACTTCTTCCAGGGTGAATACAGGGCTCTGACCACCAAAGCCTGGCAAGGCAGGCCTCGGAGCCAGTGGCTCCCTCACCTACATGGTCCTGGGCTGCTCCCATCCCTGCCCGGATCTACTTTCTGCCTCCCTCTGTCTAGACTGACACCCTTCAGCACAGGGCACCTTACTCTCGGCGGATCCTGCTCACCACCAAAAAGGTAGCACCCCTGCAAACTTGGCAAGCCTTCCACCTGCCGTCTGGATCTGGCATTGCCTCTCTTCACTCTTCAGCAAGTCCTCCTTCCCCCCATCCCCCAACTTCCCCTTCCCACCCAATCAGTCCGGAAGTACAAATTCAATGGAAGCTTATTTGAACAGAGCACATTAGAAAGGTAAATCTTTTATAAAAAGTCACATCATTCCAAAGCCAGAAGAAAGAATTTTTATATTCTCTAGCCAGTGTTATAAAATATCTAGGAGAGGGGCTTCCCTGGTGGCGCAGTGGTTAAGAATCCACCTGCCAATGCAGGGGACATGGGTTCGAGCCCTGGTCCGGGAAGATCCCACATGCCGCGGAGCAACTAAGCCTGTGCACCACAACTACTGAGCCCACGTGCCACAACTACTGAAGCCCATGCGCCTAGAGCCCATGCTCCACAACAAGAGAAGCCACCGCGATGAGAAGCCTGCGCACTGCAACCGAGAGTAGCCCCCAGTCACCGCAACTAGAGAAAGCCCGCGTGCAGCAACGAAGACCCAACACAGCCATCCATAAATAAATAAATAGATAGATAGATAGATAGATAGATAAATAAATAAATAAATAAATAAATTTATTTTTAAAAAAGAATCTAGGAGAGTTAGAGTTGCTTGGGTAGGTCCAAGATAGGATCTCCATTCCCCTGCCTCCTGTCCACCATGGACAAGGCCAGAATGAGCTACAGTCTAAGAGCTTCCTGCGACTCTTCACCTTTCTTCTCACTCTGCCTCTATCAGTCCATTCCTCGGAGAGTCATCCATTCAACCATTTATTCAGTGGGAGCGGTTCCAGGTCCTGGAGACACCTGTCTAGTTCTCCAAATCAGGTTCTTGGGCCTACGCCTGGCCCCTAAATGCCAGTGCTGAGATCAGTTCTGCCAGAGCTGCACAATACCAAGACTCCAACCCGGGCCCTGTCTTCCTGTTTCCAGGAAGGGGAGGAGAAATAATGATTAGACAGGAGACTACAGGGGCTCCTGCCTTAGTTCTGCAGCTCAGAGCTCAAGCAGTGAAGGGAAGAAGGTGGGACAGGGTGCCCCTAAGAGCACACCTCAATTGGCCACAAGCATATCGACACGGCAGAAGTCCCTGAGTGCAGAGCTCTTCCCTGACGTCACCTTCGCCTAGCACTAGTGAGGCAAAAAGCCTGAGTGGAAGCTGGCAAACGCCTCGTGCTGACCCTACAGGCCCAAGTCAGGGCTGCTGTTACCTGAGTGGGTGGGTTGTTGTACTTCCTGTCCTGAGGACTCCACATCCTGTGCAAAGAGTCCAAGGAGTTTTCAGACAGTTGCTGGGATTTTCGTCCTGCTCTTCGGCTCTTTAAGTCCACATCCTCATATGGATTCTCCTTGGGCAGATCTCCTGCAGAGGAGGAAAAGTTAGAGAAGGGGGAGAAGGCAAGAAGGAAACACACACACACACACACACACACACAAATAAACAAGCAGAATTCCTGTGAGCCAAAGAGAGTGGCTTCTGCCTGGTCCTTCAGCTCATGAGTCATGCAGCTGCCCGTCTGCAGTGGGGAGGCTACAAACAGATCCTGGCTCTGAGTCCAGAAGCTGAATCCCCCACCTCCAGTTCAGCTCAGCCTTGCCTGGCCTCTGCTTTGTAAATTCAGGGACTGCACAAGACTGGCTCAGCCACCCAGGCCTGTGTCCAGCCAGAGGACAAAGCCAACACCAGGCGTCTCTCCTTGGCTCCAGTCCCTTTGCTGAGAAAGCCCCAAAGATATACAGTTCAAGGTGGGAAAGGCTTTCAGAGGTCACACGGCTGTCCCTTTACCCACTGCTCCCTGAGGACCACTTCTGGAGATGGGCATGGAGGGGATCTGCGAGCTCTAGGGTGCCGGGCTTCACCAGGCCTCCCTCCTGCCCGTACGCTGTGCCACAGCTCTCTCAGGACAGGGCTTTTGCCTGGCCCACCGAAGTAGTGAGCGCTCAGTATTATTTGTTCAATGAACCGCTCTGACTACAGCGTCACTCCACTTCCTCCACCACAGACCTCAGCAAAAAGACAATGGTCATCAATCCCCTTTTGGAATAAACTCTCCTGCTAAGACACATGGGAGACGTGAAAGGCTTGAAAGGAGTTTGGGCTGCAGGGGTGGAGTTGGTGGGGAGTTCTTGTTTCTCTTCTCAGGACTCAATTCTAAAATCCCTGGCAGTAGGCACTGTAAGGGCACTACGAGAAAATCACAGAAAGTCCAAAGCATAGTCCCTGCCCTTGAAGAGCAGCCCCTTCCCACAAGCCATGCCCTCCTGCCCCTTTCCTGCCAACACATACCTGGACTTTTCTAAAATACAATAATATCATGAGCAGGGTCAGTCCTGGAACCACAGTCGTGCAGCAGAATCACAGTGGTGACAAGGTCCACGGGACTGTGAGGAAATACTGCCCTCTACTGCCCTTTGTCTTGTCTTTCCTTAGCCTCCCCTCGGTATCAAGGCCACTGTTTGGGACGCAGGTACTAGTGGCCAGAATGAGGCTTTGCTGGAGGTGGCACACAGGAAGCTGCTAACAGGGCTCACTCCAGCTTCTCCGATCGGCAGCGGGATTGAGCTTGGGTGATCACTGAGCCCCAGGGATGCCTGCCCGTGCCTCCCACCATAGAGGAGTTCAGACTTCACTTCTCAGGGAGCAGACAGAAGAAAGAGCCATAGACTGGCCACAGAGGCCACTGGGTGTGTAAGCTTTCCTAGGATAGGACACAGGAGAAAAACCAAATCCCTACATGCTTCTTTCAGATTTTTCCATTTCCAAAACCAAGATCTCCCCCTGTTGTGGTATCTACTTATTACTATCATGGAAAACCACCATGAACTTAGGAAATGCCTTTACAGAGGTGTAGGGGGAGGGATGGGGGGGCTGTGCAGGGGGGATTTCGGTCACAGCTAATTAGACTGCCATGGGAGCAATACATATCTCTGTAAACTTATGAGTCAAAGATGGGTCAAGGAAGGATTTGGGACGGAATTAAGTGATTCCCAACACCAGCAGAGTCCCCAGCAACTGAACAGACGTTTTCCTGTAACACAGTCATGCTATGAAAATGACTTGTCTCCATTCCAGAGCCCTGACTAAGCAGAGCTGGCCCAGCAACCCTGCCTCCAGAAGCCAAATATGAAACCTGGCATCCCCTGCATGTTTTCTCCAGCCTACCCCACTGTGGGCACTTAGGGAGGAATCAGGATAGACTCTGTATGTCTTGGTCCCTCTCCAACATATATCCTACATCAGTGAGGTTGGGGGACCAAGAACTGGAGAAAGCCAGGACACAGTCTTCCTGATCCTGTGAAGCAGGACAGAGCAGAAGGGGTCAGGAAGAACATTTATTCCAGGCTCATCAAATCTAAACTGCTTTGGGCTGGATGACCAGCCATCGTCATCCCCCAACCTATAAGATGACTCTGTCTCAACTCCTTTAGAAGAGTTGCTCCAAACCACTGACACTTGGGGCTGGATAATTCTTGTGGTGGTGGACTATCCTGTGCATCTGTAGGATGTTTAGTAACAACCCTGGCCTCAATCCACTAGACAGATGACAGTAGCGTCCCCTCAGTTGTAACAACCAAAAAAATGTCTCCAGACACTGTCAAATGTCCCCTGAGCAGATGGGTGGATAAATGGATGATGGGTGGATGGGTGGACATATGGACGATGGAAGGAAGGGAGGGGGAAAGGAAAGGTGAATGAGTGGATGGGTGGACAAAACTGTACCCCCATCCCCACCCACCCCATTAAGAACCACGGCTTTTAGATGTTTCTAAACTTCCTAATAGCTTCTAAGTGCCATGACGTGAGTCCCAAGGCAAACCCTCTTTTCCTCCCTCCTTCACTCCTTCTCTTCTCTCCCTTCTTTCTTTCCCCACAATCAAAGCTGTGAACATTAATATAAAATCCAAAGCTCCGGACTTCCTTGGTGGCGCAGTGGTTAGGAGTCCACCTGCCAATGCAGGGGACCCGGGTTCGATCCCTGGTCCGGGAAGATCCCACACGCCACGGAGCAACTAAGCCCGTGCGTCACAACTACTGAGCCTGCGCTCTAGAGCCCGCGAGCCACAACTACGGAGCCCACGCGCCACAACTACTGAAGCCTGCACTCCTAGAACCTGTGCTCCGCAACGAGAAGCCACCACGATGAGAAGCCCGCGCATCACAACGAAGAGTAGCCCCCGCTCTTCACAACTAGAGGAAGCCCGTGCGCAGCAGCGAACACCCAACACAGCCAAAATATAAATAAGAATCTTTTTTTTTAAGTTAAAAAAAAAAAATCCAAAGCTCCAAGAAATAGATGTAGGAGACTGAGGCCCAGGGAAGTAATAGATGCACATCAGTGATAACCTGGAAACTGAAAACAGTTGGGAACACCAGGTTCTCAAGCCCAGTATTGCCTCTGGAAACTAAATTTCAGGAAAGCCTTAAACGCCTGCTCCTCCCGACTGCCCAGCCCTAACGTCAGCCTCTTTCTTCTCCAGCAAGGTTAACATCCTCTCTGATATAACCAGGCCACTAATCATTTCTCCAGGAAATGACGGCTGGCCCTGGCCCAAGCCCTGCCTCCCAGCCTTAGCTTGGGCCCTTCACAGCCCCCGTTCACCTATTACTCTCAGCTTCCTGGACTGTTCTGACTACCCTTCTGGAGCTGCCTCACTGAGACACTCTCAGCCATCTGTCCAGGGAGTAAGGGTGCCCAGGGGATGGGGATGTGCAGAGACCAAGCAGTCCCCGAGGCCTAGAGCCACTAAACAGAATCTGCTGAGAGCAAATCAACCCCAAAGCAATGGCTCAGAGCTGGGAGAGGAGGAGGGCTAGAGAGCCAGGCTCGGAACCTTCTCTGGAGGAGCAGAGCCACGGCGCGGCGGAAGAAGCTGGAGCCGAGGGGAGACACCTGGGGGAGCTTTGGCAGGGACATGATGGGAGACCGGAAGCCTGGCAGACCTCAAGACTTTCACCTGCATTCTTGCCCACGCAGCTTCCTCGAGGGTGCTCCTCGCTGCCCTTGGAGAGAGAGAAGAGGTAGGCCCTCCTCCCCCGAGGCCTGGCCTGAACAGCTCCATCTCATCAAGCCCAGCTGTGGAAGCCAGAGGTCTCAACCTTTCCCAGCTTTGCTGATGAGACAAGGGACAGGGGCATAGCCAAGAATTTCTGCTTTGCACTCTTTTAAAGGCGCTGGTCAGAGCCCAGACTTATCATATGGATCCTCTGGAAGGAAGAACCCAGTCCCACCTAGCCCTGCCCCCACTCCTCTCCACGTCTCCTTTGGTCACTAACCACAGGTGCCAAGCACCCCACCCCCCAACAAACGCACAACTGGAAGAACCAGTTAGAGAAGGGGTGTGTCTGTGCACAAGCACTGAGAATTTCCCCAAACGGAATCTTAAGCTTCCCAGACCACACCCATGGCTAGGGCCATGGGTCTGCAGCTTCCCTCCCCAGCCCTCTCCTGCTTCCAACCAGCTGTTTCTCCTGGGTCTCAGCCTCTTCCCCTCCCTCGTACAGTGGAGACAGGGCCAGATTAGGGGCCCAACTCCCCCGACAATACATAGCCCATCAGATGGGGAGCTCTAAGGGGCCAGTTGTTACCACCCTCCGAGGTTGGACAACATTTACCAACTGCCCGGGCACCGTTCCCTGGACTGCACCTCTGGGCGGCAGCCTCTATGCTGTTAGATGTCTCTGTTTCCCAGCCTTGGGACAAATGAGAGAAGAAGGCAGAAAGAGCAGAGGCTCAAAAAGCTTTGCAGTAAGGCTGACTGGCTCTGTCCCCAGCTCCCACCCCGCTCAAGTTCCTGGAAACTCTCCCTCAGCCCCAGCTAGCTGATGGGAGTGGGAATCTCTGCAGGAATGCAGCCCAGGCTCCTTGGTCAGGCGCCGAGGCCACTCCACATAACTCTCTAATAAGCTGCTTCCTTGGGTGCATTTTTAACTGTCAGGCTCAGAACGCAAACGATTATAAGGCTTTGTAGGATAGCAGCGTCTTCCAGAGGCAGATGTCAAATTGGACAGGCGAGAATTAACCAGCCCCACGAAGCAACATGGCAGTAACTTTATTTCTGAACCACTCTGTTGCAAATCAACAAGATAACCTCAGCCTGTTTTGGAGTATCTCACCCCAGTTCCCAACGTGTCATGCCTGGTATGGGCAGGAGGCTAGCACAATCCCCAGGGCCCCTCGTTCAGGTCCAGGGCTCACGGAGAAGACGCGTTAGTCTCTGGGCCAGCTGGCCCTCAGCCTCTTACAGACACGGAACTCCAGACCAATGGGCTGGTCCCCGAGACAAAGACTCAGCACGGGAGCTCTGGCCCGTGCCCACCTCCTGCCACAGCCCGATTATCACACCCCCTAACAAAGCTCCGTCTGGCCCTGGGCAAGGGAGGCAGCACAAGAAAGAGGTGGATAGTCCAAACCCGAACACCTCAGCCTCGCAGAGCACAGGCTGGGCCAAGAGGACAGAGAAGGCTCCCAGGAAGTCAGGCACTGGTCAATCGGAGGCAAAAGTGAAAGTGACATTCATAGTTCAGCAACAAGGGCCCCCCACCAAAGCCTTTACGGGCGTGGGTCCAAATTCTTGGGCCTGTCGCCAGGGAAGGAGAAAGGGTAAGTCAACCAGAATCTGAGAGAAACAGAGATATTCTCCCTTGTATTTCCCTCTAGCCTCCCTGGTCAGGTCGAGAAGTTCAGGCGGGGCTGCTATGGGGATACTGAAGGAGGAAAACGTGCCCAGGGCACTGAACAACCAGAGACGCTGAAACCCACCCTACCTTCACACCACAAGGGCACGCAAAACACCCAGGTGCCTCCCTCCTCCCTCCTCCCCATTCCTCTTCCCCCACTCTCTACACAACGCTCCAAAGACCCAGAAGCTAGCGGAGCCGCTAAGGAACATGCCCCAGTCCCAACCTCACCTCACACCAGCCCTCACCCCTAGCTTCCGGCTCGTCCGGCTAAGAAGCATCCAAGCTGCTCCTCTATTTTCTTGCCTCCTTGAGCAACATCTCACAGTGGCCGCAAGTCCCCTCCACTGAGTGAGGAGGCTGAGGCTCAGACACACTTGCCTCCCCCTTCCTCTTCTAACCTGACCTTAGGACGCCCACAGAACGGTTCTGTTGCCCAGAACGGTGCCTCCAAAATTCTCACCGCCCGCCGCACCCCACACACACCACGCACCGTCCCCAAACAGCCCTGAACAGAGCCCTGCGGTCATGGAACTCTGGACAGGGAGAAATGGTTGAAGCAGCCCTTTCTCTACTCCAGCTCAGCTGATGCAAGAACATTCCCCCACATGAGATCCCTGGGCAGCATAGAAAGGCTGCAAAGCCTCCTCAGAGAAGAGAGGGCAGCGAGGCCCCAGCGTTGGCAGTGCCTGGATCCTGAGCAGGGGGGCAGCTGAAAACTGGAGTCGGCCCTGTCCCCTGCGGCAGCCACACCGGGTGCTCCCAAGGGCCCTGGGCAGCAATGACACATGACAATTCCTCTCAAACTAGAGGAAACAGACCTGTACCCTGCTCAGGGCTGGGAGGCACATGGGGCTGTGCCCCCGATCCCCACAGGTCTGGGCGACCGTGCATACAAAGCTTTTTCCCAGTAGTAAAGAAAGAGGCCTCCCTCCCCAAACCCGTTTGCTGTTCTGGGGAATCTCGTTCCCACAGTCCTTCTGACATGACCGAATTTTGGACAGCTACATACTATACACTCCCACCCTGGGAAAGCAGTGCCTGTGTGGACCTGAGCACTGCTGCTGGCTTCCCAGAAATCCTGGCCCAGCAAGTTGTACAGAGAAAACTGGGAAACTGACGGCTCCAATCAAATGAGGGAAAAGAGGACCCTCTCTTCCGAAGATCCCACAGTCTTATCTGGAGGGTTCTCCACTAGGGCCACTCCTTTCTGTATCATGTTCACTCACAAGACTATGTTCTTCAACCCCCACCCCGGCCTAAGGCAGAGCTAACACAGAGACAGAGATGAGGGCGGGAGCGGTCAAGGACAAGGGCACTTGACCTTCCTTTCTCTTCAGAAACCTACGCTGAGACACATGCTTTACTTGAACAAAACTAAAGCCCCCACCGAAGAGAATGAGGCCAGAATTAAAATAAAAGCCAAAAATAAACCCAACCCAGCCTAGACAACTGGCTTTTTGCTGTTGCTCAAACACAAGTTTGCCAACACAACATCCTCCCAGTTGTTGGAGGGCCATTCTCCACGGTGTCCTACATTTCTGACCTTCTGAGCAAGAGGAATTAACAGTTCCAGACTATCTTTTCAAAGATGTTTATAGAGCAAACAGCCTTGGAAGACAGTGTCTCCCTGCAGGGCAGAGGCAGATTTGTTTGCTGACCAGAATAAAAAGGATAAGGTCTCCTTATGGGGCAAAGGTTTGCTAGCAGCCCCTTGAAAAGCTTGGGGTTTCCTAAGCTTGAGGTTCCTCAGCTGGGGTGCAGACCCACCACGCGTGCAGCCTCTACCTGGACCTCCTCCCCACTGCTGCATGGGACTGGGGAGCAAGGGGAACCCATGTGAACATCAAGCTCATGTGGCCTGCTGTGCCATGAGTAACAAAGTCCTTTGTCTGGGATCCAAGCATCTGTGTCTTCTGCCAGCATCTGTGAACTGGGGCAGGCTAGACTTGTTAGCTTGCAAGCAGAGTGAAATCTCAGATACTCTCACAGTTCTTGCCACCAGTTACTTTAAGGGAAGAGTAGGAGAGATACACATTAAGGACCAGGCGTTGTGCTAGGTGCTTTGATATATATTTTATCTCGTTCAGTCCTAACATCATCCTGTGAAGTGTTAGTACTGTTATTATTGTGGTGGTTACCATCAAAATATCATCATCACCATTTCATAAGAGAAAAGGTTTCAAAACAGTTAAGTGATTTGCCTAAGGATACACAGCTAAGAAAGGGCACCTGTTGGACTCCAAAGCCTTTCGAAAATAAAAGGAAGGGATGATGTGGTTTCCCCCTTCTTGTGGTCCCAGAAGCCCTTTGGGTTCCAATTCATTCAAGGCCAGGCTTTAATCTCTTAGCTGCTCAGTCTTTTAAGCTGCTTTCTCTGATGCCCGTTTCCTGGAGACGTTCCAGAAGCTGGGCCAGGTGTGCCCACAGCGAATGAAGTGGAACCTGGAAGTGCCCCTCCTGCAGCCATTCTTCTGCGGCATCACAGACGAGCCAGCCCCCACTCCACCCCTGCTTACCCACAATATCTTCATAGGCATTCTCTTCGAAAGTGCTTTCGGATCCAAACGTGGGTTGGCGCTCAGTACCATTCTCAGTGGGAGAAGAGGGGTACAGGGACTGGAGACTGGATGCATCCTCAAACTCAAAGGATTTTCTGTGGATAACAAAGAGTTTGAGTCATTCCGGCGGAACCCGACTCCTGCTGCCCTGGTGGGGAATGGCCAAGGGCAAGAGCAAAGACCAGTGGTCCTCCTCACAAAACCAGCTACTGAGCAAAGCATCAAGATGGATCCAAACTTGCCAACCGAATGAAGAGATAGATGGTCTGAAAGGCCCCAGTCCCGGTGCCTGCAGATAATACCAATAACAACTACCGCAGCTGAAAGGGATGTTATGTGTCAGATGCTGTGTCATACGCTCTACACATGTTAGCCCATTAATCTTCACAATGCTGCTACTAGGTATCGTGCCACTTTAAGACGGATTAGCTGGAGGCTCAGGGAGATGAACTGATAGAGGGAAGACTCACCCAGGATGTCTGACTCCAGGGTCCGAGCTTTTGACTTGGGCCTCCAAGCCCCGGAGAACATCATTTTTGAGAAGTATCTGCCATCCCCAGAGAAACTGAGTGCCTCACCTGCTCTTAAGAGTCTCGCATCATGCCTGTATCCGAGCAAGGTCTCCAGCACTGAGTAGGCAGTAAGGGTTCAACGTTGGATGGGTGATGCTCGCGGCTGTTTGGAGGTTGGGGAAGCAGCTGGTGGTGGGTGGTTTGTTGAAAACAAGAAGGCGCTGAGCCCTCAAAACAAATCACACCACTTCTGAGGTAGAACTAGGAGGGAGCAGTTGCAGCCAGCAGCTACTTCCATGACCCAGCTTCCCTTCAGCTCGTCACCTGCTCCTTTCCATCCCCCAGATAACCTTCCCTTCTACTGCAGAATTTCAAAACCACAGCTGGTTAGCTTCTCAGACACCCTGAGCCCACAGTACCCTCTACTCCTCCCCTTCATCAGGGAGGTTCTTCCCTTCAACATCTAAGGCTTGGTCCCAGCTGCATCCTCTCCCTCTCCAAGGCAGGTCCCTCCCAGGGAGGGAGAGAAGGAAGTGCACTGACTGAACCCCTTCTCTCACCCATTAACACCTCCCTCATCTTTGGGAACCATTAGACCTTTCAGCTGATGCAGTCCTTTCTCTCTCGTTTAATGAACAACACCGCAAGGGCCCTGGGGTGCAAGTCAAGGACTAAAAGTGTCCTAAAGGCCACATCTTATTCTCAGCTTGCCCAGCTACCGTGCAGCCCTCGACACAGCCAAACACCTCATGTTGGTCCTCTCCTCCCTCCTCTCTGTGACACGGTCCCTCCTGGTTTTCAACTGCGTCTCAAGCTCCTGTGACTCGATCCCCTTTTCTGCTTCCCTTTTCAATGCCACGGTCTCAGAGTCCTGTCTTCAGGACTCTCTTTCTCACTCTGCACTTTCTGGGGCCCCAATATTGATGACCATCACCATATCTACCATTTCTACTACGATGACTCCCAGATCTCTCTGTCACTGGCCCAGACTTCTCAACCAGCTAAATACCCAATGGCTGAGCACAGTGATTCCTGAACACTGGCCCGCAGACCACTACTGGTCTGAGAGCAAGCTTTCACTGATGTATACAGTGGAGTCAACATCTCATGCAGGCAGTTCTCAAATCAGCAAATGACACAAATCACGTTCAGCCAAATTATCCTCGAAAATCCCTCAGGAAGGTTCCATGTCGAGGACCAATACACTGTCTTTCATTATAACTGATATAGTCAGTTAAAAACAGATTTCTTTCTCTTTGGTTGAATAGCAGAAATATATGGCTTGTATTTTTTTCTTAAATAAAAAAGTATATAAAATACAAGAATCGTACCTGGCACAACAAACTTACTATTCCATGCTCCTCAGGGGAATATGCTCACTGTGTGGAAAGGCAAATAAAACAGCCTGTGCTTACTGAACTGTTTTTCTTTTTTTTTTTCCAAGAGCACAGATTTAAATTTGCTGTTAATTCTTACTGGAAGTGACTCCACCATATATGGTATATGTGTGTGTATTTATTATAAATGTAATGTGTGTGTATGTGTAGAACCTTCAGGTTGATGTAACCTCCTCCCATCCCCTTTTTTCACCTAGCTAACTGCTTCTTGCTCTTCTAAATTTAGCTCAGCGGGCTTCCCTGGTGGCGCAGTGGTTGAGAATCCGCCTGCCAGTGCAGGGAACACGCCTTCGAGCCTTGGTCTGGGAAGATCCCACATGCCGCGGAGCAACTAAGCCCGTGCGCCACAACTACTGAGCCCACGTGCCACAACTACTGAAGCCTGTGTGCCTAGAGCCTGTGCTCCGCAACAAGAGAAGCCACCGCGATGAGAAGCCCGCACACCGCAACGAAGAGTAGCCCCGCTCTCCGCAACTAGAGAAAGCCTGTGCGCAGCAACAAAGACCCAATGCAGCCAAAAATAAATAGATAAATAAATAAATAAATTGAGCTCAGCAACTCCCTCTCTGAAGAGGCTTCCCCTACTCCCCACTCAGATGCCTCTTCCTCTGGGTTTCTGCAGCATCCCACCCAGACGTGGATCAGGGCACGCAGCACAGCTTCTATGATTTATTTATACATCTATCTCCTGCACCAGATCACCAACTCCTTGAATGGAACAGCCACATCTTATGTGCCCCTGTGTCCCCTTGACCAGCACAGAGGCTTGGTGCACAGCAGGCTCTAGACAGGTATTTCTAGAAACGGATGACTAAAGACAAAGCAAACACGCTTGGCAGGGTTGACATAAAGAGTCCGTGAGCATGCTGAGGTGGGCCAGAACATGGGATTACCTTTAGCCAAGGGCTCTTCTGGCTCATGAGTCTGAACCTTTGTGATGTCTTCCTCTCTGCACATGGCAGGAAAGTTTCTACATGAGATGGGATATGCTGGATGGAAGCCTGAACTATGGGGTCAGATTGAAGAATCCCCAGAAGCCAAACAAACCCGAATGCCCACCTGACTCTGGGTTAGAAGAGGAAGGCAGTGAGGGGTAGGGGGACAGGCCTTCCAAAGGAAGCTGGCTCCCAGCCTACTCCAATTCAGAGAACAAGATGCCTGTCATCTCGCACCAACTCCAGCTGCTCCAGCTCCCAAGTCACTATAATTGTGGAGATGGCCCAGGTACTCCAGTGTCAGGAATGCTGAGACTGACCAGGAAACCAATGTGACCAGGTCCTTCTTGGACATGGCCAAGAAGCAGATGAAATGTTCCTTCTCTCCTTTTTCCATCAGTCTCCCCTTTCAGGATCCAAAGATCCCCTCTTCATATAAGCCCAGGGTTCCTGTATGGCCAGGCAGCCCTCAGGAAAGAGGAAATCATGGTAAATGTGTCAACACTTCTGTGTTAATGGTAACATGTAATATTTAGATAATGCTTCAGTCAAAGAAATAAATCTCTAGCTGGCATTTCAGGTAGTTACGAGGCTAAGATCTTACTAGTCCTCAAGGGACTGCCAATTCTATCTAAAAGTAAGGTGGTCCTACCCCTCCCACAGAGGAAGTTCCAACAGGGCTCTACTCCAAAGGCCAAAGCCAGCCAGCATGTTCAGTACACAGCACTTGGAAGAAGCGCTTTCACCCTCCCACTCACGTTTAAGTATCCTTACCCTGCAGGAGCAGAAGAACAGTCAATCTTTCTCACCTAGCTCATGCTTCACCTAACACTATTTGGTGCTCCAGAACTTATAAAGCACTACTGACTGTGACCCACAACTACTGACTGTGACCCACAACTACAGTCTGCTTCTGCATCCTCTACTGACAAGAAGGCCACTGTGCCCAGCTCTACGTCACTGGAGGGGCATTCGTTACCTGCTCTGGGACTTGCGGTGACCACGCATGTCCTTCTTGGGTCTCCGGGTGACTGGTGGGGCTGGGGTGGAGGGCAGGGGGGGTGGAGCAGCAGGTGTGGGTGAAGGAGGTAGACCATTGCTTGGCTTACTCTTGGGGTTCTTGTCAGCCTCATATTCAAAGGTGCGCTTGGGTTTGGGGACAGGGTTCACAGCGGGATCAGGGGAGCTCTTCGATGGCAGCAGTTGGGAGGTCGGGCTGTTTCCAGGGGTCCCCGGCTTAGTGGAGCCACTACCTTCCCTCTCCGGGGGTGAGCCCGCCTCCCCCCCAACTCCAGCCACTCCTCCTGCCCGGCTGCCAGCGCTCACACTCGCGCTCCCTGTCGGGTCCTCCAAGGTGCCCAAGGTCTCAGTCTTCCTTCTCCCTCGGTCTACACTGTAGCAGCTGCTGGGGAGCTGGGGAAGCCCCCCACCCGGCTGAGCCTTCAGGGCCTGTTCAATTTTCTGGATCCGACTCAGCACTGCTGAGCTCTCCTTCCTGCTGCCGTGCCCCCTGAGGAAGGCACTGGGCTCACTCCGGCCTGGCCGTTTCTCCAGACGGTAGAAAGAGTCCCGGACAGGGAGTGCCTCTCCCTCCTCCTCGGTCTCAGGGTAGGAACACTCGGAGAAGGTCCTGCTCATCCTCCGGAGGCCCTTGAAGTCGAAGGTCTTTTCTGAGCTGCAGGGGGACGGCACCACACTGGGACAGCCCACACTGGGGCAGCCCTCACTGGCCACCCACTCGCCCCCAGAGCCCTCCCGCTTCTCTCCACAAACGCTCATCCTGGGCGAAGCCTCTCGGCGACCCTCCCATGCTGAAATCTTCTCCCGGATGCCCAGGCTGTGGGCACGGGGGCCGGTGCGGTTCAGAAAGATGCTCCGTGGGCCCGCCGCTGACCCCAGGGACGGAGTGCTCTGGGCGAGGGGGAGGCAAGCAGCTACTCCCTCTACATCCTGGGCTGCCCCCTGGACATTCTCCTTCTGGTCCTCTCTCTTGCACACTGAAGGGCTTCTGTCCAAATAACCGAAGCTGGTGGCCTTGAGGGGACAGATGGGTGGTGAAGTGTCTGGAGAGGGGGCTTGAGGATTTTGGGGTGAAGGATCACGGGGATGCCAGTCCTTGAGGAGCAGCCGGGAACTGCAGCGGCTTGGGTACCTGGAGGCTGACGTTTCACTGTCACTGAGCGGGTAGATGGGACTCCTCGGTGGGGAGAGAACTGGAGGTGGAGAGACTGACTGAGACCTAAGAGGAAAAAAAAAAAAAAAGAAGAAGAAGAGAAAATGTCAGTGAGTGGCCTGACAACACTGTTTCATTGTTAAAGAGCTCAGCATCCCTTTCCTATAGGACTCGCAAGCTCAAAGTACTGTATGCAAGTAACGGACCTTCCAAGGGTCCTCAAGGAAAGAAACAGCTCCTTATTATACACAGCAGGCTAAACTCAATGGTCCTCTCTGCCCAATTCATCCCTAGAGACCCTGAGTACTGTCTGCAACAGAAGCCAGTTCTGTGACAGGCCAGGGCATCCCCAAAGTCCACATCTGCCAATCAGAGAACAGTAAGATCAGTGGTGTGCTGCTAAATGTTTAACAATCGGCTCCTTGGGCGAGAAAGCATAGATACGTAGCATCTGCCAACTTCCACTGTATAAATATTCCTACTATGGCTGATTTCAAACCAGCAATGTGACCTCATTGGATGTGGACTTGGGAAGAAACACTAATGATCAACTCTCATGAACTGTTACAAAGCATCTCCAGCATGCCACTTCCCAAAGTGGCCCTAAATATGCACTCAAGCCCTTTGATGTATCTCCTTGACAAGCCCCATCTCCCCCGAGGCTTCTGCTACTAGACGCAAGATACCACACCTCAGCTTGGGTCTTGATCAGAACTCAGATTCCTGAAGGTCTCAAAAGGATCAGCACGGCCCTTCAAGAAAGAATCCTTTCCACGCTCTCAATGAGGAGGCTAACGGGGCGGGGAGACCAGCTCCTTCGCAGCTCTAGCCTCTAGCAGTGGCATCACATCAAATAAGCATCAGCCATTCCCCAGCTCCAGATCAACACCCTGGTCTTAGCAACTATCGGAAACAGTTCTAAATCAATGTTTTTACCTATATTTACTCACTGAATCTTCACAAAAACTCTGTCATATTATTATACTTTATTATTATCTTCATTTTGCAAGTGAAAAACACTGAGGCATACAAAGATTAAATATCTCATTCAAGGTCTCTAGCTGGTACGTGGTGAAGCCAGGACTACACTATATTGCTGCTCTAAAGAGGAAGCAGTGGTCTCTGCCATCTTTGTGAACTGCCCAGCCCCCCAGACATAGGTCAGCAGAAATCCCTGCAGCACTGAGCACAGCCCTGTCTCCAATGTAGCGTTTGTAATTTCTTCTTCCAGGTAGAGGGACACATACTCAGTGTCTAGAAGGTGCTCAGTAAATGATGAACAAATAAGACAAGAAAAGGTAAAGGTGAGCTTACTGAAGAGAACCATGGGCATACTTCCTCTTCAGCCCACTTTTCTAGTTGTCTACTAGGGTCATCACCGTCAACTTTCAGAATTTTTCCCAAACCGTTTTAGTTCAAAGACAGCAGGGCTTTGCCAACACTGCATGCTACCAAGGCCTACCTGACCCTAATGCTGTGGCCCTCAAAGCCAAGCGGTCCAGCCTCGCAGGCTCCAGAGCACCACGCCATCCGCGGAATGCAGCCAGCTGCCCCTGAGCCAGGCTGCACTCACTGCTCCATCACACACAGAAAACTGCGGCTCGGGTGAGTCAGGGATTGGCCAGCAATTCCCTGTTGGGTCATAGCCTCTGGCTGCCCCCGATCAACAGGAAACCTCAACATGCTTAAGTTGTTTTTAAAAGGGCAAGTCAAACAAGAGCCCTCCCACGTGTACATGGGCACAGATGAGAGATTCGGTGCCCAGCCAAGCCGATGACCAAAGACACTCTGCTCGCCGGGGAGGTGTGAAAAGAGTAAGCCTCGGTACTCCCTAGGGTAGGCAGTGGTAGGGCAACAGGCCAAGCCTGAGCCTGGGGAGAGCCCAACCTACTCACCATCGAGAAAGGCCCAGGCCCCTCACTTTTTTCACAGAACCATGGGTGCAAAAGGTCATCAGTCCAGCCCTGTAAGCCAACAAGTGTCTGGGCTACACAAAGGACTCTACGTTTCAGTTATTCTCAGTTGGAGGCGGGAGAAGATGCCTTTTATAGAGGATGACCTTATCATGTGTTTATTCATTTAATAAATACTTAGTGAGCACCTACTATGTGCCAGGCCGTTCTACATGCTAGATACAAGAATAAACAAGAGACAAAAATTCATGTCCTCATGAAGCTTGAATTCTAGTCGGTGATGGCCAATACCTAATGAGAGGCAGAATCTTTTAGGAAGTCTTTTCAAACTACATATGCCTCATTTCTCCAGACATTTTGATAAATGCCCCCCTAGCGATGTATCTCTTTAACCCTCAAGGTGAGAATTCACCAGTCCATGAAGCCACCTATGGGAGGGTGGAGGGGCGGGGGGTGGCTCCCATACGGGGACAGAAAAAGAGTGAGAACCTCTGGTCTGTTTGATTCCAGCATGCTTCCGATGATTTCAGAAAGGATGATTGTGTAACTTCCCTCAGTAGTTCAAACATGGAGAAATTCCCACAAGTTAAGACATTCTCTCAGTGCCTAGTCTGCTTTAACTGAGGTTTAGTTTTTCTCCTCTGGTGAAGGATAAAACAGAGAAGAGACTGGTCCTTTCCTTTAAAGGTCCTGGTCTTTGGATCTTTGCTGATCTGAGGCCCAGAGCTGCAAGCGCTCTTCACCCAGCCACCCCACACAGGCCAGGCCCAATGTGCTCCAGCAACTCGGGGTGAAAAGGGGGCCTGCCTATGCTGACCTGGAGCCCAGGCATCTGCCGGTTCATCACAGAGAAGGCAATGTTCACTCACTACACGATCATAGATAAGGCCCTGCCCTCATGGGGCTCCGGATGCTCACCTGAGGATAGAACTCACTGCATCTCTCTACATGTTTCTGATTCTACCTGTTATCAGGAATGTGACCATGGGGACAACCACACACTCCCTTTGAGCTGCCAGTTTCAATTCCTCAGAATTGTTCCAACTGTATCACAGGGTTGTCGTAACGGGCACATGTGACTATGGATATGAAACGATGTCATACATTGTAACTCATTATTACTGTTAATTATTAGTAGTAAGTTTTGCACCAGGTTATCTAGGCCAGTTGTTCTCAGTAGAGGGTAAGAACATCACAGTTGCTGGGTTTAAGTTCCAGCACAGCCACTAACAAGTTACATGACTTTGAGCAAATAACTTTCTCTAAGCCTCAGTTTCCTTATCTGTAAAATGGACACATATCTATAAAAGGACACGTCTCAGAGGTCTGTTGTAAGGAATAGAGACAATACGCATCAAGTGTTGCGCTCAGCGGCTCACACTAGTACTCAATCTTAGCTTAATAATTACTAATATTAACAAGGAGCTGCCTAATCAGAATAATCACTTGGCAAACTTTTTAAAACAGTTTACCTCTGTCCTTGGATTCTAAACATTTGGGGTGCGAGAGGAAAGGAGTAAATTAAATATGGCCATAAATTCTCTGCAGCTCATGCTATCAAAAGGTTGAGTCTATTCTTCTGCCCCTTGAATCTAGGCTGACCTTGTGATTTGCTTTGATGAATAGAATATGGTGGAAAATAAGTTGTCTCAGTTCCAAACTTGAGGTCTCAAGAAGCCTTGCAGTTTCCGCTTCACGCGCTTGGAACGCTGCCCTGAGACTGTCACGTAAGAAAGCCAGTCTAGTGTTTCAGAGGAGGAGAGGCCATGCGCAGCATCACTGAGGTCCCTCAGCCGACAGCCAGCCACCACATGGGCCTGACACATGGTGAGGTCATCTTGGACCCAACTGAACCAGTTACATGAGTGAGCCCAGGGGAAGCCAGTAGAGGAACTTCCCAGTGAACGCACAGGAACACGAGAAATCATAGATTGTTCTAGCCCACTAAGTCTTAGGGTGGTTTGCTACAATGCAATGGTAAAATGATGTTGTGGGAAAGGCACTGTGTATAACTGGCCCTCCCCACCCCAGTGCAGGACCAGGGCCCTGGGCCTTCCATCCCCGTGCCTCTCTCTTCCTCCACTTCCCTACAGACCAGCTGCCAAGGTCTGAATGTTTGGACTGCATCCCTCTCCCCGCCTCTCTCTCTCTCGCGCCCTACTAGAGGCTCTGGCACTCTTTTGGGAGTCTCCCCTGAACACTCCCTAGAAATGAAGCTAGTCCTGCAATCCCAAGAGTCAGCTTCCACCAGTGCTTGCTCCCAGGTTGAGGGAGGGCTCAGGAGAATCTGTTACCTAGAGAACAGGGAGGCTTAAGGAGGAACACACTGGGGGCTAGCAGTCAGGATGCGTGTGTCCTTGTGACAGTGAGTTTACACAACAGGTGGCACCTCCTTGGCAGGGATGGGAGAGGGTGCTCACTCTTGGGCTTCAGTTTCACTTTCTAGTTGTTTCCCAGTTCCTCAAACTGAGGTCGGAAGTGAAAGCAATTCTCCCCCTGTTGGACAAGGAAAGACTACGGCCAAGAGAATGACAGTGCTGGGACCCCAGCTGCCTTAGGAAGCCAAGCACCTGAGCAAAGCCTTCTTTTGGGTCTGGTCTCCCATTCTGCCACTGACCGTCTCCAGCTTCACTTCTTCAGGGCTCTTGGACAGCTCCTTGCCACCCTTCCCTGAACCCTGAACAAGGGAACAAAGGAAGCCACCTACTCCCCAGGCCACAGTGTGCTAACTGTACCAGGCTTAAGACACACCTTGGTTCTCCATCCATTCAACCAGTATTTACTGAGCACCAACTATATACCAGGTACTATTTTAGGCATTAAGGACTGGCAGAGACTAAAAATAGACAGTCTCTCTCTACAGGTTACATTCTTTTTTTTTTAATTTATTATTATTTATTTATTTATTGGCTGCGTTGGGTCTTCGTTGCTGCACGCAGGCTTTCTCTAGTTGTGGAAAGCAGGGGCTACTCTTTGTTGCACTGCGTGGGCTTCTCATTGCGGTGGCTTCTCTCGTTGTGGAGTACGGGCTCTAGGCGCATGCGCGGGCTTCAGTAGTTGCGACGTGTGGGCTCTAGAGCATAGGCTCAGTAGTTGTGGCACACGGGCTTAGTTGCTCTGCAGCATGTGGGATCTTCCCGGGCCAAGGATTGAATCCATGTCCCCTGCATTGGCAGGTGGATTCTTAACTGCTGCGCCACCATGGAAGTCCCTCTACAGGTTACATTCTGGTGGAGGGAGACGGTATGGCTTTAGTTGTCTCGAGTGAACAGACAATAAAGAAACCAACCCTGTGAGATGGTTGTGGGGCCAGTGAAGAAGAATAAAGCAGGGTAAAGGGGTAGAGCTTAACAGTGAAGCAGATCAGGGGAGACCCCTCTGCCAGGGAACATGGGAACAGAACCTTGAGGAAGTAAGCAATGTGTATATCCAGGGCGCGGCGGGGGGGCGGGGGGGCGGGGCGGGAATGTTCCAGACAAGAGGAGCAGTAGGGCAGAGGCTTGAGGCAACTGCAAACTTACTGTACTCTGGGGGCAACAAAGGGGCCAGTGTGGCCAGCGTGGAGTAAGAAGAGGAAGAGTGGGCTTCCCTGGTGGCGCAGTGATTGAGAGTCCACCTGCCGATGCAGGGGACACAGGTTCATGCCCCGGTCCAGGAAGACCCCACATGCCGCGGAGCGGCTGGGCTCGTGAGCCTGGCCGCTGAGCCTGCGCGTCCAGAGCCTGTGCTCCGCAACGGGAGAGGCCACAACAGTGAGAGGCCCGCGTACCGAAAAAAAAAAAAAAAAAATGAAGAGGAGGAGTGGGCTGGAGATCAGTCAGAGGCACCAGAGAATCCCATGGACCAACAACGAGGCTTGGGCTTTTACTCTGAGAGAGAAAGGAAGCTCTTGAGGGGATACGAGCAGAAGAATGACATGCTCTGACTCCATATCAGAGAATGAAGTGTAGGGATGCAGGAGTGGCCACAGGGAGATTACTTAAAGGCTACTGTAACAATCCAGGCAAGAGGTTACAACCGCTTGGATTAGAACGGCAGATCTATCAACATCTATCTCGAGGGCTGTGCCAATCAGAGTTGCTGACGGAGTGGATGAGAGATATGAGAGACAAAGGGAAGTCAAGGATGAATCACAGTTTCTGGCCTGAGCACCTGGTAGAAAGGAATAAGGGTTACAGCTTTCCATTTCGGATTCATCAGTAGTATATAGATATCATGTAAAAGTATATGGCTAGATGAACCATCAAGGGAGTCAGCATATCTAGAGAAGTCCAAGGGTTGAACCCTGGGGCACTCCAGCATTTCCGGCTCACGTAGAGGAGGAACAACTAGCAAAGGAAACTGACTGGAAGAGCACGTAGTGAGGAAGGAAGGAAACCACGAGGAGGGATATCCTGAGACCTTTGAGAAATAGGGAGTGACCAGCTGAGCCAAATCTGCTAACAACTGAGCAAGGGAAAGACTGAGGAGTGATCCCTAGATTTAGGTAGTCACTGTGACCTTGAGAAGAGAGGTTCTGGTGGCAAGGGAGGGAGGGAAGCCTGACTGGAAGGAATTCAAGAAATGGAAGAGAGAAAGTGGAGATAAAGAGCTCGGACAGGGGCTTCCCTGGTGGTGCAGTGGTTGAGAGTCCGCCTGCTGATGCGGGGGACACGGGTTCGTGCCCCCGTCAGGGAGGATCCCACATGCCACAGAGCGGCTGGGCCCGTGAGCCATGGCCAATGGGCCTGCGCGTCCAGAGCCCATGCTCTGCAACGGGAGAGGCCACGGCTGTGAGAGGCCCGCGTACTGCAAAAAAATAAATAAATAAATAAAGAGCTCGGACAGATCTTTCAAAGGGTTTTCCTAAAGAGGGAACAAGGCAACGAGGTGGCAGTTAGAGGGGAATGTGGGGTACAGAGCGTTTTGTTGGTGGGTTTGAGCTCAGAGTTATTATAGCATGCTTAAATGATGACTGGAATAATCCAGTAGAGAGGGAAAAAGCCATTAATGCAGGACAAGAGTATAAGTGCAGGCAGTGAGCAAAGTGAGCAGGCAGTGAAGGGCTGGGGACCCAATGCCCATCTACAAGGGGCGCCTTAGACTGAAGAACCCCATTTGCTCTCATTCGCATGTACCCAGGCTGAGTGTTTTCTCACACGATCTCATTCCTATGCTGCTTTATGCTTCCTTCACCGTGGCTTTGACTCCTGCATATATTTCCAATTCATTCCACAGAGGGAAGAAGAGATCCAGAGATGTTCTTTCTTCCTGTCCTTCAAGCATCTGGATCCAGCTTCCTCCCCAACCTCAATGATCTACTCAATGCCTAAGTCCTATCAATTCTACGTCCTTCATATCTCTCAGATCTGTCCCTCCTGTGCCATTCCCACTGCTACTGCTGCTGCCTTGATTCAGATCTTATCTACTGTGACCATTCAAACAAGCTCTCAACTTCTCTCTCTGCCTTCAGTCTTAACCCAGTTCCAAGTCCATCCTCTCGTCTCCTGACATCTTTCAAAAATACAAAACTCATCATGCTTCAAACTCCCCACTATACACAGAATGAAATGCAAATTCACTGGCATGGATTATGGCAAGGCCCCCATGATGTGGTCCCTATTTTTCCTTTATCATTTCATACTGTCTTTTCCTCCAAACAAATCTGCATCCCACTCTTAGTCACATCAAACTCCTTGCTTTTCACAACTTTAGGCCTTCACGCATTCAATATTTCCTTTGCCTGCAGTGCTGCCTTGTGTCCACTTACATGTCTCTGTGACTCCTCTATGGAATCTCTCTTCACCCTACCCCCTCACCCAGGTGGAGATATCTGATTTTTGATGCCTCCACTGTGCCTGGAAAAATGTCTACTATGGTACTTGTAACACTTTACTGGACTATATTTTTCCTCACCTGCCTCCCTTACTAGACTACGAGTGAAGTACTTGAAGGTGGTGACAGGGTCTTATTAATCTTGATATAACCTGCTCTTTGTACTGCATCTAGAATTTAGTAGGAATTAATGTATTTGTGCTGAGTGACTAAATGAATGAATACAAAAATAAATGATTAAAACCTAGGTCTCCTTATTACTCCTCAGGGCATTGTTTACAGACTTCATTGCCTCTCTCTTTGTGCCATATGACCTGAAGAACAACACAGAAAGGTACACAAAGCACTTAGTGCAGCCCAGCATGGCTGTCAGTCCCTAAAGCCCTCTCCCATAAGGCAAAAATCATACCCTAGACCAAGAGTCTAGAGACCTGGGCTCTGCTCTGGTCCTGGTTCCATCACTTCCTGGATGGGTTCATAAGCAAAGTCACCTGAATTCTCTGAGCCTCAGGTTCTTTTTTTTTTTTTTTAAAGAATGGTTAAATACATGTATGTACGTATATATGTACGTATGTATGTATATATGTACGCATTTATTTTTGAGCACACCACGTGGCTTGTGGGATCTTAGTTCCCCGACCAGGGATCAAACCCATGCCCCCTGCCTTGGAAACATGGAGTCTTAATGACTGGACCTCCAGGGAAGTTCCCTCAGGTTCTTTATCTACAAAACAGGAGGAAAACACTTACTCTGAGTATCCTCACATACTAGCTGTGTGACTAAAATGATGTAAATTTTAAAAGTGTTTGAACACCATTAAAAGTTCCATGAAGACAGAAGAAATATAAAAGAAAAGTAAATACACAGCAGCTAAGACACTTAATATGCTGCTCTTATCCCCTCCTTATTGCTCTTTATTCTAAAATCTCAGAGCTTGCCCCTGGGGAGGCAGACACTGTGAAACTGGGCCCTCGTGCCACCACCTTGTCAGCAGGCAGCCAGTTCTGCTCCTCAGCAAAGGCGTGGATGCCAACGCTGCAGCACATGACTGGCCAAATCCAACATTTATAGGAGAGGGAGTAAGATAAACAGAAGGAGAAAGAGAGAAAGGGGGCAGGGGAGAATGCAAAGGAAATTTAACAGGGGAGCATAAGCGCACGCACACACACACACACACATGCACCCCCACACACAGACAAACGTATAAGACAAGTGAGTAGGACAGAAAGGGCATGAACTAAGGTAGAATGAGAAACTTAAAGAGGGGGCAACGTGTGTGTGCACATGCACGTGCACATGTACAGACAGAAAGTGAGAGTTAAAGTGCAAAATACGTGCCCTTCCCTTCAGTACTGTTTCACAACCCAACCCTTGGGTTAGTGACCTGGGCCATCTTCCAGTAACATAGCAGGAAGCATTCATGCCAAGGGACACCCCATATATTGTCAAGGTCACCTAGGGACTTTCTGGGAGGGAAGGTTGTCTTTAGTCCTTGATGACAAGACAGTTTTGAGCTCAGCATGCTCTGGCCACAGAGCTCCTGAAGTGTCAGTATCAGGAAGCAAACCAAATTGGGGTCAGTTGGAGAAGGCTCCTGGGAGTCCAGGAAACAGCCCCAGAGGCACAAAGATGGGCCGTGGGCTCCATGAAGTGAGCCTGTCCACAGATTAAGGTTACACAGGGCCCAGCTTCCAACATGCCTAGTCCCTACTGAGTAGGTGTCTAACCTGCTTCCAAATGAAACTGCCTGGGAGTTAGCCAACCACCATCCCAGGGCTGCTCAACTAAAGCGGGTCCTGGTGGCTCAGTGGGCAGCAGCATCCTCCCATCACTATGTGACCGCCCCAACTCTGGAGATGGCATTCTCACTGCACTCCCCCAAGGCCATATTCTGAGGCACCCAGAAGGAGAAAAGGGAGGAAGTCTGCCTGAGTCCTATCAGCAAGTCCATAAGTTTGTTCCCCAGGCCAGAGCAGGGGCTCAGTTCAGTAACGGACATCCCACTCTGGGACAAAAGTCAAAAAGTCAAAAAGAGGGTGACTCTCACAACTTGACCATCTTGCTCCCAAATGGCTGGAAGCCCTCAGTAGGGTCCAGGACAGCCTCATCCTCCAAGTGGGGCTACATCTGGACCACTACCTACAGAGACTCAAAGTCAATCACAGCTTGTCAGGGTAAGTAGAACAGTAGCTAGGGTCAGAGCAGAAACTGAGTCACCTTGTCACCTCCAGAAAGCACATCTACCTGCCTGTCATCTAGCTGATTTCTAGGGAAGCACAAGGAGAATTGGTGAGCTCTTCTCTGGGAAGGAACCCCAAGTCCTCTAGGAAGTAATGGCAATGAACATAAAGAGAGCATTAATAAGACACGCCTTCTCTGAGACAGGTAAAAAAAAATGATGCCTTATGGGAACGTCCCCAATGCCTTAGGCCCAGCAAAAATGGAACTGCTGTATAAAGCAGAACCAGGCACTACGCAAAGCCAAGAGGGAGAGAAAGGTAGTTGCAGGAAACCGTGCTAAAGACATGTGTGATCGTTTCAAAACATGGTCCCCAAATTCTTTGACATGCCTGCTGTCAACGTGACCGATTCTCTTGAATCTGGGCTCTGTGATTGCTTGACCAATAGAATATGGTAGAACTGAATCTGTGCTACTTTTCAGGCCCAGGCCTCAGGAAACCAACAGCTTCTACTTCCTGTCTCTCAGGCTATGAGAGAGCCCAGGCCATGTGGAGAGGGCAGGTGTTCTGATGGACAGTCTCAGCTGGGGCCCCAGCATCAACCCCCAGACATGTGAGGTAAGACGCGTCCAGGAAACACCAGCCCCTAGCCACTGAGTCACCCTAAGCCTTGAAGTCTTTCCAGCTGAGGTCCCAGACGTCATGAGCAGGGAGCAGCCATCCCTGTAGTCTCTGTCTGAAATCCTAAACTACAGAGTCTGTGAGCAGAATCAAATGGTTGTTTTACACTATAAAATTTGGGGTAGTTTTATAACAAATAGATACCTGACACTAATTTGGGTACCTAGAAGTGGAGTGCTATTGACACAAAATCCTAAAACATTGACCGTGGGACAGGGTGATGGTTGCTGGGGGGTGCTTAAAGCAAAAATAAGGAAAACGTTAGAAGCAAGAGGAAAGGGGACCCTCATAATGTTGAAAAGTTTGGCAACTCTGTCACCTGTGGTAACATGGAAAATAGGAAGTATATCTAATATATTAGATGAACTAGCCAAAGACATTTCCAGGCAGAGTGCCAAAGGTGCCCTCTGACTCCTTCTTGCTGTCTCTAGTGAAAAGAAAAAGAGATGAACCAAACAGGGAACTGTTTTCAAACAAAATTTAAAGGAAACATAAATGAGAAAGGGCTTTCTGAGTTAGAAAATAAAACTTGCTTCAGTCTCTGTCTCTCTAGACAAGAAAAAATTCTCAAATTAAAAAATGGCTTCCAGGGCTTCCCTGGTGGTGCAGTGGTTGAGAGTCTGCCTGCCGATGCAGGGGACACGGGTTTGTGCCCTGGTCCGGGAGGATCCCACATGCCACGGAGCGGCTAGGCCCGTGAGCCATGGCCGCTGAGCCTGCGCGTCCGGAGCCTGTGCTCCGCAACACGAGAGGCCACCACAGTGAGAGGCCCGTGTGCCGCAAAAAAAAAAAAAAAAAAAAAAAAGGCTTCCAGATTGTGGTGACAGTTACACTCCGTGGGTGTGTGTATGTGTGTATATGAACTCATCAAACTGAAAACTTTATTTTTTTGGTTTTTTGTTTTGTTTTGTTTTTGTTTTGTTTTAACACCTTTATTGGAGTATAACTGCTTTACCTTGGTGTGTTAGTTTCAAACTGAAAACTTTAAATTGCGTTTATGGTACTTTAATTATCCCTCAATAAATCTTTTTTTAAAAATCTAGAGTGGGGGGCTTCCCTGGTGGCGCAGTGGTTGAGAGTCCGCCTGCCGATGCAGGGGACACAGGTTCGTGCCCCGGTCTGGGAAGATCCCACATGCCGCGGAGCGGCTGGGCCCGTGAGCCATGGCCGCTGAGCCTGCGCGTCCGGAGCCTGTGCTTCGCAACGGGAGAGGCCACAACGGTGAGAGGCCCGCATACCGCAAAAAAAAAAAAAAAAAAAAAAAATCTAGAGTGGGACTGAAAGATCCTTTGCCAAGACCTAAGAAAGATTTAAAGTGTTGCCTCACAGAATCTTACACACAGACGGACAAAAGGCCTTCTAAGGATCTTAAGGGTGAGCCCTGAAGATCCTCTGTAAATAATAAGGTCTCTAAGACTCTTAACAGCCATTGTCCCATAGCAATCTCACAGGGAAAAATCCACTTATCCACCTTCTGAGGTACTACAAGTGCCATGTGGAGGCTCTAAACCAAGGGCTCTAAGAGTGAATACAGAGAGGGGAGGGGAACCCTTCCTAGCTGAGTGGTCAAGAAAAGGACTGGGAGGGAAGTAACATCTGCATCCAGACTGGCAGAAATGTAAGGTTCGCATTAGAGAGTAGTGCAAGATTAAGGTAGAAAGAAAAACCAGGGCTTTTTATGAAAGCCTTACAAAGCAGGCCAAGTGTGACTGTGTCGTAGATGACAGCAGTTTCTGAGCTGGGAAATCCCAGTCATGTTTACAGGGAGGTGAAAGTAGAGGTTCAATAAAATAACAGAAGGAACAGGAGAGCTAGGCTTGCGTTCTTCCCCCCGTTAGCTTTGTATCCTTGGGGGGTACCTCCTCTTCTCTGTGTCTGTTAGCCAAACTGTCAAGCAAGTGGGTGAGACCAAATGAGCTCTAAGTTTCCTCTTCAGCTCTGCCTTTCTCAGAGTCTATGGGCTGAATGGAAAGGGAATCCAAAGTTAACAAGACCTATCATGGAAGATACTATAAAGAGTCAAATAGTACAAGTAGCCTATGCTCTAAGAGACTGATCTCCCAGCCATCTAGATAACTGGTCAACAAACAGTTAGTCTTCTAGGTACCAGGCACTGTTCCAGGCTCAGAGGAGACAAAGCAATCAAAGTCCTTGACCCCAAGAAGTCTACACTTTTACAGGCACCCAAGTTTCCCACACATACATACATACAGAGGTAAGGTTTCCAAAACACAATACAGACAGCCTATATTTGCAAGTCACAATGATCCAGATGCTGGAGTTTCACAGTGAAGAAGCTGTTGAGGAAATAAGCAGGCATGACAAGTCTTCTGAGAACAGCCCCTGCTGCCTGCCAAGTCTCACAGTACAAGTGAAATCTCCTGAGAGCAACAAGTGGCAAAGTTTACCCCATCTAGATGGCCGAACTAGCTCTCAACATAACACTTTCTTAGCAACCATTAGCATGACCATTTCTTTTTTTTTTTTTGGCTGCGTTGGGTTTTTCGTTGCTGCATACAGGCTTTCTCTAGTTGCGGTGAGCGGGGGTCACTCTTGGTTGAGGTGTGCGGGCTTCTCATTGCGGTGGCTTCTCTTGTAGCGGAGCACAGGCTCTAGGTGCGCAGGCTTCAGTAGTTGTGGCATGCGGGCTTCAGTAGTTGTGGCTCGTGGGCTCTAGAGCACAGGCTCAGTAGTTGTGGTGCACGGGCTTAGTTGCTTTGCAACATATGGGATCTTCCCAGATCAGGGCTCAAACCCCTGTCCCCTGTGTTGGCAGGCGGATTCTTAACCACTGCACCACCAGGGAAGCCCAGCATGACCATTTCTTAGCAAGCAAGTCGCTAAGCTGCTTCTAGTCCCACCCAGGTCATCAACACCAACATGATAAAGCCTGACCTCTGGAATTCAGAGGAGCTTTGAGAATCTCACCTCCCACCCCCAGAAATGGATGCAGCCAAATCTACCGAGCTGGAGTGGGAACAGCCTGTGGGGAGGTGAAGCAGCTAAGGGTGAAGCAACGTGCCCCTTTGTCCTCACTAACAAAGAGAAAGGGAAGCCTGCTCCAGGAGACCAAAACATAGCAAAGAACAAAACTTTGGTGGTAAAACGAGAGGTTCAGATTTCCTCCTCCTGCATATCCTGCCAAATCAGGAATGGGCTATAAAGGAAAAGGAAGAGAATAAACTAGCAAAACAATCCTAAGAACCTAATAATGGAATGGAATCTAGGATCTTTACCCCAAACTAGCTTAGTGGTGGCACCAGGTGAAGTCTTATTCAAATTAAGGATATGGCCTTGCAAATATGTATCTTGGCAGTTCCACAGGGTCCCATTTGCCCGTCCCCACCAGTTTTCCATGCCCCAAAGTACCCCTGCCCCCAAAGCTAGATACAAATGCCTCTCAGTATCATTGGCTTCCTCTGTCTCCATGTGGATGATGTGGACAGAGGTCCCCAAAGCAGCCAGGGTTCAAATGCTCAGCTTTCCAAGGCCTTAGCACCCCTGCACTCCCCAACCAAAGTTCTGGTCACACCTGGGAGCCTTTTCTCACTGGAACTCCTGGGTTGGCAATGATTAAAGGGCCTCAGGTCACAGGCAAATGTCTATCGGAAGGTCAGACTAAGAAATCTGGGTGCCAAGGTCATCAATCCAAACTGTAAAAGCCTTGAAAAAAGAGAATGGATCATCCCCCTCTTTTTCCCCTTTTTCTTTTTCAAAATTGTGATCTGGTGGTTTCTCCGTCCACCAAAGAGCCCAGCACCTAGGAGGAGAGCCCTCAGAGTTCACTGACAACTTCCTAAGAACAGTCCCAGATTTGGCTGGGGGTGAAAGCAGCCAGAGAAACCACCAGGTGACAATTTTGAAATAATAACAACTACAGTTCAGCAGTAGCCTCTGAGAGAAGGCTGTAGCTAGCCACAGAGGCCTGTGACTCCATGCCAAAAGCCCAGGAAAGGAGGGAGGGAAGTGGAAAGGTGGCAGGAAGGAAGGGAAGTGAAGACTTAGAAGGGACAAATGCCTTTTTTTAGACACATCAGAGGCTCAGATATTTACAAATACCATCCGTCATGTTATGATGGCAAGCAGGCTGGGAAGCTAAAGGAAGAGCAATTTCTAAAAATGTTTAAAACATGAAGGTATATACTCCAAACAGAAACTAGGGTGCCTGTCAGCAGTTCTGATTCTGCTTTGTGACTTTATGTAAACACTGCATCTCCCATCCCGGTCCCCACAAAGTGGAAATTAGAAGAAAAAAAGAATACTTGAAGGAGCTGAGGGCTGCTGGGTACAGTAATTTCTAATTCAGGTTCTAAATATACTCTTTCTTTTAATTTAAGAATAAAATGGTAAAATCACACACAATGCTTATTTCACCCATACAGTCTCATATAAAAAAGTTGGGAACCTTAATTCCCAGTCTCTATCTGCCAACTCAGAGTCAGACTGCAGAGTAAGAAATGCCACCAGACTCGGGGGCGGGGGGCGGGGGCGCAGAGCCCAGCAAAGTGGTTCCTGAGAAGTAGATAATGGGAGACAAAGACTCTGAGATCTAGACCTGTTTCTGCCTTGGCCACCGACATGCCCCGGGAGAGGTCAGTTTTTCCATCTGTTTGACCCAAGAGGTTGTTGGTCCCTGCCATCCTCAGCCTCACCCAGTTCAGGGAAGCAAGTATGCAAGCAACTCTAGTCCAGGTTAGACAGGGTGCGTGCGCAGGGGGTGTTCTTACTGGTCTTGCTGCCACAGAGTAGATATTCAATTTGTTTGTCTAAGCCCCAAGCTCTTATGTACCTAACAAGTCAGAATCTACCAATTTCTGTTCGGTTGGCACAGTCAATCCAGACCATTTCTACTGGGATCAAACTCTGCACGTATGGTGTACAGAATTCCTCTTGCCTCATTCACGCCAGTCACTCCCCAGGGGCCACATCCTATGCCCCATTCAACCAACCATACCTGGATATTAGCTCTGAATGAACCAAATATCTACCACTACCTCTGGCCAGACCTGAGTGTGTGCCACACTCCACTGGACTCAGCCTGGTAATGCACAGCCCAGACCTCCAGGAAGAAACTAGCCCGATCCCAGTCTAAGATGAGCATCCTTCTCATCACTATCCATTCTAGTGGCTGAGGTTCCAAAGGCCAAATTTGCCCAACTGAGATTCAGCAGAAGGGGCTATGAAAGGTACGTGGCTTTAATAAAAGAGGCTCTTCTAGGACATCAGCATCCAGCCTTGGCCAAGACCTGAGAAGCCCTGGTGAGAGTTGTACAGCTATCTGCCAGCTCTGGAAGCTTCTACCCCACCACCGGGAGGAAGCTAACATTTACTGAGTGGCTTTTTGCTAGGCACTATGCTAAGCACTGACATATATTATCTCATTTAATCCTCACAGAAACTCTGTGAGATAAGTACTATTATTATTTTACAGATGAGTAACCAAAATGTTAGAGGACATAAGAAAATGCCCTGAGATCTCACTATTTGGTAAGTAGTTAAAGTTTGGCCCAGATTATGCACCTCTATGACTGTCAGAATCATGATGATAATCATTGACATTTGGCAGGAATCCTATCCAGGACACAGGTCACTAGGTGTCCTTTGATGCTACCCTCCAGTGAGCCCCATTCCCTCAGCAGTGCTCCCCGACTCACCTGCTCAGGGTCCCTCGAGGGGCCTTAGTGCCTCCAGCTCCGTGGGTGATACTGGAATTCTTGTTGGCAGTCATGGTCATTTCTGCTCTCTGCAAACACAGAGCCCTGCAAAGAAGACAAGACCTATAAGCCAAGTTTCCATGGGTAGCGAAAAGCACCTCAAACATTTCCAGATGACCTCCAAAACTGCCAACAGGGTTTCTGTGGTGGTTAGCAGGAACCACTTTCCCACATATATTTAATTTCATGTGTTACAGATTAAGAGCCTCAAGGGATCCCTGATCTGGGTTGGGGAAGAGTCTGTGAGCTAACAGATAACTTATCACTTCACAGAAAATGATTTTAAAAACTCCATTTCCATCCTGCTTCTTCTCATTTCTTAAGTTAGAGTTTCCCAAACTTCTGGCATGCCATACAGCCTTTATGAATTTTACCATATTTGCATACCTCCTGAACAATCATTTATTCAATGTTTTTCTTTAATCAACTTGAAACTGACTAACTTTTCTTAAAATATTTAATCTTGTTCTAAACAATTAATCATTGACAAATATTTACTGAGTGAGTACCCATGTCCTAGGCACTGCCATCCAGCAAAGAATGAAACAAAGTCTCTGCTCTCATGGAGCTTACATCCTAGCAGAGGGAAACAGACAATAAGCAGGCACAAGCATGTGTGTGATACATAAGTGTACATCTGTGTATAATATGTATACTGATAAGTGGTAGGAAGAAAACATGAAGCAAGGTAGAGGGAGAGTGAAGATTTGTTTTTTAAAATAGGATGTTCAGGGAAGAACATCCTGATAAAGTGACATCTGAGCCAGAAACCACAGTTATGAGTTATCATATTTTTAACACCCATTAAAATAAAATTAATATACTTTAAGGTATTTAAGTATTTATAAAGTGAAAAATGTCTGTACATGTACCATATACAGTTAGCTAATATAGTAACATTATTTTATGCTAAAATAATAAAAGGAAGAAAAATGTTAAAACTTAAGGGTACATCCAGATGGGAAATTGTCTCCTATTTGCAGATGGTATGATCTTCCATGTAGAAAATCATAACAATTCTACTAAAACACTCTTAAACTAACATATAAAGTCAAGCAAGTTTTTAGGATACAAAGTAATATTTAAAAAATCAATTTTCTTTCTATATACTAGCAATGAACAACCTGAAAATGAAATTTTAAAAATTCCATTAATAATAGCAGCAAAAAGAATAAAATACTTAGGAATAAACTTAACAAAAGAAGTGCAAGACTTATGCACTGCAAACTACAAAACATCACTGAAAGAAATTAAAGAATACATAAATAAATAGAAAGGCATCCCATGTTCATGATTGGAAAACTCCAAGTTGTTAAGATGGCAATATTCCCCGAATTGATCTACAGACTGAACAGAATACTCATCAACTGCAGAAATTGACAAGCTGATCCTAAAATTTTGTGGCAGTGCAAGGGACCCAGAGCAGTCAAAACCATCTTGAAAAAGAAGAATAAAGTTGGAGGACTCGCACTCACCAATTTCAAAGCATACTACAAAGCCATGGTAATCAAGACAGTGTGCACAGACATAAGAACAGAAATAGAAATCAACAGAATAGAATTGAGAGTTGAGAAATAAACCCATACATTTAGGGTCAATTGATTTTCAACAAGGATGCTAAGACAATTCAAGAGGGAAAGAAGAGTGTTTTTAACAATATTCAGACAACTGGACATTCATACACAAAAGAATAAAGTAGGACCCTTACACTTAGACTATACAAAAAAAAGTAAAAATGGATTATAGACCTAAATTTAAGAGTTAAAATGACAAAAGCGAAGCCTGGAATACAACATAGAGGTAAATCTTTGTAACACTGGATTAGGCAATAGTTTCTTAGATATGACACAAGCAACAAAAGAAAAAAGATATAAACTGTATTATACTAAATAAAAAACTTTTGTGCTGTTAAAAATACCACAAGAAAGTAAAAAGACTCCCACAGAATGGGAGAATTATTTGCAAATCATATATATCTGCTAAGCAACTTGTATCTAGAATATATAAAGAACTCTTCCAACTCAATAATAAAAAGACACATAATCCAATTTAAAAGTAGACAAACAGAAACTAACACACCATTGTAAAGCAATTATACTCCAATAAAGATGTTTAAAAAAAAGAAAAGTAGACAAGGAATTTAAACAGACATTTCTCCAAAGATATAAAATTGGCTAAGAAGCACATGTAACAATGTTCAACATCACTAGTCATTAGGGAAATACAAATCAAAACCACAGTGAGGTATTACTTCATACCACCAGGATGACTCTAATCAAAAAGATAAAAACAAGTGCTAGTGAGACTGTGGAGAAATGAAAACCTTCATTCACTGCTGGTGGAAATGTAAAATTGTGCAGCCACTTTGGAAAACAGTTTGGCAGTTCCTCAAAAAGGGATACATAGAGTTACCATAAGACCCAGCATGATTCACCCCTGGGTATACAGCCAAGAGAAATGAAAACATGTCCACACAAATACTCATACCAATGTTCATAACAGCCAAAAAGTGGTAACAACCCAAATGTCCATCAGTGGACGAATGCATTAACAAAGTGTGGTATATCCATAAAATGGAATATTATTCAGACATAAAAAGAAGACATTCCACAATATGGATGAACTCTCATGCCATTTTTATGAAATGTACAGAATAGGCAAATCTGCAGAGACAGAAAATAAATTAATGGTTGCTTAGGGTTGAGTTGAGGGTAGGAGAATGGGGAGTGACTGCAAAGAGTATGGGGTTTCTTTTGGGGGAGTGAAAAAAAAGCTCTGAAATTAGATAAACAGTGGTGATGGTTGCATAACTGAATATATTTAAAAAATGAATTGTATACATAACATAAGTGAATTTTATGGTATGTAAATTATATCTCAATTTAGATGTTAAAAAAAACTTTAAAATATTTTAAGTCCCTTGGAGAATGGATGTGAGAGACAACAATAATTCACAGTATCTCTAATGTGAATGTGCACTCTGTTCTGGGCCAACACCACCTTCACAGACGCTGAACAGTTCAGGAACAATAGTTCTCTCACTCTGATCGGCATTCTCATCCCATTGACCAAAATGAAGTATGTTTGGATGTGAAAGTTAAACATATTTATTTATGGTCACTAATGACCTTAATCCTGGAGGCCATCTTACTTATTATCTTGGTGCAAATCAGTGATTGGTTTCGATGATAAAAAATAAGCCAGACCCTAATTCTTGATATCATTTATAATTCTATCCTAATTTCAACATGAAATGCACTCTCTCTAATTTCCTTACCTTTATGCAATCTCTCAAGGTTGTCGTTTTGGTGATGGTAGTGGTGAGTGAAGTGGGAGCTGGAAGGGAGGAAGCAGCCCGCAGGTGCTAGCAATAGTGATAGCAATGAAACATCCCCCACAACGCTTTTAGAAAAAGAAAACAAACCCTGAGCCTCATTTTTATCCTTCATGAAAAGCCTTCCTGGGCTTCCCTGGTGGTGCAGTGGTTGAGAATTCGCCTGCCAATGCAGGGGACATGGGTTCGAGCCCTGGTCCAGGAAGATCCCACATGCCGCGAAGCAACTAAGCCCGTGCGCCACAACTAACTCTGCGCTCTAGGGCCCGCGAGCCACTACTGAGCCAGTGTGCTGCAACTACTGAAGCCCGCGCGCCTACAGCCTGTGCTCCAGAACAAGAGAAGCCACCGCAGTGAGAAGCCTGCGCACCACAACGAGGAGTAGCTCCCGCTCACTGCACGCAGAGAAAAGACCCAATGCAGCCAAAAATACAATAAATAAATTTTTAAAAAAAACAAAAAGCCTTCCCTACCTATTGAGGAAAAAATCTTTATAAACTTAAGTATATAGCATAATGTTAGTATGAGGTGAAGGAAGAAGGGGAGTCACTCCTGCCACCAGAGCACCTGTGCACACCGGCTCTGGTGAGATATTCTTTACCTGCACCAGCCAAGGGCCAAGTTAAGTGCTTGGCGTATGGCTGTGTGTGTTAAACAGAAAGAAGGGAAAGAAGAGAGGCAGCCTCTGGAAGCTTCCCAAACCAGTTCTCAGGGTCCTCAGGGAGCACAGTGTTACAAGGAATCAACTTGTTAAGCATCAGCTTTCAACTGTGCCCATGGTAACAACGGTCACAATAATCATCAGAACCCATCATAACAACACTGGACATGCTCTACCAGCTCCAGGGCAGGCCCTCAGGGAAAGGACAGAAGATTTGTGGAAAGACCAGAAACTGAAATATATTAAAAGAACATGATGAAAAATATATTCTTTCCTTCCCTGAATTTCTGATCTAAAATGCTCTGAAATGCAATCATATACTTGAATATGAGAACACAGAGCCAACTTAGTCAGGAGGAAGAATGCAGATAGCTGTGATATTTGCTTGGGCCAAGAAGAAAAATCCTGTGAAGATGCAACCAAGAGAGGAGTGAGTCAAAACTACCAGGCCCACGGCATTGACCCCTGGTCACACTTCTGCAAGAACACAGCTGCTATTCTCAGCAGTGGCCCAGGAGTTGAGGCATCTTGGGCAGGCACTGCTGAGAACCCCAGGAGAGCCTACTAAGTCAGAGAAGCTTACTCACTGTGCTCCCTCCCACCTGCTCTCTCTAGCCAGGTCTACCAGGTTCAGGGAATAATCCAGCGGTCTGAGGAACTAAGGACCAGGCTAACCCTTTACACCTGAAGTGCAGACTTGAGCACTCTGCATGGCAGGCTTCCTGGGGGACACTGCTTCTCCCAAGGCCCTAAGAGCCACCCCAGGCTCCCATCTGTGCTTTCAGCCTGATTCCTTGGCTAGTCTGGCTGCAAAGAGAGAGACACTCCCAAGGAAAAGAAACACCCACTGGGAATAGCGCAGAGAAGCCAAGGGGATGAGAGGTGTTTTGTTAGCTCCCAGGCCCATCAACGGCAAAAACTCCATGTTTGGAAAATGAAATTGTTCAATTAGCATCTACCACTGATCACGAATTGCTCAAAACCCCGGCTCTGACAAATTACAGGCAACTATCTGAAGAGTTACAGCCCAGAGAAAGGAACATAATAAGGTACCACTAGAACTTCTCTACAAACTCTGCATCGAGACAGAGACCACAGTCCCAGGTTCTCAAGGTGCAGTGGGAAGAATACCCAACCTGGAGTCAGCCCAACCCTGCCTCTAGCAACTGCTGGCCAAGGGTCATTGTACACGTGAGTTTTGAGGACTCAACGTTCTCACTATAAGAGCAATAGTAATAACATGACCTACCTCACATGATTGTTATTCTGGCACACTGAAGCTTAATAAATCATTTTTCTTCCAGATCATGCTTCTCTAGGTATTTGGAAGGCACCCTCTCCATTCCCAAGCTAGATTCATTTTACAGACTCCCCAGCACTGCCATCCAATCCATTTACTCTATGCTAGGCACTGTGCAAGGTACTAGGATATGAAAATGGACAGATACAGTCCCTGCCCTGGAAAAGCTAACTGTAAAGGGAGAAAAGTGAAGGAAAAAGTGGACTCCATGAAGGCCTTATAGAGGGGTGACATTTGAAAGTAAGCCTTCACCTGTTCGTTACCCATGGTAAGAGGACTTAAGAAAAAACAAAAAAGAAGTAAAGGCACATTTATTACCAAAGGTGCTGCTAGGTTCTTTATAAAATTACAATAGCTAAAGTTATAAGCATTTTAAAGGATTAAATCATTTAATCTTTGTGACAACCCTACGAAGTGGGTTCTATTATTATTTACATGTTACCAAGGAAACCAAGGTACAGAGCAGTTAAATCGCTTGTCCCTAGTCACACAGCTAGAAAGTGGCAAGGCAGGAATTCGAGCCCAGGTGGCCTGCACCAGCGCTGCCGCAGCTCTGAGTCAGCACTCTGCATGGCCTCCAATCATCTTCCATTTCAGCTCTCACCATCCCATGACGTAGTGATAATACAGGCCCAATTTTCCAACCAGGAAATTGAGATTCAGAGAGATTAAATGGTTGGCCCAAGATCACTCACCTAGTGAAGGAATAGGGCAGGACTGTGGACTCAGCTCTGACTCCACTGTCCACTTACTTTTCTTAACATTGATGGGGGTGCTTGTTAAAAATGCAGAGTCCCAGGTCCCACCTCCCCCTCTTGAACGGAGCCTAGGAATTTGTATGTTCAGTAAGCACTTCAGGCTAGTGCTACACGCCTGTAAGTGTGCAAACTTGAGTCCCACAATGTGCTGAGGACTTGTAAAGGTATGAAGGGTCACTACTGACCATCCTCTCAAGAGTCTGCCCAGCTGTGAGCAAATACAAGATGGACACTCGGTCCCCTTCCTCCTCCCACCCCCCCAGCTTCTTCCACCTGCACAGAACCACCGACCCTCAACAAAGGAGCAGGCACGTCGCAGGATCCAGTGAAAGCATTATCAATGTCTGCTCTAAACAGTTCCCTCAGTCTTTGCTGTACTCTGAGTTCTTGTATCTCAAAACAGCTCTTCCTGCCACCCACCCCTGGTAGCTAACAACCGCTTTCCTCACTTTCCCCTCACTTCCAAACTCCTGGGAAAAAAAAGTTTATACCCGAAGACATTAACTGGTGGTTTGCAAGAGCAAAAATATGTTCCATTTGGTTTTCACTTCATTTTTTTAAAGAAGTTGAATTAGTTATCAAACGTTTTAAAAATTGGGTGAGTATAAATGAAATGCAAATAAAAATTCAGATTCTGGCTTCTCTTGAAAAATTAGAAAACCTGCCATCACCGTCTGCATTTCTATATGGCAGCAGTTGGCAGTCCAGTTAGATGTCGCAAGCTCTCTCCAATTTACCACTGTCCCTCCCCGCCCAACGCCTACAGGTGGCCAGCTTTGCTCAGCTCTGTGACCTGACTCGCCCAGTCAGCAGGTGAGTGCTGCGTCCCACGTCCCAGCAAGGAAGGGGTAGGGGGCACTGCCCTGGGAGCAGCCACACAAAGCCTCCTGGAGGGCTGGGCTTGAGCAGTGCAGGGAGGAGCCTATGCTGGCCACTTGAAACCCTCCATCTACTCCCCTCGCTGCCACTGGAGGAAAGACCCTCTGGAAGGCTCCCTGCTGTCACTCAGGCCAGCCTGCATCTTGCAGTTGTCTCTCCAGCTCCCTCAGTGCTCCCTTTCCCTACCATCCAGTCTCATCACCCAATCCACAGATGCTCTGCCCAAGGTCTGAGAAGGGATCCCTTAGAGGTCAGTCTCTGAAGGGAACTCCTTCTGAGGGGTGCCCAGCCTCTAAGAATGAACCTTCCTATCCTAGAGCAAAAAACTGTTTCCCCTCGTTAAGTGACATTTCTAAATGTCTGTGTGGTACTTTTCCGCAGGCCTAATTTCGGACAAGACAGTGTGCCTCGCCCCTGAGGAGGAGACATTTGAGCCCTGAGAGCGCTGAAGAACAGATGCAAGTGTTTGGAGGGAAGCCTCCCGTTGTGCTGGGGTTAAGGTTGCCACTGAGAGGAAACACAAACACTGCCCAGCACCCTGCTTGTCTGGTCTAGGTAAGAAGTCAGGACCCCCCCACAAAGGAAACCCCTAAAGCACATGAGAGAATTTCTGCCGACGTCGACATTCCACTGATCTCTTAAGCAATCTCTGGCACGGAAGTAATAGCTTAGGAAGCAGCCCAGAGGGAAGGAGAAGGTGAGAAAGGGAACGGAGCTCTGTGTGCCCCGAGAACCTGGCTTCAGCCCAGTCCGGCTCTGTACAGCTGTGGTCTGACTGCCCTGGAGTCAACCTGCTACTCACCCTGCACAGGGAACACCTACCAGACCGTCCTCACCCCCTCACTGACTCCCTCCTGCAGCCCTTGGTCATCTAGGCCCTGCGGCAGGCCGAGCAGAAAAGGATCAGACTGGCAGCTCCCCCAGAGGAGGGCCTACGTCTCTCATTTCTTCCTCCAAGAGTCTCGGCAACCAGCACTGGCACCGCAAGTTTCAGGGAGGGTCATCATTAGAGAGAGTTCCTTTTAAGTACCCAAACCAGAGTTCTCGAAAGCAGAGCGTTTGATTCTCCCTTTCTCTCCTGCAGGTGTCCTTGGACTGGGCCAAGGCAGGAGGCGCCTCATTTACCTTTCATAGCTCTGCCTGGACTGACAGCTCAGGCTCTGCTGTAGCGGCTCACCTGCACAGCCTTCCTAGGAAATTCAGCCATCCCACAGGTCCCCTGACATCCTGGCCCACTCTGTCCCCACGCGGCTGAGAAAGCTGTAGGGCAGAGCTAGCTAGTTCTTCTCCATGTTTTGAACAATCCTCAGTACTTGGCAGAGAGTTCTGCACATAAAAGACAGGCAAATAAATGTTAACTGATTTGCTAACTGATGGCAAAAGAGGGCCCCCAGGGCTTCCCTGGTGGCGCAGCCGTTGAGAGTCCGCCTGCCGATGCAGGGGACACAGGTTCGTGCCCCAGTCCGGGAAGATCCCACATGCCGCGGAGTGGCTGGGCCCCCAAGGAGTCAAAGGCCAGGAACACAAAGGGCCCTAGAAATTCTAGCACTGGCCATATCCTTTAAGGTGCACTCCTCCGCTCCCCAAAGGCATGGCTGCAATAAAACCAATGAAAGGGAGGTTTCCAGCTGTAGCTGCCACCCATTTGGACTGTCACCAGCAGGCCTTTTCCTCCCAGCCCTCAGCCAATCCCGTCTACCTCAGGAGTTTCAATCTCCTCACAGGTGCCCCTATTATCTTCCAGGGTCCTCCTGCAGTAACAGTTCTCATCCAACACACCCATGAAGAAAGGCTGCTCCTGGGAAACCTGCCTTCACCTCCGTCACGCTGGCTTTCTCCTCCCCCACCCCTCTTTTCCCCGCTTCCTTTCCTGACTCATTTCTCACTGGTTATCTGCCCACAACCTTGTCTTTGGTTCTGTTGTGCCTAAAATCAAGGGGTTACAAGGGAAAGGGGAGAAAGTGGGCTCAGAGGTTGGGTGGGTATCAAAAACTGTAGAAAGGGAGCCAGGAAGGTTCTTCTCAAGTCTGTCCCCTAACTCCCTTCGAAGTGCCAGACCCCTTTTCTCCGTCGGCACTTCTACATACCTGGTACCTTGGATCTTTTCCATTCCAGCCCCAAGCTCTGGGGCTCTAGGTCCAGAAAGTCCTTTGAGCAAAAAGTTGAGGGGATTATGAGCCTGGTTAAGTGGAGAGGAACCAAGATTTGTTTTGCTGGGAGATCAGAGGAATTGCTGGGTGTTTTTACAGGTCCCTATGAGGCTGAAATCTGCCTCAACCAGTCACAAAAAAGATGATTTTTGTTGTTGAATAACAACCAGAAGAAAATTAAGCTCTCTTTCCATCTCCTGACTGTCCACTTATCACTCCCACATCCTCTTTCCCAACTCTCCTCCCCAAAGAGGCCTTTAAGTTTGGGTTTTCAACCTCAACCATTTTCAATCCCTTTTCCTGCCAGATGGTCCTTCTCCAGTTCAGTACAGATTCTGTGGAGGTTTGAAGTTGGGTTTAAATATTTCCTGAAAGCCTAAAATGGGGTGAGGGCTTGTTAGGCAATTCCAGGCCAAAGGAAATCTGGTTGCTTCCAAGACAGTTTTAAAAACCTAGACATGGCTGTTTCTGCCAGTCTGGAAACTCAGCCTCTCAGCGAGCGGCTTAACCCAGCTCTGCCAGGACGATGGAGCCCGCTCGGTCCATAGAACGGAGGCCTGCCCCACAAAGAGCCCTGCCCTCTTTCACCCTTGGCAAGAAGAACCTGGTGGGTCCTGTAAACATGATGATGATTCCAAGGCCACAGACCTATCTCACACCAGTGCCTTCCCTCTGCCAGTCACAGCAGACTAATTGCCATTTCCTGCACATACCAGGAATGTTCATGCCTCCAAGCTTTTATTCAACCAATTCCTTCCATCAGGAAGTCCTCCACCACCATTCTTTCTTAAATATCCAGTTCAAATGTTGACTTCTTTCTGAAGCCTTTCCCAATACTAAATCTTGACCTCATTCTCACCCTTCCCATGCTCTCCAGCCTAGCTGAACTCAACCTGACTGATGGCAAGATGCCTGCCCTGCTCCAGAAAACACCACCCACAAGCCAACTTTCTCAGAAGAGGACTAGGAAATAGTAAGGGCTAAAGGGACTGGGCAAGTCTCAATACCTCCGTTTTCCTATCTGTAGTATAGGAAGAATACTCTACCTCTATAATGAGAACTTGAAGCCCAGGGAGAAGCCATGTATAAAAAACAGGATACTCAGAACCCAAAAGGGAACATACTTGAAGTCTCTGGCTTTCCCCCAACTCTCAGCCTCAGGACCTCTTCTCTTGTCCTCACTCTCTTAGCTCTTACTCTGTTTCCTATTTCACTGAGAAAATAGAAACAATCAGAACACACCCTCAATAAGCTACCACCATCACATTTACCCACCACCAGCAACAGGGCAGATCTTGTCACTACTCTGCTCAAAACCCTAACATGGATTCCAATCACTAAAAGTAAGAGCCAAAATCTTCACAATGACCTACAAGGTCTTCATCATCTGGGTCTCTATGAGATCTCTGACCTCATTTCAACTATTCTTTCCCTTTAGGTTTTCCCCACCAGCCACACTATCTCCTTATCTCCTCAAATACACCAGGCACATTCCAACTCCAGGCCTCCACACCTGCTGTCCCCTGTAACTAGAACATACTCCCCCAAGAGAGCCTGCTCCCTCATCTCCCAGGTCTTTGGTCAGACATCATCTTCTTAGTGAGGCCTTCCCTGGATCACACTAAAATTTAGTGTTAAGAAATTACTACTAGGGACTTCCCTGGTGGCGCAGTGGTTAAGAATCCACCTTCCAATGCGGGGGACGCAGGTTCGATCCCTGGTCAGGGAACTAAGATCCCACGTGCTGCGGGGCGGCTAAACCCACGCACCACAACCACTGAGCTTGCGCTCCTCAACTAGAGAGACCGCGTGCTGCAAAACTTCAGAGCCCACGCACTTTGGAACCCGCGTGCCACAACTAGAGAGAGAAAACCCACACACCACAACTAGAGAGAAGCCTGCACACCACAACAAAAGAGCCCGCATGCCTCAAAGAGGACCCCGCGTGCCGCAACTGAGACCCGACGCAGCCAAAAATAAATTAAATAAATAAATAAATAAATCTTAAAAAAAAAAAAAAAGAAAGAAAAAATTTTTAATGAAAAAACATTTGCCACCATCTCAGAGTGGCTCTACTTGGACAGAGTGAGCAGGCTGGGGGCTCCACTGTCCAGGCCCATCTTCCAAGCCCACCAGCCTTCCCAGTTCAGAGTCTGACCTACCCTCAGCAAGCACACCCACTCAGAAAATTGAAAAGTGGGCCACATTCTATGAACACCCAAAAGATTCAGGGCAGGGGTGGCTGCAGCCCCAGAACAACTGAAGTTGCTCTCTGCAAAGATTACAATGATTTTCCTATTATAAAATGCAAAGATCCTTTTTCTGGGGCTTAATGAATTAGAGGACCTTCCTTTCCTCATGTCTACTGTGTGGGACACTACTGATCAGCCCTCTCTGAAGCACTATAATGTAGTTATCTCTCAATCTGGAGTACACTCTCCGGGGTAGCATTTTACCATCTGCCTGGAGGATCCTCATGCTCATCAAAAGAGGGCACAGGTTAAGAAAGGTTGGGGGAATACTGTCAGAGAAGTAGAGAGAGACAGGTGTGGCACCTAAGACTTTTATTTGTTTACTTACTTGAAGCCTCAGAGGGCATCTTCCCAGCCAGGCCCCCATGCTACTGTGCTATACTCTGGTCCTTGCCCTTGAGCAGCTCCCCATCCTGCCTGAGACAGACAAGTAAAGAAAAGAGTCTGGCACACTGTAACAAGAGCTGTGATAGATGTATGAACACAGAGCTCTGAGAGCAAGGAGAAAAAACACCTAATCAGGTGGACAGGATGGATGTAGGGGAGGGCTTCTGGAGGAGACAAGAAGTGACACTGGGCTGAGTCTTGCAGGACTTGTGGAAGATAAAGAAGGCAGAAGAAGAACACCGCTGCAAGCAGAAGAAAAACCATGAACAAAAGCCAAGGAGATCTTAGAGCAAGAACAGGACACAAAAAGCAATAACCATAATGGAAAACATTGATAAATCAGACTACACTAAATAAGAACTCTGTTCATTAAAAAATGCCACTTAGAGAGTGAAAAAAGAACCTTTGGAGTGGGTACACAGGTTACAGAACTCAGCAGATTAGGAACATTAGATACACAGAGGAAACTTATCAAGAAGTAGAGTAACTCTCAAACTGCAGATCTTGGCCAGATCATTAGGGCTGAATTTCCCTTTGGATAAAAGTCTCAGTTTTGGAAGGGAGTAGAAGAAAGTGCACATACACAGCCAGCCTCTGCTAGTTCTAAGTATGCATTTATCTCATTTAATCTAGCTGTCATTATCTCCATTTTATGGATGAAGAAACTAGGGTCGGACTTCCCTGGTGGCGCAATGGTTAAGAATCCACCTGCCAATGCAGGGGACACAGGTTCGATCCCTGGTCTGGGAAGATCCCACATGCCGCGGAGCAACTAAGCCCATGCACCACAACTACTGAGCCTGCGCTCTGGAGCCCATGAGCCACAACTACTGAGCCCACGTGCCACAACTACTGAAGCCCATGCACCTAAAGCCCGTGCTCCGCAACAAGAGAAGCCACCACAATGAAAAGCCCGCTCAAGGCAATGAAGAGTAGCCCCTGCTCATCGCAACTAGAGAAAAGCCCGCACGCAACAACGAAGACCCAGTGCGGCCAAAAATTAATTAATTAATTTTAAAAAAAGAAGGAAACTGAGGCTTAGGCTAAGTAATTTGCTCAGAGTTTCATAGTAAGTGGCAGACCCCAGAGTCTAGAGAGGTTGCCACTGAGCCCTCTAATTGACACCAGAGCACATAAGTCCTCTGGTCTCTGTCATATCTTGTGACAGGAAGCCATCCTCCAACCCAAGTGCACCCCTGCAGCCCAGCTCTGTCTGTAAAGAGTTAGAAACGGATATTGGCAGTAGTCTCATGCCTGGCCCCCAAATGTTTGGTGTTAAAATCCCATTTTTCTTTAAGCCATCTAGTTCAGAGGGCCCTGAATCAATTAAAAATAAACATAAGAGATGCTCCTCTCTTGCTGTTCTGCAAGCCTTTTCTCCTTATCATTCTTCCCCACCTAGGGGACCCTGGTCAAAGAAAGGCCTTCCCCTAACAATGCAGTCCAGCTGGAGCTGAGACTGAAGATAAGGGGCATCTGTCTGTCCATCTATCCAACTTCTTTAAGGGTTATGATGGGGAGAGAATTTGCCTTTTTCCTCCTTTAAATAAAGCAAGTGTTACTTGGCTTCTGTGGTTCTCAAACTGTGTGCTGAGGTGCCCTTGAGCACTGCAGTAAACTCACAGGGGTGCCGCAAGATATATATTTTTTAAATTAATTTCTTTTTTTATTGGGGTATAGTTGTTTTACAAGTTGTGTTAGAAGATATTTTTAATTTTTGAGGGAAACAAGAGCAATATCCAACATTTGTTTGGACACCCCGTGAGTTCACAGTTTTAACATTAGATTGCACTACATTCTTTTCGATGATGTCATTTCTTTGTGAAGCTGGGTTTTCAGCAGCTGCTGTGATTAAAAAGCAATAACCGTGTGAAAAGCAATGTGGAACAGGAAATGGGGATGGCAGTATTCAATCTGATTCCAAGATGTGAGATGTTGTGCAGTGCCCAGTACATCCCATACGTTAGTAACTGTGGCTATTTAAGAATGAAATAAAAAATGTTTGTAATTGAAATTGACGTACAACATTATGTTAGTTTCAGGTGTACTACATAGTGATTTGATATTTGCATACATTATGAAATGATCACCATGATAAGTCTAGTAACCACCCGTCCCCATACAAAGTTATTACAATATTATTGACCATATTCCTTATGCTGAATATTACATCCTCGTGACTTATTTTGTATATAACTAGAAGTTTATACCTCTTAATCCCCTTCACCTATTTCACCCATTCCCCCAACCCTCCTCTAAAAATATTTTTCCTTTCAATTTATATACATATATTTTTCAAATGGCTACTCAGTTATCAGTATATAAGCACCTACTAAATTGTTTACACCTAAACACTTAATAAATAAAAATAAGGTATTTCTTTTGGCCTCTGGGCACTATGAAAAATTACTAAAACACTAAAGGCCCACGAACTGAGAAAGTTTGGGAACCTCTGGCAGCAGGTGTTTTTTTAAGTCTCTGTGTCAAGGAGTCAAGGAGGAGCTCCCAGGGCCGGCCCAACCCTGCCCCAGAAGCAGGCAGGCAGCTAGCACTCAGGCCTATGGACGGCACACTCAGGCTTTCACTGCAGCTGACAGAAGAGCTGCCCCTCTGCCTGAAGAGATGAGGCTGCACACTAGCTCCCTCTCAGCCCAGAGGCTGTGCACATCTGCCTCAGCTGTACCCCAGGCTCCCGGGCTCCCCTCTGAACTCCCTCCCTGAAAAGCTCTATTCAGCATGGACCTCATGAATAAAACCCAAGCCAGCCCAGAGGCCAGCAGGGGACTTCCACACACACTCAGACTTGGGCAAAGTCCACAAACCAAACCATTAATCCACTGAGGGAGGGAGGGATGGGAATCTGGGAGAGGGCTTCCACTGACAGCCCATCCACTAAAAGGCCAACTGGGTTTTGGGGGCGAAGATTTACATGAAAATAACGCCTTTGTTCCCCAGGGGTATCTGGTCTGATATATTCCCTCCCTCCATTCTTCCCTGAAGTCATAATCCTCTGTTGGTGACATCACAGCTCTTGATACAACAGCCAACTGTTGTGATGTCACAAGACTCAACTTTTGTCATTTTCAGCGGGGAGTGGGGTTAGAGAATGTGACAAAGGGCTGGAATTGAATAAGGTTATAGAACTGGAATTTGCTGTTTCATGCTGATTTCCCTGCTAAGGAAGGGCAGTGACTCAGAAAATGAAAGGCAAGCGAGCCACTGGCAGCAAGGCTGTGTGTAGATTCATCTACACCAAGAGGAGAGGGATGGGGTTAGGGGGGCTAGGGCAGAAAGGAGACAGAAGTTTTCAATTCCAGGATCAGCCAAATATGAAGATGTTCTCAGTCTGGCCAAGTTCAGGACTTTCTCTTTCCATTATCCATCATGTGAGCCCAGGGTAAGCAGAGAAAAGCTGAACTGCAGGAAAGGCTCCAGGCTGGAAGGTTCCCTGGAAATTAATGTTTGGGATACTGCACTGGGTTCTGGACTCTACACTGTCCAAGGGATAGGCTCTGTTTGGACTGCATCCTGAGGACAGTGACCAGAATGGAGAGGGCACTCAGAGGCATGTCACAGGAGAAATGACTAAAGGAACTGAGAGTGTTTACCCTGGAGAAGAGAAGGCTGTGGATGGGGGAGGCTGATAATTGCCTTGAGAATTCTGAAAGGCTCTCATGTGAAGAAGGGACGACATATGCTATTTATGGTCCCCCAAAGAGACCTCAGACAATGAGAAGATCCAGAATGGCCAATATGAGAGAGAACTTTTTATTCTTAAATTCCAGTTAGAGACTATAAGTTTCTTTTAATTCCTAACTTCTTACTTACAGGCAAGGCTCTTGAGGACAAGGACTGTCTTGGTCACTTTAGTGTATACCCCAGAACTTAGAATAAGTGGCACATAGTAAGAGCTTATTAATATTTGTGACATAAATGAACAAATGAAGCAAGGACAATGGTCTGCTGAAGTTGGTGCTTACTCATTCAATAAGTAGTTTTGAATCCCTACCACATGTCACTCACTCAGTTAAGATGCTGGGGATACAAGGGTGAAAGAACGGATAAGGTTAGTCTTCCCTCTCCCCCTGCTTTGTAGATTAGCACAGATGGCATGTAAGGTCCCTTCCAATATTGAGACTCCTTGATTTTTAGAGACAACTGAAATATTTTAAACTGAGAGGAAAGAGGACCCCAACGGCCATAGATAAACCCTACCTACCACCGCAGCTATTATTCACAAGCCTGGAAATCTAGACCAAGCTAAGGTTGCCTTCTCGACTGGGGAAGGGCCTGATGCTGAGACAGCCCTGTGCTGGGCCAGACCAGACCAACCAGACTGGGCATTTTATCAAAGCCTCCCAAGTACCCTAGATAAGACACAGTAGGCTCTCATGCGAACCTCGGCTCCCTCAGCCCAGCAATAAGTAAGTATAGTCCAGTTAGGTAATATGAGGTATTTCAGATACCCTCACTTCTCTAGGGAACTTAAAATGTCCCCATCAGCCTCAGGGCAATTATCCTTCTAGGGGCCATCTGAATGAAAAACATAGTCACTACAGAACAATTTTCAAGGAGATAATTCCAAGATCTTCTAGGCTGTGCTAGGGATACAGGCTTGGTTCCAACTTCTGAGGGCATGAGAGTACAACTAAAGGTAATGAAACAGATGATTTAACAATAACGATATACAATATACCAGAGACACAATACATACAGACATTATCCTCTTCAGGGTAGTCCCTAGAGGCCTGAATGTTTATTCCAATACATTCTCAAAACATTCCTGAAATTCCTGTTTGGAAATTGCCCTCAGAGACTTTGGAACATTATCTGAATTTTCTCTGAAGGAAAATCTGCATCCTTCAAGGGTGCTAACTCATTCAGAGCCATGTGGCAAAAAGGGTGCAAATGAGAGAAAAGCATCTTGGGTCAGAATAAGCAGTATCTGTCAAGTATACTGTGGAGCATACTGTATACTGATATCAAAGGGGATGCATACTGACACTGTCCCAAATCTCCACTTTTTAGAGTACAGCTGTATGAGTTCACAGAGCTCTCTGAGTATCTAATAAACCCCAAGAACATCCACAGAAAATTTCTAAGAACATAAACTTCTGTCTACCCTTTTAGGATGTTCACAAGCTCCCAAAGTTCCTCCACAGAGTCACTGTAAGAATCCTTGTCCTGGGCTTCCCTGGTGGCGCAGTGGTTGAGAGTCCGCCTGCCAATGCAGGGGACGCGGGTTCGTGCCCCAGTCCGGGAAGATCCCACGTGCCGCGGAGCAGCCGGGCCCGTGAGCCATGGCCGCTGAGCCTGCGCGTCCGGAGCCTGTGCTCTGCAACGGGAAAGGCCACAACAGTGAGAGGCCCACGTACCGCAAAAAAAAAAAAAAAGAATCCTTGTCCTAACCCATTTTACCTGCCCCATAAGTGCACAGGTAATTCTGAATGGAGGCCTACAGAGCTCAGCACGTATGCCAACATTGGGCACTGAGAGAGTGGCAATGAGGCACCCTGCTTCCGTGAGTCCTTGCACCATTGTTTCAAACCTGGATGTCAGCAATTTACAAACTACTACACATCACAGGCCTTCAGGAGTGTTAGAAATAGTTAAATCCAAAAATATCAGACTTACAAGTGCCAAAGATCCTGAGACTCAAATGTGACATTTTCTAACATGGTTTGTAAACCGGTGCTGAAGACAATTCCCAAAGAGGAATCAAATCTACCTATGGTAATCACAGGTGTTTAGCCATGTAAGTGCACATATGAAGAGCAAGCTATGGTCACAGCACGTATTTTCTCCCCCTTCTCTAAGTCCCCAGTCTCCCTGTGTGAAGCACAGGGAATATGCGTCCTGCCTTCTTCTGGGCCAGCCAGCATGCCCACCAAGCAGCTCCCGACATACTAAAAGCCACCCAAGTCACATCTGGCTCATGCCATTGCTCTCTGTAATGAGGTATGACATGTATCTAAAGCTCTTGTATATTTTCACATTTGTAGCCTACAATTAGGCATTTTTGAGGGATGTAGCTAACTACAGTACTGTTCAGTGACCTATAATTATTCACACAGGCATCTTGGCCAATCCAGGCAACTATCAGGCTGAAGGAAGGCACTCTGAGCTCAGACCTCATGGAAGAGGCTACTCAGCTCTAAGGAGGCCCAGAGAACACTGGTTAGTGACTGGCCTCAGGGGGCCACATTGCTCTTCCTTGGCTATACACAGAGACACTGTCCTCTCTGTCCCCTACACCAGTCTTCCTCATCCACTGCCTGGCTCAGCACAGCTCAACCCCAAGCCCAAGGGATGGCACCTTGGTGGGCCCAGTGCCCACAAAAATGGACCGCTTTGCCGGACACAATCTCCATTACCAAGGCAATAGCAATTGAAAGCAATTTCTCAAACTCCCTACAAATCTCACACCTGAGGAAAAACGGGTCACACCCACCAGGCCACAGAATCCTGCAGTCCACTGCTGTGCAGCTGGGCTGTGGCAGTGGACATGGGCCACCTCTCTGAGCCAAACTCTCTGCCACCAGTTGCAGTGGCCTCACTGCTCCCAAGAGCCCAACAGAATAATTCTCCCCCTTGCAAACGCCTACCACCGTGCTTCCCCACTGCTTCCCTGGTTAGAAGGGAAGGCCTGGTTAGCCCTCAAGATCTGTCTCTAGTGATATTTCATATATATATTTAGCTCCATTAAGAACTGGTTTCTTGATTCTTTAATGGAAGCTCAAATCCCGATTCTAAATATAACCAAAGATACTACCACTAGCCAGCCCAGTGCGCTGTGAAGGACGACTACGGCCCACACTCAGAGCGGCCTGCACATTAAGTATGAGCCCAACAGCTCAACCACAATTCCTATGCAAGTTACCCTTCTTCCCCAGCGCTGGCTCCAAGTCCTTCAGCGTGCTTTATACTTTTCAAAAATACTTTCACGTGCCACCTCATTTGAGTCTGCCAAACAAACCCCAGAAGTTAAATGCAATAGGTATTTTCTCTCCTTTTGACAAAGAAGACAGGCTCAGGGAGGCTGTCTTGCCCCAAGGTCACTCAGCTAGTAAGTGCAGAACCAGGTCTAGAACTACTTTGTAGCTGTGCGACCTCAGTTCTTCTTATGTCAACAATTAATAGCAGCAAACTCATAGGGCTTACTGTAAGAATGAAAGGGCTGAAATATGAAAGGTGCTTGGAGTGGTGTCTGCTCCACCGTGAGGACTACGTTATTACTGTTGCTGTTGCTGTTATTTTTAAGAGTACTATTACCACCACCACCCAGAACCCCCAGTTCAAAACCTAAAGCCCTTTCCTCTCCCTCCTTCTGCAACTTCGCAAGGATTACTCAGGAGGCAGTTTCATCTAACCTTGAGTGGGTCCAGACCCAGTCCCTGCAATGTGCCTATGGAATCTGGAACTCACTGGGCCCTCTATCTTACCACTCCACAAACTTCTCCACGCTTTTGGGTGCATATGCATACACACATATACCACCTTTCTTCAAATCTGACTCTCTAGTCTCCTGGCCTCCGATGTCACTTATGCTATGTTAGCCACCATTCTGTGGCTCACCCTGCCTGCAGTACCCAACTTTTCATTCACTTGGTTCCTCCCTTCAATAATCAACAACGAGCACCCGACTCTCTACCAAGCACTGAGGGGAATATACCTTGCCCTCCAAATACACCAAATGAAAAGTGCAGGAAGAGTGGGGTGCACAAGGGGAGTGACAGCACAGAGGTGCCAGAAAATAACTCTGAGGGCAGCACAATAGATTTCAGAACAGCAATGCTTGAGGTGAGTTTTAGAGAGTGACTAGAGTTTTCTGGGCAAAGGGAGAGAAGGACATTCAGAGCTAAGAGAACAGCATTTACACAGGGTTACAAGGCAGAATCATACAGAATATGATAATCTCACACTGCCACCATGGAGGGGCTGTATGTGTGTGCACTCATGTGTGTGTGTGTGTGAGAGAGAGAGAGAGAGAGAGAGAGAGAGGAAGACAGAGAGAGAGAGAGGGAAACAGAAAAAGAGACAGAAACAGAGACAGAGAGAGACAGAAAAAGCGAAGAGAGAAAAATTAGATGTAGGTGGGTGAACCCATAATGCCTGGGGGTGGCAGGCAGCCGGGACAACAAACATCACGTCTGCCTTTCCATAGTCTGAGTGGCAATCTCAACTCCCTGGTATGCTTACAGTGCACCAATTTTAAATGCAAAATCCTTTAACAACTGTTTTCTCTTTCCTTCTGTCTTCCCCTCCTTCTAAAGATCTGTTTATCCCAATTCTCATTTCTGCCCCGCTCTGAGCCCTGAGTTTTAGTGCCAGTGCTTTTACACAAATCCAGCTTCACATCCTGAGTGAAATATAATTTCATAGGAATGTAATTCTGGAATGATCTCATTGAAAAAGCACACCCAACAAAGGCCATGAGCAAACTTCAGGCCAGCCCATTCACACCCAGAGCCAAGGAGATTGCAGACCCCTTTCCCTTAAATGGACAATGTGCCTGGGGCCCAAGCAAAGCACACCAGCTGCCCACGGATATTATTCTGCCCACAGCCAGCCTGCCTGCTGGCAGACCAAGGCCTGGGCCCACAGCAGTGACCACCACAAACCATTCTGCACCGTACAAGGACAGACTCCAAGCAAATGGGCCTTACTGCACAGACGTTCCCCGTGCCCCTTGGGAGGGCTCTGGCTCCAGGCCAGGAGACACCAGCTAAAGCTACTAAGACCCCCACTCCCCATCACATCCATGCCAGGCAGAAGAAGGTCCAGAAGCCAAGCTGGTAGGGATCCTCCCCACAGCTATCTGTCTTCCCTACCTCTCTGAAACTCAGCCGCTATCCAACTCTATGGAGAGAGTCAAGAAAGTAGGGTATTTGACTCTGGAACCAGATGGCAAAGCCAGGTCTAGCCCAGTCCAGCAGGCTGAGACAGGGCAGAACTGGGGAAGAAATAATATACTCTGACAGACTTTCAAAAACTCTAGCTGAAAAATCACTAAGTTGGAATCTTTGGGAAAAATGTCCTTACTCCAAATCTGTACCTCACCCCCAATGAATCCTCATAAAATGGACCAGAAGAAGAGGAAAAAAATGAATGGCTTGCAGGGTCTACAGGAACTCTATGTACTATTTTTGCAACTTTTCTGTAAATCTATAACTCTTCTAATATAGAAAGCTGATTAAAATTAATGGTTTGTCATGGTTTCCTCTGTAAGGAACAATGGGAAAAGAGTAGTGCTGGGTATAAATCCCAACTGTACCTCTACTAGCTACGAAGCTGCGGATGAGCTTTCGAGGCTTCAGTTTCCTTAACAATGAGGTGGAGACGACAGTGCTCTTGTGCAGATTAAATAAGATATTGCCTGCAAAGGCCTTACCACTGCCAAAAATGCTTTCTTCCTGGGCAGTAGCAGTTCCTCAGTTCAGTCAGCCTTCACCTTGGGTTCTCGGCGACTGCAGTAGGAGGCTCTACCTCCACTCCACGGCCCTGTGGTCTTTATGATTTACAGCCTCTTCCACAAATGGCATCACACTTTGAGCCCACAGTAATCACCCAAGGGGCTAAAAGCCACGTTACAGCGAGTTTCAACTAGTGAAAGCTCCCCTTTGTTGACAGAAACATGTTCTCCTTCCTGCTTTCCCTTCCTCCAGTAGGATCCAATGTCACCGCCAGGAGCTGAACTACTTTCCTGCGGTTCACAGGGGTCAACCAGAAGGAAAGGCAGACGGTGACCGAGCTGGGCTCCCAGTTCAATCAGCCATCCATGGCAGAGGGCGGGCAGGGGAAGAAGTATGCTCTCCAAGTTGCCACAAAGGACTCTGCACCCCTCAGCAGCACCACTACCCCCAAGATGTCCCACACCCTCCCTGCCCCGCGCTCCCCACCAGGCCCCACATGAAGCTGGGTTGATAAACTACACATCCGCCAAGTTAATGGGCACACCAAGTTCCCCAAAGCCAAGAGATAAGCCCCCAGGTCAGGCGTGAAGTTGCGCCCAAGCCCTGGAGCCAGGCTCTCAAGCCTCAGCCACCCTGACTCTTGGCTCCATGATGTGCTGTCCATTTCCTCCCAGCAAGACTGAGGTGAGTGGACAGAGGCCCCATCCTGGTCTCATAAGTGGATGGGCTGGAGGCCAAGGAAAGAATCAGGTGAAGAAAGGTATGGCTCTGATGTCACATTATCTCTTTGAACATCACTCACAAGGATATCAGGTCCTTAAAAACTCTCCTAAAACAAAGGAGAAGGCTAATCTCACCCTGAAATTTTAGTGTCCAAATAAGGGAGCAGTCAGTGCTAGAACCGTTAGCTTGTTCCAACTCTGAAAAGCCCTGTGAGAGAAGCAGTTCCCAGGCTTGAGATTCCACTGACAGGTTGTAACCCCTCGAAGCACTAATGGGTACATTCTAGTGGCTAATTTCTCTGACCTTCCAGATGGCTGTACTGGGGACACACCCCAGCTGAGGCCCAAGGACATTAGTTCCTGGCAAGGAGTATGCAAAAGCTCAGCAGCCCAGCCGAGCCAGATAACAGCCCCAGCTCCAGCGGCTTCAAGGACACGTTTTGGGAAGCGGAGCTCAGGAAGAAGATGTCCTTGGAGCTATTTCTTATTTAACCAAATAAGAGCCAAATATAGCCAAATATGAAGAAGCTAACTATGTCATCTTCCGTGCAATTTTTCTCCAGCTAATCACCTCATATCAAGCTTACTACGATGGTCTCTGATTACATAAAGAGCACTTTATCGAGTGCCAGCCCACCGAGGCAGTAAATAAATGTGAAGTGTTACTATTATCGTTACTAGTTCTCCTTTCTTCCTCCATCTCTAGTCCTCCTGCTCATAAATGACAGACTAAATATCCTAGAATCTCAATATCATCATGTCATTCCTCTGGGCTCCTTAACTGCCAAGTCCAGATTCTTCCAGTTCCTCCAGAACCTTGTCAAATGCTACCAACCAATCTGGCTTCCCTCTTCTTCCTTCCTCTTCCTTCCACCATCCCTCACCTTACCACCACCATTCCCCTACCATCCTCCATTCCCCTTCACACAAAGCCACACAGACTTGCATACACACACACACACACACACACACACACACAAATGCACTGAACTTCTCTCTCCAGGCAGGATGCCTCCCTGCTCCATACATATCCATTTCTGCGCCCATCTTTTTATGTGCAAACCATTTCCAGCCTGGAGTACTCCCTTTCCTCCCTGCTATCCAAATCCTATCCATGCTCCATGGCCCAGTCTAAGGTCCCTCTTAAACTTAAATTGGGAAACCATCAGATCCATAAACAATGAACAAGCACTTCCTCTGTGCCAGGCACTAGGCCACTCACTAAGAACACAGTAAGGAAAACAACACAGTTCTCCATGCTCCTAACTGGTGGGAGAGGCTTCAACAAGAACCTCCCTGGGGGCTTCCTTGGTGACACAGAGATTAAGAATCCGCCTGCCAATGCAGGGGACACGAGTTCGAGCCCTGGTCTGGGAAGATCCCACATGCCGCGGAGCAACTAAGCCCGTGTGCCACAACTACTGAGCCTGCGTGCTAGAGCCCACGAGCCACAACTACTGGGCCCACGTGCCACAACTACTGAAGCCTGTGTGCCTAGAGCCCGTGCTCCGCAACAAGAGAAGCCACCGCAATGAGAAGCCTGCACACCACAACGAAGAGTAGCCCCCGCTCGCCGCAACTAGAGGAAGCCCGCACACAGCAACAAAGACCCAATGCAGCCAAAAATAAATAAAGAAATAAATTTATTTAAAAATAAATAAATAAATAAAGAACCTCCCTGCTCACCTGCTCACCTGAACCGTGCAAGTAGGAGAGTCAACAACCAGACCTCAGAGGCAGCTTGTTGTGACACTTGTGGGGCAAAGGTGGAGGCAGGAGATGAAGCCCCAGTTGGGTGAGGTCTTCTTGCCCCTCCTTCAGCCTTTCTACAAAGCCCCCCAGGCTTGAGGGTTTAGAATGTATTCTATTACAAGAATCATCGTTCTCTCTGACCACCTTGTCTCCTGCCCTACTTTGGAGTTTATCAGTTTCAGAGGTCGGCTGGGTCCAATTCCATTCAATAATAACCCTAGTCAACTACCCCTCCTAAGGACCAGATACACAGCTTCACATCCCCACCCTAAGCCCGGGAAAAGAAAGAAAACAACCAACCCCTTCCTCAGGAGTTCCCAGACTTTGTGTCACCGTGACTGCATAGCTATTGGAGGCCACATGGGAGGCAACTCCCTTAGGCCTCTCCAGGGTGGTAGACAATTCTCAGACCCTAATAATAACTTCACTTCTCTCTCTCCTATTCAAGAAGGGTTACTGGGATAGGAGTCAGATTGCTATTATTACAGCAATAATCCTGCATACCTTCTAAATTGTAAAAATAGATAACCTATTCACATGTACCTCGGTCCTTTAACTCCTGTAGTAACAGATGTAATAACTCTACATGTCATATCATATCAACGCAGTTGCTCTTTCCCCCTGAATCAGAAACAGAAGAGGCCCTCCAGAAGTAACCTTACATACCTTTTAGACTCAGGGAGGAAGGAGGAGAGAACACCTAACCCATCTCAATTTATATTTCCAACAGTGGCGACTCACAGTCTTCCTCATCACAACCTATATGAACCTCAAGTCTCTGAATAAGCTCATGTCACCTGAGACTCAACTGTTACTTCTTATTACAGTTAACGATTCAGCCTCCTGCTAGTAAAGATCACCCTTCCTAGCAAGGCTGAATTGGTCTCAGGAACCATTCTAAGGAATGAAAGCTCACAGCATTCCGGAGCTCACCCAAAACGCCAGTCGTGTGTTTAGGTATGCAGACCTCAGGGGCTCTGATAGGTCAGGGCTGCCAGAAAGGCCACAGCCGCTGCTGATCAACATACACCACATGTGAGCAACACAAGGGATCAGTGAGGAAAGCCTTACAGAAAAGGCAGGACAGGGCTTCCCTGGTGGCGCAGTGGTTGAGAGTCCGCCTGCCGATGCAGGGGACACGGGTTCATGCCCCGGTCCGGGAAGATCCCACATGCCGCAGAGCGGCTGGGCCCGTGAGCCATGGCCGCTGAGCCTGCGCGTCCGGAGCCTGTGCTCCACAACGGGAGAGGCCACAGCAGTGAGAGGCCCGCGTACCGCAAAAAAAAAAAAAAAAAGGAAAAGGCAGGACAGAAGGAAGAAGCTGCCGTCAGCCCTCAGATCGCTAGCACCTAGCTCAGAGGAGTGTGTGCCTGAGCGAAGCTATGCATCCAACCGTAACAAGCACCTAGGCTTTGAAACCCGTGGCATCCAGACAGTATCATCTCGTACTTGAACGTGCAGGCTGCCCCCGCTCAGCTACCCTGAGGGCGGCCCGTTGCCAAAGGCTGAAGGGAGGGCCCAGGGCACACTAAGCATCTTCAGAGACTGAGCTACACGTTTTCAGTCCCCTTCCATCTCAGCCCCTCCCCCTGCCCCTGCCAACTCAAATTTTCAGTCTCCACATATGTGTGTCTATGTGTCTGCGTTTTATTTACACTACCCATGTCTGTTGTTAGCAACAGAAACAAAGTACTTTAAGGCAGAAAAGGCAACCGGCCAGCTGGCCTGCTGCTCCCTGTCCTGCTTCCAGCTCAGGGAAGAGGCTGTAAGGGATCCTTCGAGCTCCAAGTGACCATGTGGGCTGACAGCTCCCATGTACTAGGGGAGCTGGCATGGAGCCAGGTCACCCCAAGTCAAACACAGCTGTTTGGGGCCCCAACCACTGGTCCTCCCCCTTCTTCCCTGGAGGCCACACTCTGAACACCTCGTTCTCTCACCTGCTTAGATGCTGACTACTGCTGGAAGGCAGAGCTTCAAAAGCCAGAATTCAGGAAACCCACTCTCCTCCCTTATACACTAGGAGACTGTAAATATGAACAGGCATTGCCTCCCCGGACCCAGACTCTATAGAGAAGCAGCCCAAGGCTAAGTTTTACCTTCATGTCCTTTCCCATCTTCAGTTTTCCTGCTACTGATAATCTTCCAAGTTCTAGTAACAGGCTCCTCAATAAAATCAACAGTAACTACTGATCACTGCTTTGTTTCTAGCACTGCACTCAAGGAGCTCACAGGCTAACTCAGGGAAACAAGACACAATAGGAAATAATTCAAATGTGAGGTACAGACTAAAAGTGCTCCAAAGTACAGTGGGTGGAAGTGGAGGGGCTCATGACAGGATTTCTGTGGGAGAGGAAACATGAGACAAGTTTTAAAGGACAAACAGTAGTTGGACAGAATGACACAAAAGGCTGTTGTAAGATTTAGAGTTAGACTCGAGGTCCCAAGGCAGGAAGAATGGCAGCCCTGGGAGGTAAGAAGGAAAGAGAGTGGCCTGATGACAAAAATAAAACCCTCCCCTCAGCGTCACCATGCTCTGTAGTCCCTCTGCTCCTGTCTCTGCCAAGAGCATGCTCAGTGCCTCCTTTTGCTGCACGACTGTGAAATCCTCTCCCCTAGAGTACACAGAGCGCAGCCAGCCCAGCTCCCCAGCCCTGGGAACACCCGGAGGGAACTCCTGGTACTCAAGGCTCCTGCTCCCACAGCTGCAAAGCGGGTCAGGAGTTGGGTCTATTCTTCTGCTGGGTCAGGTCAAGCTAAGTCCGATTTTTCACTCACCACAGCAGGAGAAGGGGTATGAAATTTAAATACAGTCTCTAGTTAGCCAGGGCAACAGTCTCTCCTCCTTCCATTCACACTTATCATCATATGTATATTCAATTAATATATACTGAACACCAACCACGTGTAAACTAATGTGCTTAGTGCTGGTTGGGACACTGAAATACAAAAGGCATGGGTCCATCCTCAAAGAGCTTACATTCCAGTAAGGGGGATACAAAAGACACATAAATATAACAAATGCCAGGAAGACTATTTTAGGTGCCATTAGGGAGATAAAGGGCTGTGGATTTGGTTAGAGGGGGATTATTTCCAACTGAAGAAGCAGGAAGGGTTCATAGAGAGGACTGCCCTTGCACTGGTCCTGGAAGACCAAATGGCAAAAGAATAGAGGGGAAATCCTGGGCAGATGGAACTATATAAGCAAAGTCTTAAAGGCAGGAAAGTAGAAAACATATGAAGGACAGTAAAACGTTCAGTCTGATGGGAGTTTAACTGGAAGTAGACCAGGGAGAAGGAGCGCTGGAAAGACAGAGAAATGTCAGATCTTAGAGGCCTTTGAGAAACAAATTAAGGATCTATCTTTTCTCTGGGAAATCAAGGAAATTTTCTGAGAAAGGAATAATGGTTCAGGAACTGTGCTTCTGAAAGATGAAGCTGTACTCAGAAATCTAAGGGCTACAGCAGAAAAGTCTGTTTTTGTAGTCTACCAGGACTGAAGATTACAGTTAGGATAAGAGAGGGAGGGGGCTTCCCTGGTGGCGCAATGGTTGAGAGTCCGCCTGCCGATGCAGGGGACATGGGTTTGTGCCCCAGTCTGGGAAGATCCCACATTTCGTGGAGCGGCTGGGCCCGTGAGCCATGGCCACTGAGCCTGCGCGTCCGGAGCCTGTGCTCCGCAAAGGGAGAGGCCACAAACAATGAGAGGCCCGTGTACCGCAAAAACAAAAAAAAAAAAAGAGAGAGGGAGGGAACTCAAGTAATCAAGTATATGCCTGGAATTCCTGTCTTTGAGGTTCAGGCGGATGGGACAATAAGTGGGCAGTCCTGAGGGCAGGGCAAGGCTGGAGAACCAGCGGTCCAGAGGGAGCCATGAAAGAGTCAGGCGGTGTAATCATTCAGGGGCTTGGGGAGGGAACAGAATTTCAGAGTTTAGCATCCTGAAAGTGGAATAGCTCCAAGTGATGAGGCCAAAGTTATGAGTACCTTAAGTGGAATTAGGATAAAGTCTTTACAGTTGAAAAGATTGAGGCCAGAGCACTGAAGGATTCTTGGCATGAAGTCCCAAGTCCTACTGGGCCAGACAGGAGACCTATGAAGGAGGCTGTAAGCAAGTAACATGGAAAGCAAGGGGACGTCAGCATCAAGAATGAGGAAAGGAGATATATGTGAAGGGAGAGACTGACTTCAAATAGGAAAGGTTGCCAGGCAGGGCGGGAAGCAAGGTCAGGGAGTAGAGAGTGAAAGTCAGGGGAGGAGAGGAAGTTGCTTCATTAGAGAGGGTCCCAAAGGAAGTGAGATCTTCAGGGAAAAGCCAGGTTTCAGGTAGGAATGCTCAAGGAGAAGGTAGAAAACAAGAGGCAATACCACTTTTTGTCTATCAGATTAGGCAATCAAATGATAAAACTAATCCCAGAGTGAGGCAGGGTGTGGTGAATGGAGTGCTCTCAGACACTGGTGGAGGTACTGGAAACCAGCACAACTTTTCTAGAGGACAATTTAGGAATACATAAGCTCTGAAAAATACATGCTCACAATGATACCCTACACAAAGTTAAAAGACAAGCCACAGCCAGGAAGAAAATACTGCAAAGCACACAACTGACAAATGATTAAATATAAGAACATGTTAAGAACTTACAAAATCAATAGGAAAAAGACAAATAACCCAACTGAAAAATAGGTAAAAGATATGAACAGACAATTCAAAGAAAACGAAACCCAAATAATCAATAAAATATGAAACAATGCTCAATCTCTCTGAAATCAGGAAAACACAAATTAAAGCAATGAGATGCTACTTCATATTCATCAGATGGGGAAATACTGAGAAGTGTAGAATCTTCAAGTGTTAGCAAAAATTTAGGGAAATGAAAACTTGTATACATTGCTCAAAATACTTACAACCACTATCAACAGCAATCTGGTATGACCTAACAAAGCTGAAGAATCACATACCCACTCCAGGTGGCTGGTGTACATAAACTCTTGTGCATTCCTTGTATAAGGATGCTCACCACAGCATTGTTTGTAACACACAAAAAGTGTAAAGACTTTAATCATCTCTCACTATCATACAATGGTACATCATATACCAATTAAACCGAATGATTTTATACATGCATACTTTTCAAAAATGACACTGAGTGAAACAAACCAAGCTGCAAAAGGCTGCATGCAGGAATGATGTCATGTGTATAAAATTTTAAAACACACAACATTACTTATGGACACATATATATAAAGGATAAGATATGCATGGGGATGACATGCATATCAATTTCTGAAAGGAAAGGACAGGGGGAAAGCTTAGTCATATCTGTCATATTAAAATTTTTTTAAAATAAGAGATCTGAAGCAAATATGGTAAATGTTAATATTTATTAAATCTGGGTGATGGGTACACAGGTTTTTATTATATCGATTTTTTTCTTTTGCTTAAAATTTAAAAGATATTATTAAATAATTTATGTATGTTATATACCATTTGATACAGCAATTCCATTTCTAGAAATTTATCCTGAAGTTATACTCATAAAATTAGGGATAGATATTTAGATATTTACTACCACATAGCTTTTAATAGCAAAATAATAGAAATAACCCAAAGTCCACTGTCAGGAGATTAATTAAATAAGAATTGATTCATCTATACAATGGAATTCTCTATGCAGCATTAAACATTACAAAGTAGGTCTATATATGTCCGTGGAAGATACCCATGTAAGAATATAGTCAAAGAAGGAAGTTACAAAAAATGCTATGTTTGTATTTAAAAAAGGCATATCTAGGGGACTTCCCTGGTGGTCCAGTGGTAAAGAATCCGCCTTCCAATGCAGGAGACGCGGGTTTGATCCCTGGTCGGGGACTAAGCTCCCACATGCCACGCAGGGCAACTAAGTCCACACACCACAATTCCTGAGCCTGCACACCACAACTACTGAGCCACAAACTACAGAGCCCATGCGCCACAACTAGAGAGAAAATCCACACACCACAACTAGAGAGAAAACCTGCATGCCACAACTAGAGAGAAGCCCGTGTGCCACAAGGAAGAGCCCGAGCCATAGTAAAAGATCCTGCATGCCGCAACTAAGACCCAACACAGCCAAGAAAAAAATAAAGAAAAAAAAAAAGAGCATATCTAGAACAGTAAGAAAAAAAGATCCAAAAGGATATATACCAAAAAATTAACAGTAATTATGCTATCTCTGGTAAAGGGATGACACGTAATTTTTACTTTCTTCTTAATATTTTTTGTTATGTACAAATATTCTGCAATGAGCATGCATTTCTTTTATTATTTTAAAAAACCAATGAAGTTAGTTAATTTTGCACAAAGGAATAGAAAAACGAAAAGGAAATAGGAGCAGCTGGTCTGCCAATAGGAGGGGGGGGTTTACCTGGAATAATGCAAGAGGTTAGCAGAAAAAGAGGGAGACGCTGCAGACAGAAGTGTAACGAAAGCTCTACAAAAATGAAAGGGTTGGGAGAGCAGGGCTTAGACGTTTTCACCCAGGGTAAGAATCTTCAGTAACAAGAGGAAGAAAGCAAGAGGTACGAGGTCAGCTGGGGATAACTCTTTGTAATGAAGGGCAGAGAGTGTGGGTCAGAGAGAACTACACAGTTCCCAGATTCCACACAAAATGTTAATAATAATTCATTCTCCATTTCACAGACTCTGAATCTGCCATGGAGACCAGCTTCTTTTGGTGTAGCCTGAGTGATGGAAAGAAGACTCTTGGCTAAGCTTCCTGGGTATAATGTCTGTCATAAGAACAGATTCCAGAAGAGGGGACTTTTCAGCCCAAACTATCTTTCCTTTAGTCAACTCATCCCACACCCACACCCTTCATGCACCCTCGGAAGCTTTAAGGAAATGCCAGTCATGACTGAATTATCTGTGATGAGGAGGGTGACTGAGGCAACAGAAGCAATGGCCTCACAGTGACCTTGGTCTAGTCTGCACAACCAGCAATTCTGTTTCTCTAGAATTAGTGAGAAAGGCAAAGGAGACTCAAGGAACAGAATGAGAAAAGTGGGCTAGTGAGCAAGGTGGTAATCACAAGCCAGTCTTGCATTTAGGCAAATGTGAAACATCTAAAACCTAAAACCAATCAAGAAAGTATTGGCTGTACAGCATCTACGAACCGACATAGATGTTCTCTTGGCAAGTATATCTTCTTTCTGGGTACAGTATCCCCCATCACATAAGCCCCCAGAGGATCAAGTAGTTGTTAAGAAAGCACAGGAAGGTACAACATCTGAGACTCCAAGAGTATCCACTGAAATGAAGCAACTCTGTGCTTTCACTAACTGTGGGTTTCATCCAAGGAGCCAGCTGCCTGCATTTCCACAGCAGCCAAGCTTTACTCCCAGGCCCCAAATCCTTAATTTGCACTATGCCAGTGAAAAACCATCATCAGCTTTCCTTTACATTAAAAACTGACTGTGTAAAACTACAATGAGCTACCACCTCACACCAGTCAGAATGGCCATCATTTAAAAGTCTACAAATTACAAATGCTGGAAAGGGTGCGGAGAAAAGGAAATCCTCCTACACTGTTGGTGGGAATGTAAGTTAGTGCAGCCACTATGGAGAACAGTATGGAGGTTCCTTAAAAAACTAAAAATAGAGTTGCCATATGATCCAGCAATCCTACTCCTGGGCATATGGCCAGAGAAAATTATAATTCAAAAAGATACATGCACCCCAGTGTTCACAACAGCAGTATTTACAATAGACAAGACACAGAAGCAACCTAAATGTCCATCGACAGATGAATGGATAAAGAAGATGTGGTATATATACAATGGAATATTATTCAGCCATAAAAAAAAGAATGACATAATGCCATTTGCAGCAACATGGATGGATCTAGAGATTATCATGCTAAGTGAAGTCAGTCAGAGGAAGACAAATACCGTGTGATATCACTTATATGTAGAATCTAAAATATGACACAAATCAATATATCTACAAAACAGAAACAGACTCACAGATATAGAGAACAGGCTTGTGGTTGCCAAGGGGGATGTGAGGTTGGGGAGGGAAGGATTAGGAGTTTGGGATTAACAGAGACAAACTATTACACATAGGATGGATAAACAACAAGGTTCTACTGTATAGTACAGAGAACTGTATTCAATATCCTATAATAAATCATAATGGAAAAGAATATGAAAAAGACTATATAATATACATATAACTGAATCACTCTGCTGTACACCAGAAACTAACACAACATTGTAAATCAACTATACTTCAATTAAAAAAATGAATAAAATAAAAAATTGACTGTAATCATAGCAGTTTTTCCTGTTTTCCAGGATCAATGCTGCAAAGAGGAAAAGGTACAAGAGTATAAAAGAACACACAGACATGGGACTTCCCTGGTGGCGCAGTGGTTAAGAACCCGCCTGCCAATGCAGGGGACTCGGGTTCGAACCCTGGTCCAGGAAGATCCCACATGCCATGGAGCCAGTAAGCCCATGCGCCACAACTACTGAGCCTACATGCCACAACTATTGAAGCCTGGGCGACCTAGAGCCTTCGAGCCTGTGCTCTGTAGCATGAGAAGCCACCGCAATGAGAAGCCCGTGTACCACAACTAGAGAAAGCCCACGCACAGCAACGAACATCAATGCAGCCAAAAATAAATAAATTAATTAATTAAAAAAAAAAAAAAGAGCACACAGGCAAATTCTTCTGTGGCTCAATTTCTCCTCTTTCTACCTCTGACCCACAAGGACGACACAGAGCTAAGGATACTTCCTGCATGTTGAAGGCAGTCACCTGTCTGCCCTGTTGTTGTTTTTCATCTTCTGGAAAAGTCACCCACTCCCACCTAGAATCTCTCCCTTGTCACTCTAATCCCATGACTTGTTGTGATGTGAGCTTCATTCAGCAATTGCCCAGGACTGGTGTTATCTAGAAGTGATGACAGTCGTTTCCAGATCAGAAACAGTCACAGAGATAAAGCAAAGGACAATCCCTGCCTAGCATTTATGACCCAAGAGATAGAGAAGAGAAGGGAGGAAGGCAATGGGCTTGTTCACCTGATCTCTCAACACTGAGTCAGCCTCCCATTTGTAATTGGAGGAAAAGCCCGATACCTGGTATTTCAGAGGGAATTAAACGTTTGGTCAGTCCCCTTCTACCCCAGGGCTATTGTAAAGATTAAACAAAATAATGTTTTAATACAGGCAAGAGTACAAGTTGCGTGGCTCTGTTATGTAGGAAGTCAACCCTTCCATCTGTTTTCCAAAGTCCATGGATCTGCTTTCATTTGGAAATAAAGAATATAGAACTCAGGGCCTTGAATTGATTGCTGTCCAACTCTTAGAAAATCCCAACTTTAAAAAGTGATAAAGACCATCTAATGGGGCATGATGAATATCCTGAGTATTTTAAGCTCCGTTTTTCTATCAGATCACTGGAAAGCTACATAGATACACCATTAGCTCAGCTCCTTATAGGGTGGTTTTCACTGAGTTGCAATTTCATGTAACACATTTGTATTTTACCAGCAGTCACTATATGAGAACTATTGGAAGTTGAAATCACATAAGCATTTGTTGTAAAAATGGTAAAGAAATATCCTGTGGTTGTAAAAACAAGAAAAAAAACGAAAACATAACTCTCGATTTAAAAAATGGTAAGGATTACTATCTATTGTATCATTCAATATCTCCAACAAAGATATCCATATAAAAAATTCCACTAACATATAAGACTTTGTCCACCTTGAGAAAATGGTATGTTTCCTCTTTCTTAATGGTAAGGTGTCAGAAGGTCAGTTTCTCAGGCTGCCAAAGGACTCAAAGTCGAAGGCCATTCATAGCAACAATCTTAATTAACAAGATTAGGACACTTGTATGCTCTTCTTTTTTCTTTTTTTTTTTTTTTTTTTTTTGCGGTACGCGGGCCTCTCACTGCCGTGGCCTCTCCTGTTGCGGAGCACAGGCTCCAGACGTGCAGGCTCAGCGGCCATGGCTCACAGGCCCAGCCACTCCACGGCATGTGGGATCTTCCCGAACCAGGGCATGAACCCGTGTCCCCCTGCATCGGCAGGCGGACTCTCAACCACTGCGCCACCAGGGAAGCCCTATGCTCTTCTTTTCTTTGATGTTGATGATCTGTTTCCATGTTATAGAAATCTCCCTTTATCAGTCACCCACTGTGTGCCAAGCACTGTCCCCGTGTGTTAACTGTGTTAATTAATTTAACACTCCAAAACAATCCTAGGAGGTAAATGTTATCAATTCTATTTTACCAAATAAGAAAACTAAAGCCCAAGGTCATATAGCTGGTAAAAGGAAAAGCCAGAATTCAAACTAGGTCTGACTAAAGTTCCTATTCCTTCCACTATCCCATGGAAAGTACAGTCAGGTGCTGTTTTTATTATGCCTTCTGTAGCCAGCCACCTCAATTCTTCTTGTGAAAGAATATAAAACCAATGAAAGAGAGTATGTGAAAATATTTTATATACTGTAAGTTATTATTCAAATGTAAATAACTATCATTATCCTCCAGGAGAAGATGCAGAAAGCTGGGCTGACGTCTCTGCTTACACACACACACGCGTGCACACCAGCAGTCGGCAGGAAATGAGCTCCAAGTACAGCCCAACAGGAAAACATTTCTCTCAACATTAAAACTCATTAAACCATAAATGTGTGTGGTCCAGACACTCCCTTAAACATAGGTGTTTGGCAAGATAGTGAGAAATCATCCCACTTCTAGCCTCCCCTGGGCACAGACTCCACTTGCTTCAGAATCAAGAAGATGCTGGTAAAAAAAAAAAAAAAAAAAAAAAAAAAAAAAAGAAGATGCTGGTATTAAGTCAGCTAGGGCTTCTTTTCTCCCAATTCCCCTTAACCTCTTCTCCTTCCATGATGACCTTCCTAAAAGCACTATTTCAAGAGGCACCATCTTTGGGAGGAGGAATCATTGTTTCGAGTTTTCATTTCTGACTCACCCACAAGTCCACGACTTTAGCTCAAAGTTCTTCAAAACTCTGAAACCCACGATACGCTTCTTTCCTATAAGTTTGATGGCCACACCCTGAGGGAGATATATCTATATGCCTTCCCTGGTATTTCAGAGACAAGGATCAGAATAGCCAAAGTCAGAAAAGGGGACACTCCACCTCTAGTCCTCAGGCATGAATGGTTTTTTAGAAGTTTAAGAGGCTAGTGGTCACCAGCAGCAAGAAAATGCCAGGAGTTCTCTGGACCAGTGCTTCATCCAGGGACAGGCACCCTCTCTACCTGCCCCCACCCAAAGTCTATAAACAAAATGTAAAGAATGCAACACAAATCTTCACAGAGACTGGCTAACAAAATAACACTCAATCAAATGGCACCAGGGGCTACTACACAAAGGGATCCCTTAGGGATAAAACAGTGAGCAGGGACTCACTAGGCCATCTCCCTAATACCAGCGCTACTTAGATGATCAAGTATGTCTCCTCTGGAGGCGTCCTGCTTCACCCCCCGCCCACATATCACAACTCTGTCCCTGTTCATTTTTAATCCCCTACCCCATTAGTTTTCTCCCACCCCACCCAGTGGACAGCAATCTCTACTAGAGTACACAGGCTTAAAAGCTGCTTAAAATGATGTTTTGCAATATCATATAATATCGCTTACACGTGGAATCTAGGAAAATGGTACAGATGAACTTATTTGCAAAGCAGAAATAGAGTCACAGATGTAGAGAACAAACTTATGGTTACCGAGGGGTGAAAGTGGGGGGTGGGATGAATTGGGAGATTGGGATTGACATATATACAGTACTATGTATAAAATAGGTAACTAATGAGAACCTGCTGTATAGCACAGGGAACTCTACTCAGTGATCTGTGGTGACCTAAATGGGAAGGCAATCTAAGAAAAAGGGGATATATGTATACATATAACTGATTCACTTTGCTGTACAGTAGAAACTAACACAACATTGTGAAGCAACTATACTCCAATAAAAATTAATAAAATAAAATTTACCACAATTGGAAAATAAAATGTTTTGCTTTTTTTTTCCACCTTGCCTTCTGCCACCACTGACTGTGCTTCCAATCTATTCCATAGTGCTGCTGCTCTGCCATAAAGCAACTACCCCCCATCTTCCAACTCTTCACAGATGCATGCACCATCTCCTACCCTAACATACACCAGCTCTCCCTGACGGCCCTTTCTTCACCCTGGTAACTTCAATACCTATGTTAATAGACCCACTCAAAACCCCTGTCTCACAACTGACTCCCTGACTTCAATTTTACTTTTGTCACCCATGCCTATGGACAAATCTTGGGCCTTGTCATTGCCTGAGACAACACATCTCAATCTTGTCCTCCAAAATCCTACTCCCTGACCACAATTTCCCTTCCTGCCTATCTCTTGATCTTTTTACTATCCAACAGCTGCTCTTTGACCTTGGTCAGGTCCCTCATCCCTTGGGCCCTCCTTCGTTCTCCTAGCTTATATCAGTCCACCTTTCTGTCCTTCCAGGAAAGAATCCATGATCCATTACACCCTCAAATCCCTGGCCCTGGTCTCCTTTCACTGAACAGTCGTCCCTTGGGACGAGAGGGACCCACCACAGATACCAAAATCCACGGATGCTCAAGTCTCTTACATGGTGTAGTACTTGCATATAACCTATGCATACCCTCTCATGTACTTTAAATCATCTCTAGATTACACATACCTAGTACTATGTAAGTGATATGTAAATAGCTGTAAATACAATGTGACTGTTATGTAAACAGTTGTCTGTTTACATAGCAAATGTGTGTGGCAAATTCAAGTTTTGCTTTTTGAAACTTTCTGGAAGTCTTTTCCCTAATATTTTCCATCTGTGGTTGGTTGAATCCGTGGAGGCAGAACCCGATACAAGGGACCAAATGAAAGCCTAACTCTGGATCAATTCAATCATCAGTAATCTCTGTTCTTTCTTGAGGACCACTAAAAATTGCTGGTCAGAAATCAGTATGTCGGGGGCTTCCCTGGTGGCGCAGTGGTTGAGAGTCCGCCTGCCGATGCAGGGGACACGGGTTCGTGCCCCGGTCCGGGAAGATCCCACATGCCGCGGAGCGACTAGGCCCGTGAGCCGTGGCCGCTGAGCCTGCGCGTCCGGAGCCTGTGCTCCGCAACGGGAGAGGCCACAACAGTGAGAGGCCCGCATACCGCAAAAAAAAGAAAAAAGAAATCAGTATGTCCGGACTTCCCTGGTGGCGCAGTGGTTAAGAATCCGCCTGCCAATGCAGGGGACACGGCTTCGAGCCCCGGTCTGGGAAGGCCCCACATGCTGCGGGGCAACTAAGCCCATGCGCCACAACTGCTGAGCCTGCACTCTAGAGTCCACAAGCCACAACTACTGAGCCCATGTGCCACAACTACTGAAGCCTGCGCACTTAGAGCCCGTGCTCCACAACAAGAGAAGGCACCACAATGAGAAGCCCGTGCACCGCAACAAAGAGTAGCCCTCGCTCGCCGCAGCTAGAGAGAGCCCGTGTGCAGCAACAAAGACCCAACGCAGCCAAAAATAAATAATAAAAAAATAAATTAAAAAAAAAATCAATATGTCTAAACATGTCTGAAAGGTCTTTTACAGGTACATTCTGAAGTGTTTATGGGTGAAATGGTATGATGCCTGGAGTTCACTTGCAAAAATCCACAGGAGAAAAAGGAGGGGTAGTGGACAAGAACGGAGAAAAAAGAAGCTAGTCCAAGTGTTGATGACAGTTGAAGCTGGATGATGGATATATGGGGATTCATCTTCTATTTTCTCTACTTTTGTGTATGTTTGACATTTTCCATAATAAAAAGTTCAAAAAATAAATAACCGCTTAAGTTGAAGATTGATGGGGAGTAGTGTGCCAAAGGTCACCCACAGATTATCTGCTAGTTATAAAAGCTATAATTTCACAATGAAGAAATTTGGCTTCCCCTACCTTAAGTAGTGACCAAATTTAGCATCAATAACAGTGAGGAAACCAGACGTTACGTACCTCTGATCTGCTGCACCATTTATAGTTTTTTCCCCCAAAATGCTTAACCTAAATCTAATCAAGCCTCTATCTCTAATTTGCGGTTTACAGAAAATACAGGGGAAAGAGGAAGAACCTAAATAATATCCCAAAGAAACAATCAGACAAATCCATAAAGTGGCAAGAAAATTTATGTTAAAAAACTTAAGAAAAGGGAATGACTAAAACTGAACTCATCATTTCCCACTCCACCTCTAATAAAACACATTCCCTCCTGTACTTTTTCCACAATGTTACCCACGTTTCTCCAAGTCATCCCTGACTTTTCATTCTCCTTCTTACTCTAGTCCAATCTGTCACCAAGCTGCAAATGCTACCTTCTTAATGTCTTATATGCACCTCCTCCATTCCCCTGCCACTCTCTGACCCAGACTTTATTACTGATTGCTGGACTTACTGCAATAATCTCCTAAAAAACCATCTCCTTGTTCCCAGTTTTACTTTCTTCAAATCTACTCTCTGCAATTCAGCCAAAGTGATCTTGCTAGAAGATTTAACCATGTTACTCCAGTGCTCAAATTCTTTTAGCGGCTCCACTGCCCACAGCAGTGCTTCCCAAAATGTGGTAAGGAATTGAATGGCAGGAACTCAACATCATATTACACAGAATTAAATGGCATGAAATCACAAGGTGATGGAGCCATTCACTTTGTAAATCTTTCAAACCTTCTCACTAGATTAAGAAGAAAGTCTCCACTTAGAGGGAGGGGAAAGGGGAGGGGGAAGGGAGAGGGAGAAGGGGAGAGAGGGGGAGGGAGAGGAGACATTCATAGGCAGCAGTATCTGGCAAAATTTTTTCAACATTTTTTGCTTTCCTTGTGTTTACTTTAAAACTTATCTTCTGTGTATAGCAAGTTATATTGATTTTCCACTTTAAGAAAGTGAGACAATGTTTCCTTTTAAAAGAAATTTAAGTTTGAAAGTTAGCTGACTTAAATATGTAAATAATAGTTCAGAGAGGCCATGATAATATTGTGAAGATGGTAGGCAATGAAAATTAAGTCTGGGGAAAACTGCCCTACAGTTTTAAAATTTAAATTAATCTGTGTGATTGTGGTGATTTCAAAACAAGCTTACAAATTGTTTGATATTTCTCTCCTTGAACTGGAAGGGCCTCTGTAAGTACCTCAAGGAACAGAATGTGGCCTATGTAAAGGTGCTTACCTTCCCAGGCTAGGTTAGATGGGGCCAGCAACCTCTGCCAGTCTCTAGAGGCGCTGGCTTCCCAGTCCTAAGCCACCATGCTGGAGGGGCCACAGGGAGCAATAATGGGAAGGGGGGTAGTAGGAGCCAGAGAGCTGAGGGGCCCCAGCTGCTTGAGTTTCCCCTGCTCAGGCACCACACATGGGAGTGGGTGAGTCTTCTGATGAGTCCAGCTCAGCCACCTTCTGAAAAAAAGTACGTGAGAAGAGCCCAAGCAAGACCCCCAAAACCATAAGAGATGATAATAAAATTATTGCTTAAACATGCACAATGTTTTGGGGTGACTTGGTACGCAGAACAATGAATGGTAGATCCTGCCTTACAAGAGCTATTCCCTGACACCTACCTCTACAGTCTCATCTTAATGCTGCTCTCTCTGTCCTACTATGCACAGAAAAAATGACCAATTAGTAGTTATGTGCACATAACTTTGAACACACTGCTTCACTCTTCTCTGTCTCTGCATATGCTAATCCCTCTACCTGGAATGCCCCTCCTTGCCTTCTCCATTTAAAAAACAACAATTCATAGTGGCCAAAAGGTACAGACTAAAAAAAAAAAAATCCATTCATACTTCAAAATCTGAACCAGCACTATTCCCTCTGTGCAACTTTGCCCTTATCTTTCTCACTGTCTTCCCACCGGTGACTGAATTAATCCTTTCCTCCCCGTGCCACTTGGATAGTGGCATAATTCTCACAGTAGTGTACTGACCTTGTATATGTCTTGTCCAGTAAATGACTATTTAGTTCCTTAGGGGTAGGGATTGTACGTCTGTATACAGCTGGTCCTCCAGGGCCTAATGAGTATTTTGCTGATCTGAAGTAGTTTCTCCTTCTGCTTCCGTATTTGTCTACTTCCACTAAAAACACTTCCATCTAAGCTTCTGGCTCACAAGAGCAGAGATGACGCCAGGTCAATGCTGTTCTCTCCTTGGTCTCTCACACCCTAACTTCCAGTTCCAGGATTTTACTTACTGTGACCTTGAATAAGGCTTTCTTTTCTGGGTTCACAACCCTTAGAAGCAGCAAGTCTAGGCTGCTAAAAGCTGACTTTTAAAACACAATTGGGGGGACCTATTAGTTGAGTACCTGGGACATAAGTGGGTCCTCAATATTATTCCTCTTCCTTCTCTCACTTCAAAAATCTTCCTTAATCTGTCTTCTAGCAGCCAAGTTTCTTCATACTTTTTCCAGCAGCTCCCCTCCCATAGTCACACCCTCCCTGGCTCTTAAAATCCCTTCAGACTTTGGCCCCTGAATCTCCTCAGTACCACACTGCACTTATTTAACAGGCAATTGCCACCCTGCTCCCAGCTCAGCTAGGCTGAGCTCATCACACCAGGTATAATTTAAGAGAGAGGCTTTTATGCCACACCATCTAGGTCTAGTGTGTCAAATTCAATCGCATATAGGATTCACTGTCAAATTTTCAGAAGGGGAGTGATGCAATTATTCCAAAACATTATGAAAAGGAATCTGGCTGTGTTGCATAAGAATAATAGAAAACAAACAAACAAAAAAAAACAGGATTGGGAATCAGAAGACCTGGGTACAATTTCTTGATCTGAATCTCTCATTAAAGGCTTTTTCTTTCTTTTTTTTTGTAAACTGAATCAGAAATGTTCCTCTTTTTTTTTTTTTTTTTTTTTAAAGTACATTTATTTATTTATTTTTTTGCGGTACACGGGCCTCTCACCGCTGCAGCCTCTCCCGTTGCGGAGCATAGGCTCCAGACGCGCAGGCTCAGCGGCCGTGGCTCACGGGCCTAGCCACTCCACGGTATGTGGGATCTTCCCAGACCGGGGCACGAACCCGTGTCCCCTGCATCAGCAGGCAGACTCCCAACCACTGCGCCACCAGGGAAGCCCAGAAATGTTCCTCTATAAATGTTGCAGAAAATGTTTTCAATGGTTATGGTACATAATAAATAAGAAATATAAGAATTTGAATATAGGTAGCCTCACTCACTAAAAACACTGAAGTGAACAGAAATTTACAAATATAATAGGAAAAAAGGTTATTTTCGTTTTTTTATCAATAAAAGTTAATTCCTACTTCACCCTACTACAAACTTAATTACAGTCTAAATGTAAAAACTGGAACCATAAAAACACTAGAAAAAAATTAATGAATGATTTTTATAATTCTAATGAGTGAAGAAAATTTTTCAAAGCATGACACAAAATTCAACTCAAAAGCCATGAAGGGGGGAAAAAAAGCCATGAAGGAAAATATCATACATTGACCTACATAAAAATTTGAAACATGTGAAAGGCAAATAATTAGCACAAATTCAAAAATTAAAATAAAACAAACTGAGGGGGAAAATACCAGCAATACATATGGCAAAGAATTCTAATGTAATATGTATGTAAAAGCTCTCACAAATCTACAAGAAAAAATAATGACCAAATACAAAACTGAACAAAGTATTTGAACAGAAAATTCACATAAGAATAAGCACAATTGCCAGTGAGCATAAAAGGTATTCAATTTCACTAATAATTAAAGAAATCCTAAATAAAGCAACAATAAGAAAGCCTTTTTCACCTATCAGATTGGCAAAGATTGAAACACTCTGTAACACTCATGTTGGCAAAGGTGTGGTAGAAACAGGCATCATAATATACTGGGTTTTTTTTAAATTTATTTTTGGCTGCATTGGGTCTTTGTTGCTGCGTGCGGGCTTGCAGTGGCTTCTCTTGTTGTGGAGCTCTGGGCCTGCAGGCTTCAGTAGTTGTAGCACACGGGCTCAGCAGTTGTGGCTCGCGGGCTCTAGAGCACAGGCTCAGTAGTTGTGGTGCACAGGCTTAGTTGCCCCGCAGCATGTGGGATCTTCCCAGACCAGGGCTCAAACCCGTGTCCCCTGTATTGGCAGGTGGATTCTTAACCACTGCACCACCAGGGAAGCCCCATAATATACTTTTGATGAGAACTAAATTGATGCTACTTCTTTGGAAAGAAGTTTGACAATATTTACTAACATTTTAAACGAGCATAAGCTTTAATCAGCAAATCCTCCCTTCTAGGAATTTTGCCTAAGGTAATACAAGTACTCGAACGCTTGGGCAAAGACAGCTATATACCGCTGTTTATTGCAGCACTGTTTATAATAGGAAAAACTGGAAATAACTCAAATGTCTATCAATAGAGGTTTGGTTAAATAAATTATGATACATCCACCTGAAGAAACAGAGTGCTGCTGTTAAAACTAATGTACTGACATGGAAAAATAGCCTAGGTAAATTATCAAGAGAAGAAATTTCAACCATTTTTTTTTACTGTGTTAAAATATATATAAAATTTGACATTTTAAGCATTTTTAAGTTTAAAATTCAGTGGCATTAATTACATTCACAATGTTGTCTGACCATCACCACTACTTCCAAAACTCTTTCACTCTCCCAAACAGAAACACTGTAACCACTAAGCAAGAGCTCCCAATTATCCCCTCTCCCCAGGCTCCTGATAACCTCTACTCTACTTTCTGTCTCTATCAGTTTGCCTATTATAGACATTTCATGTAAGCAGAATCATACAATATTTGTCCTATTATGTCTGATTTATTTCACTTAGCACAATGTTTTAAAGGTTCATCCCTGTTGTAGCATGTATCAGAATTTCACCCCTTTTATGGCTAATATTCCACTGTACGTATACACCACATTTTCGTTCATTCATTCGTGGATGAACACTTGGGTTGTTTCCACCTGTGGGACAGTGAATAATGCTGCTATGAACACTGGCATAAAGTACCTGAGTTCCTGTTTTCACTTCTATTGGGTTTACACCTGGGAGTGGAATTGCTGGGTCATATGGCAAGTTTTAGCTTTTTGAGGAACCAAAAGAATTCAGCCCCTCAACAACTGCACCATTCACATTCCCACCAGCAATGTATAAGGGTTCTAAATTCCTCCACACTGTCGCCAATGCTTTTTTTTCCTTTCCTTTTCTTTTATTAGAGTATAATCATTTTTTGTAAAAATAAAGTCAGTGTATATACAAATGTATTGTAAGAAAAAATCCATTGTTACACAACTGTTAACAATGATTATATTTCTGGGGCATGGGTTTACAGGATAGGTTCCTATTCAGACTTATATATTTTTCTATTTTGTAAAAGTTTTTAGGACAAATGTATTGCTTTTGTTCCAAAAAAAAAAAAAAGGAAAACAATCTTAAACAAAAATTAGCCTGAGACAGTTTCATGCCTGCTTGCTAATCTGAAACTGTAACACCTCACAGTTCTTGTGTTGTATATACAGCAATGCCCTGAATCAGCAGCAGTGAAAAGATCTGAGTCCAGTCCTAGCTCTGCCACCCTGGGCACTCAGTTTTCTCACCGCTATGCTCTAATGCACCTAGGACCAGATCAGAGTTCCCCATCAGTATGCCAAGGATGGGTTACAGCTGTGCAGACTCCATCAACCCCTGGGGTAGCACCAGAGCTCAGGGTTACCAGCAGCCTCCTCCTTTTATCCCAGTGCACCTTACAAAAATCATCATTTTCTGTGGGTGCAGGGATATGAAAAAGGTTGGGCAGAGGTAAATCAGGTAACCTTTAATATCCCTTCCCACACTGAAACAGAATTCTGGACTAACGACGGTAGCTAAGAAAAGAAGAGCCCTGGGACAAATCTGAGAGTCACTGACCACGAAGGAGAGACGAAGATCCTCCCTCAAGGGGAGAAGCAAGCACAGGGAATCAAGAAATGAGAACTCCATGGAAGAGAAGGCAGCTTGTATCTACTAAGTCTAATGTCTCACCTGAAGTCACAGGTCCTTGAGGAGATAGCCAGGGGCAGTGCCTGGAGCCATGCTGCTCTGGGAGAAGCATCCCGAAGTTACCTGCTTGGGCAGCAGACAAGCAAAAAACCTGACCTCTGTGGGAAGAGGCACTGAGGCCTGGCTAAGTGAAAGCCAAGTGAAATCCTCCTGTCCAGGTGTTCCCAGCCTATCAGCCGCCAACTGTGGACTTTGCCCTTGAAATTCAACTCCTGGGCTAAAGAGATAGTCTCCCAGGCTTGTCCTGTGTAAACTTGGCTAATCAACAGAACACACTCAACGCTGAGCCTGCCTGCAGTCCCCGAAACAGTCCTGCCAACCAGGTAGCTGTGCTGAAGGGCAGGGGAGAGCTTATCCTGCCATTAAGGTCACCTATCCGAAAAGAATCATGTGCCCAGGACAGGCATTTTCCAAAAATCAGTCAACAGCTGTTTAGAGACAAGCACACAGCTGAAAACCTCATGCAGAGGTGACAGGAATATTGTGTCCTAGGGACAGAGGGCACGAACCTTGACCAGGCTCTATTGATGTTATGGGGTTAGTGACCCAAGAGATTCTAAAGTGTAGACATGAAATTCTAAGTGAATGAAGAAGGCACACCAGTTAACAACTGGCCCTCTCACCCTCACTTGAATCCCAGCTGCTGAGCCTGTTAAGCAGTGGTTCCTAACCTCTAGCAGCAGCAGCAGCAGCAACTTAGAAACCTGTTGAAAATGCAAATTCTCAGGCCCCACTTCAGACCTACTGAACTAGAAACAAGATTTCCAGGTGAGTTGGGGGCAGCTCACGTCTGAACACCACTGCTCTAAGGCACTAGAGAGCTCTGTCATCTGGAGCACAGACCCTCCCTCCCCACCATCCAGACTTCCCTTACAGTCTGCTTTAAATGAGTTTTGGGGAACTGGAATATTACTTCTCTAGTTACACCCAATAAGACAGACAAGTTTCTTCCCACTCCAATTCTATCTTCCACATGGTCTCATAGGTTTCTTTTCTACCAACTAAATTCAGTTGTGTTCCTTTCCTGCTTTCAGAAGAACAATGATTCCCCAATTCCTGGAGGGTTCAAACACTTCAAGTTCTGACCTCCACCCATCTTTTCGGCCTCCTGCTAGCTCATCCGTGTGTCGCTGCTCATGGTAGGTGCGGGCTCAGTGAAGAGGTGCTAGAGATAAAAGCATTCTCTCAAGGAGTCTTTCCTAACCACAGAGCTTTTCCTTCAGAAGCAAAGTCGTTACTAAAACAGACAGGGATAGGGGGAACAGGAAAGCAGAATCCCATTACTTAAAAAAGAAATTCCTCTGTGTGTCAGGAATCCATGTTAAATCTGAAATTCAATCTCACCCTGCTCTGCCCTTCACAAGCTATTCCATCTAGCCAGTGAACCAGGCTGAACACAGATCTCATGAACACCAAGGACTGAAAGTTTATAAACACCCTATACATTTTCATTTCAGAATCCTCACCCTTGATTTATAGAATCCAAACAGGATCAGTCCCTTGAAAAAGAAGTATCTACCAACAGAAACTAGTCTATGTTCAATTCCCAGCAAGTGAAAGTTACGGCCTAACAAATTTCTTTCCTCAAACATTGCCAACAAACTTGAAGACTCTAAAAGAGACCTGTGAACTAGAAAATCAGAGTTTACTTACAAATGCTAGTTTACTGACAAATTACTTAAATTTTCCAAAACCAAATTCCATCTTCTTACTACAAAATAGGGGGATCATAATAGGACAACTAATGAGCTACTTGTGGAGTATCGATCAGAAAGATCACTCTTCCTATCCAGGTAAAGAGAGGTGATTCAGGATGTTTCCAAGTCTTGTCACACACCCCACCCTCCCCAGGTTTTGATATGCACTGGTAGTCTCAGTATTTAACCTGGTACTCCTTTCAGAAAAAGATGGAAAAAAAAACAAAAAAAAAAACCACTCAGTCAACCCCACAAACATCCAAAATCTATCCTAGCATCCAATGGGCAGAAAGGAGAACACGACAGTAAAACAACACTTAACAATTCAGGAAAAAAATGCTCATTAACTATTTTGGATAACTAAGAGGAAGTGGCATCAATCAGATGGGGATATAGAAAGAGCACATCCTTTGGAAACATACAGACTTAGATTTGGATTTTAAGCAAGTTAGCCAGTCTGAGTTCCTCAGCTATAGACAGCAGAATATCAACAAATTCGTTCATGGATTGTTGTGAGAATCTGCTAAAATGATGCAAGTGAAAACGCCTGGTAAAACACAATGTCTAGAATAGAGTAAGCATTCATTCTACAAATGATATACCACAAATCTAAAATCTACAGAAATTTTTAAAACACATATTGCTTGATCCCAAGAATTATGCAGAATTGAATTATATTTATTCAACTTCCTTTAGCTAATCATTTATGTGTCTATCCCCACTCCAGCTCCCTTCTATTTCCCCATATTTTGACACCTTAACCCTATTTGTGCCACACCTAGAATATAGACCCCTCATACTGGTTTTCCAAACTCCTTACCATAGCCAAGAGGCTCTACCTGAACTAGCCTCTACCATCTTATACCCCCCTACATCCACCTGCCCCCTATATTCTAACAACGACGACTTGCTGTTTTCTCAACATGCCAAGCTCTTTCCTACCTCAGGGGCTTTGCCTTGCTGTTTCCTCTTCCAGGAATGTACTTTCCCCAAATCTTCACATTCACAGCTTCTTCTCATCCTTGAACTTGCAGCTCAAATGTCATCTTCTCAGAGAGGTCTCCTCTAACTTCTCTTTTGAAAATAGCTATCAAGTTCCTGTTTCTTGGGCTTCTCTGGTGCCACAGTGGTTAAGAATCCACCTACCAACACAGGGGACACGGGTTCGAACCCTGGTCCGGGAAGATCCCACATGCCGCAGAGCAACTAAGCCCGTGCACCACAACTATCGAGCCTGCACTCTAGAGCCTGCGAGTCACAACTACTGAACCCCCATGCCACAACTACTGGAGCACGTGCTCCGCAACAAGAGAAGCTACTGCAAGGAGAAGCCAGCACACCGCAACAAACAGCAGCCCCCACTCGCCGCAACTAGAGAAAGCCTGAGTGCAGCAACAAAGACCCAACGCAGCCAAAAATAAATACACAAAATAAATAAATAAATAAATAATTTTTTTTTTAGTTCCTGTTTCTCTCTCTTTTATATCACCATTATTTCCTTCATGGCTCATATCACTATCTTTATCTCATTTATTAATTTGTTTGCTTTTTTACTTACTGCCCCCCCATGACACAAGGACTTTGCTGTGTTAGTTACCTCTACATCCCCAGCATAGAGAACTATGCCTAGAACAGGATGGATACTCATAAAGGTGTACTGAATGAATGAATAAATAAAAAGTTTCTAAACAAGAGAGGCAGAGTTGGACACCCTCCCTGCCCCCCAATGGGATCTCAAAGAAAGACTGTAAATTAAGAGAAAGAGCTGGGGAGAAATAAACCCTTAGGGAACACAAATGGATAAATCATCCCAACTCCCCCACTGACAATAACTGCTATCAGGGGCCAGGACGATGTCATAAGTGTTGCAATCTCCACAGCTTTCTTTTTCTCCCCACTAACTTTTCTTATTGTGGTAAAATACACGTAACTCCATGGTTTTCTCCCTTAGTTTCTACAGCTTCCCAGGGCTCAACTTCTTCCAGCAAAGCTATGGAGACATGTGACCTTGGGTATTTTTCAGATGAAAAGGACTCTGGATAGCATTGCTTTTGAAACCCACCTGGGTTTACCAAACAGATGTGGGTTTTGAGATTAAAAAAGAAGAAGAAGAAGAAGAAGAAGCTTTTCTACTTCCATGTAATGAAATTTAAATACAACAAAATTTTCCAGTTGTTCCTCATTGTTTTCTTTTTAATTTGACCCCTGCCACTTCCCTTTGGGCACTTACTCAGCGTTAAGAAAACCCAGAGCCCTTCTTACCACCAGTATCCTCACAGCTGGCTCTCCCAGCACAGTTGAGCAGTAACCCAATCCTGAACAGCAGTGATGACTCACAACCCAGAGAGACCGGGTCCCACAGAGGACAGTGCTGCCCACTCTATTTCAAAACCAGCAATTTATCTGGCATCTCCATTTATGTTGGAACCCAAAGGGGTGAGTAAATCTGGGAGTTAGAGGGGGGCAAAGAAAATAAACTTCAGTGCTCTCTTTCCTTTCTAGATTCCAAAGCCTCAGTTCTCTGAGTCAGTGAAGTCACAGACTGCAAACCAAGGTCACTGACATTGCCAAGTTCAACTCAGCTATCCCAGGTATTTTCCTTTCGCATTCAAATACCACACTTCTTTATAGGTGCCAGGGTCAGTCGGGTTCTTTAATTTCCTTTCCCTATTTGCATCCATTTGCCAAGTGACAAAGTATAGGTACACGTGGCTGTGACCTTCTTATTCTTAGATCCCTACAAATGAGTACAAGGCCCCACGGTGTGGTTTCTACACACTGCAGTCTTCACTTCTTTTAATCACTCCTTCAGAACACATGACAGGTCAAAAATTGTTAATAAACTAAATGAGGTGGGGGAGTCTGACATAACTCTGTGCCAAGAAAACTTACCTCCATAAGGAGTGTGAGGCATAGTGTTGGTAGCTGAAAGTACCGTCAAGGCTGAGCGTCTCCTGATTGTACAGGGAGCTACTATAGAGACTGAGCTCCTGCCTCTGGGAGCCTACAGAAGCAAAACTGCTGAGGAAATAAAATGTTTGATCCTAATCCACAGAGTTTGGTCTTCTAAAGCAAAAGGAACCTTAAATTATAAACAGGCTCATTCAAAGGGAAAATCTGTGAAGCACCTACTCCCAGGAACTCCCCATTCTGCCCTAGGCCAGCCTGGGTTCAGCAGGCCCATAAATTGGCACTGTTGATATGACCTTCCCAGACTCTAGCTCAACAAGAGATAACAACAAAGCTGAGAGCTTTGGTAGCACTCAAAGGAGATTTGAGGGACTTAAAACATGCTGCTAAATATGGCAGCAAAAGTTCCTGTTTCTTGCAGTTGAACAAGGAAATCTCTTTATAATTACACTTGTAGATAAGATGCACCAAGCTACTCGGTACTACTTCTTGTGAGGAACAGGTTAGAACCTCCCCATCCCAATCCACCGCTCCTCCAAGACTGGTCTCAGTGTGCACTGTCGGGGGCAAGTCTCACCTGGGGCTGTGGAGGCAACATGCCTCCTGGAAGATAAAGTGCCAGGAGCTTCTTATACAGCTCACTGTCTTAGCCATAACCATTTGCCTGGGGATGGTCACCACTCTTCATTCTCTAGCTCTCTCTGCTCCTGAATTTACACTCTCCCTCAGCCCACTTCCCTTCTTGCTCTCTTGCCCAGGGCTCTGCCACAGGACACGCATTACTCATCAGAGAGGGTCCTTTCAACCTAGATGCTCCTTGGTTCAGCCAGATTCCCCCTCTGGTTTACATAATTCTTTACAAAAGCAAGGTACAAGAGCTATGACCTCTGTACTAACAGGGGACACTTACTACCGCCCTGCCGATACTAGATATCTGTCCAAGACATGGAGGAAGGGGGTAGTGCCTCACATTTCTCAGCAGAACAAACCGGACAGACAGACTAGCGACTCAGAAACAAACTCTGCTTGGCTTACAAGGGAATAATAAATATAACTATAATGGCTCACATTGCATGACGTGCTAGATATGAGCTGCTATTCTCAGCACTTGACATTTAGGCCTCACCACGACCCTATGAAATAGTACTATTACCACCTCCATTCTACAGAAGAGGGACTGGGGCATGGGAGGCTAAGTACCTTACCCAAGGCGACAGAGCTGGGAGGTGGCAGAGCCAGAATGTGAACCCCGACAGCCCGACCAGGCTCTAGACATCACTCTTTCATTGGATGGCTCTTCCCTTAACACACAGGTTTGTCTCTGAGCACAACTGGCTCACTCCAGACTCTAAAGGAGAGAGGGTCTGTCAAAAACCACTGCCAGTTTTCTCCACTGAAAGAAGGAAACAGTGTTGGCCGCATTTATTCACAGAGCTGGTCTAAGCCTTTACAGCAGAACAAATGAGTACTCCAAACATGTGTTGACCAAAATGTTTCCAGAGGCACTAAGTGAAACCACCACCTCCTTTCTTACTGACCTGGGAGACCTTCTAACTTACTAAGGGCTAGAGCCTCTTTGCAAGTTGTTGCAACCAAGCCCTATGCAGCTGAGAACAAGTTCCCAGTCTCCAAGTTATACGAACCAAGGCAAAATGCTTCCTAGAATCCAGCTGATGGGGTTAAAAAAAAAAAGTTACCCAAATATGTTTTTAAGCATAAACTAAGTATGTTGGTCAGTTTGAGGAAATAAAATGTATCAAATATTTTACTTAGCTTCATAGGACTTTAGGGAAATCTAGTTGGAAAGATAAGATAATGCATATCAAGAATCAAGTCAGAATGTCAACGAAAACACTCAATCCAAACCTCCCACTTCCTGGAAGAGGAAACTGAAGCCTAGAGAAGCCAACTTACTTCCCCAAGGTCACCCAGCAAGTCATAGCTAGTGCCAGGACTAAAGCTCAGATCTGCTTACTACCTGGCCAGGGCTCTTTCTACTCCTGTATGCGGGCAGAGAAGTTCATAGGAGGGAGAGATCTCTAACAGCAGCAGCAGCTAGCATTTTTTGAGAGCATATGTGTGCCAGAAACTAAGCTAAGTGCTTTATGTAAATTATCTCATTTAACCCCTGCAACAGATCTTTAAGATGGGTCATATTACTCCCAACTTACAGATAAAAACACTAAGGTTTACAAAGGTTAACTCCAGAGGTCCACAGATAGTAAGAGGGGGTGCCAGACCATGAACCTCCAGAGCTGGCTGCAAAGCCTATGTTCTAAGCTGGGTCTTGAAGGATACAGGATAGAATTCACGGAAGCAGAGGTGAGGAGTGCTAGGGTAGCCAGTGTCCACAGCACTGACAGCAGCTTGGGAAGGGCCTCCAATGCTGCGTTAAGGAGGACCTCAAGGTCCTACCTGGGCCAGCCTGTGGGAAAGGGGCAAGCAAGAAGAACTTCTAGACTCCCATGACTGTGAAGGGTAAGCATCCTACAGGAGGGTAAAGCTGAGCCTATGAAGCTGGGTTGAGAAGGACCACGTCAGAAACTCTCCTGGGGTCTTGACAGAGAGATGAATAAAGTACAAAGTATACACTCCTTCTAAAAGAAGAATATGATTTGACTTTCCTAGCATAGTAACCCCAACCTGATTAAGAGATGCCAGCCTTACTCTCTTCAAAGAGCTGCTCTAAGTTGATAATAATAATGGAAAGCATTGAACATGTACTGCGTGCCAGGCACTGGGCTGAGAGCTTTACGTGTATCGTTTCATTCAATCCTCACCACAACTATAACAAGCTAAGAGTTATTATTATATCCATTTTACAAATGCCTCACAGAAAACTGGGGGGCTCAGAGAGATTAGATAAATTACCCAAGGTCACACAGCTAGTAAATAGTAATGTCAGATTCTAAACCTATGTTTATATGACCCCTGAGTTCCAGCCCTTAATCACTTCATTACACTGCATGTAAGATACTCTCATTATGTGCAAATAGTTCCATCAGAGCTGCTCTAAGGCAGCACCATACACTCACTGAATATCTAATAGTCACTGAGAGTTGAACAAACACGTTACAGGTTGACTCACTTAAAAGCAATCTATAAAGCTCAGTTGTCAGAACTCCATAAGGGAGCCTGTGTTCCAAGACATGAATGAACATACCAAAATCAGTTCCTCAAACAAAGCTAGAGTTCTAGAAACTAGCTGACTTTATAGTTTTCTTTCCAATTTTCCCATTTCCCTTTTCCCGTTCCCCACCCCCTGCACACACACCCCATGGTCTGACACTCTCAGAGAAGCCTAGAACACCCTCCTCCTATTTCCAGCCCTTTAGTGGGCTCTCTCCCATTACTCAAATAGTGCTTCAAATTAGAGTCTAAGAGTTGGACCCTCTTCCTTTTTCCCAGTCTAAAGCATGAGATGGCCATTAACCCTACCATCAAAACCTAAAACTTCAGTAGGTCTGTGTTTCTTCTCAGTCACACGGACAGAGGCTCACACTGGGGAGGAAATAACTATACTACAACAAGTAATACAATATATACATGGGATAAATCCCACACTTGATACTTTTTTAGATCCTCCCCAGCTCTTGGCCCAGACCCTCTGTATTCACTGACTAAATGGGTAAACAGACCAAGAGAACATATGGGCACCAGAGATGTCTCTGAGCCCAAAGAACAATGAACAGGGGTGTTGACCCCAGTGCCAGCTGCCCCCACCCACTCCTGCCCTCCCAGTGCTTGTTAGGACCTACACAACACTGTCTCCTTGAGACCCTGGGGGCAGTCCGGCATTCTGCTGTATCTCGAAGGCCTCCTAGGTCAGCCCAGGTACACCCTCTATCACCCTTCCTGTCTGTGAGAACTATCCTCTCCTCAATCCCCTTCCCAGGGCCTCTCTCCTGTCCCTTCTAGTAATCTTCCTACTGTTTCAGATCTTGTCTCCCATAGCCCTATGTTTATCTCCTTTTTCCCAGGTTCAAATAGTCCTTCATCCACTGTGACGCTTCCTATTAGCCAATCTCCAGCTCACACACAAATCCCTTCAGTGACAAGTCACACAGAAAAAGAGTCTGGATCTTTGAGAAACAGGTGGTTTCATGACAAACTCTTAGGAACAGGTCACCTTTGGTTAAGAAGTCTTCATAGCCTGATTGCATATAATTCACCCTTTATAGAGACAGTGCAATCTAAGATTCAGGCAGTTTTCAGAGAAGAGTATTGTGATCATTTCAACAGCCCCTCAACAGCAGTATACCTGAGGCAAAAAAAATGAGAAGGGATCTTTGGAGAAATCCTTCAATAAGGTAGTCTAGACTCATTCAGCATCTTCCTCTCCCCTCAACACACACATACACACATACACACATGCAGGCCAGTTTTCTAGGGCCCATGGCTAGAAACAGAGACCCTGGATTTTTTCTATCAGACAATATCACGTGGCATGTTCCCCTCAGATGGATGCACCCAGCATTTCACCCCACCCACCTATCGGGACAGGTGCACAGAACAGCCCCTCCCCAGCATAAAAGAGATGCACAGTCTCCCTCCCCACGCCCAGAAGAAGGCACTCAACTCACTCGTGCAAGTTTTCCCACAGAAAGAGAACTCTCTGCAGACCATGCCAGGTGGTCATTTTTTTTTTCTTTCATGCCCTCCTGGCCTCTTTTCCACTTTTGCGTGGTTCCTGCAAGGCCCCCTCCCCACAGCCTGCTCTCCCACGCTAAGGTGGAGGGACAGAAGGAAGACAAGCCAAAGCCCTGCAGGGCTGCTGCCTGGCCTCCCCCAGGCTCCACACACGTTCCCTTGGCTTGGCTGCCTCAGCAAACTCTCTTGGGCCCAACATGAGAAATCAGGAGTCTCCAGGGCAGTGACAGGTAACAGCTAAGAGAAGCAACAGGATGACATGCTCTCAGCCTCTCAGTCCTGCCAGCCTTCAGGGAGGTGCTTTGGACAGCCCAGGACTCGGACCCTCTACCTTTCTCAGGTTCCTATCTCCCGGAAGTAGTCCTTAGAATCAGGTTAGGTGGGGACGGGGCGCAGCCTCTCTTAGTCCCGGGCCAGCAGCGTGGCTGTGATATCTGGAGTTGGGGTGCCCGTCCAAATGGTACACCCAAGCCCTGCATTCCAGGGTCGGGGCAGAGCCAGCAGAACTGAGGACGGCCTTGGCCTGTCCTCCAAAGTATTTCAGAATTTCAACTTCCCTGGGTAACGGATTATTCTAATTTTACAGAGAGAAGGAGCCCAGGGGGAGAAAGTGCAGGAAGAGGAGTAAAGGAAGGGGGAGAGAGGGAGTAAGAACAGGAACGTTACTTTTTCATCCTTAAGGAACATGGAGGGGTCCGATTTGTGACTCAGCTCTGGGAAACTGGACTGACAAGGAGTGGGGAACAGCTGCAGCCCCAAGCTAAGCTGTGGACAGCTTCCCCTCAGGCTGGAGAGGCTGCTGTGACAAGATGCACCTGGAAAAAAGGCTCCGTTATTTAAAAAAAAAAAAAAAAAAAAAAAAAAAAATCTGTCTGTTCAGGGGCTTCTTCCAAGGCACTACTCCAGGGCCTGGCTGGCAGGTGTGCCCTTGCCCTACAACAAAAGCTGCGGCTGCAGGTGGGGTGCCAGCCCCTCCCTGTGTTCCCACCTAGTATGCCAGGAGCCTCCCGGAGTCTCTGAGGGCAGAGCTGGGACGCCCTTGCCCAGAGGCTCCACTCCCCTGCTATTCTGTTCCTTGCACAGTCGCAGGGCATATCGAGTATCTCTGCCCTTGGAATTCCCACTTCCTTGTTTCTTTCTTATTTCCCTCCATGCTGTAGCCACAGGTTCCTAAAAGAGCTGCCCAGCCCCCAAGGACCTTCCAGAGCAATAACGCTTCCTCCCAGTTAGAACCCTGCCTTTCAAACCCAAAACGGAGGAGAAAGACCTCCCTGCTTACTCGAAACAGTTTGCCCAGCAGAACCTAACAGGATGAGGGGACCAGCCTGGCAACCAGTAGCCTCTCTTCTAGCTTCTAAAATCTATGACTCCGTAAGCGCCAAGCAGCTGTGGGAAAAGCAAAGGGTCTCTTGGAATCCCTCTCCTCTATACTAAAACGTGTGAGTCAGGTGACCCAAGGAAAGCTTCATCTCTGAAGGATCATTTATGGCTCAAAGTCTACAGTGAACATCACTAAACTTCCCAACCCAAAGAAAGCACTATTTGTTTCTTTTCACATCTTGAAGAAGTTTTAAAAGGATTTTCTCATTTTTATTTATAAAGGCAAAAGAGAAGAAGGGACTTTATAAATGGGAAAACCAGAACAGAGAGCAAAGTGACTTTCCAGAAGAGAGAGGGACCATCCTTCAAGGGTCAATTCATAACATCTTACATTATATAGGACTTGACTTGTTTAAAACTACTTTCATGGAAATTATTTCATTTGCTCCCCGCAACAGTCCTATGAAGGGGCTATTATCATTATCCCCATCTCACAGCCAATAAATCTGATGGTCGTAGAGTTTGAGGGTCTTGCCCATGGCTACCTTTATGGTAAGTAGCAGAACCTGGCCACGGTTCACGTCTCCTAAACCCAAATCCATTATTCATTCTGCTACACCAAAAGAAAGATCATCTGCTAGCCCTCTTCACATGTGCGGGGGCCCTAAAATTGGAGGAGCTGCCCAAACACATCCACACGAGTAGAGGAGAACTGAGATCCTGGATTTGTGTTGTCCACCGAAGGGCCCACTGACTCAGAGAGGCCTCCTCCTCACATCCCCCAACCTGAGTCCTAGCCAACAGCGCCATGCCACATCCCCCCCGTTAACCGAGGTGTCAACCAAGCAGAGGAGCCCTGGAGTGCAGTGAAAGGAGGCATCACTTTAGAAGCGGCCCGTCTGAGGTCCAGGGCCATGGAGTTCACCCTTATGGAGCCTCGGGCCACAACAGTGATGCACACATGTCCACATTCAGGGAGCCCGCTTGGGGACATGGCCAGTGCTTTCATTGGCAAGCCGACCCGAAGTTAATCAGAAGGCCCCCCTCATTGTTTGCCAGAGTACAAAAGACATTCTGTTCAGAAAGTTCAAGAAGAAAAACCAAAGAGCCAGGATGGCAGCTGTTCCCTCATCCCACAGAGAAGCCAAAGGCATCCACCAAGTTTCCTGAGGCCCAGCAGTAAGTTTAAGATACAACATGGCTGAAGCGGAAGCACATCCCGATGGGTCTCCACTGCAGGGAGTGTCCACTGCGTTAACCCTCCTGATAAGATCACTGGCAACCTTAGCTTCCTCATCACCTATGAAAGTGCCTTTCTGGAACAGTCTCTTCTCCTAGGCCACAATGAGTTCACCACACACTAGTCCTCTAGGTCAGAACAAGTTTTACCAAAACATAGGACAAACAGTGTAGAAGGGTCGTGCGGCATGGACACTGCATGCCCTGAGATTTGGTTAAAATATTAACCAAGGAATCCATTCAGCACACTTCATGTCTCCTCAGGTAGCCTAGCTCTTAGCAGCAGCTCACTCTGAGATATCTGGATAAGAAACATCTTTGCAGGTCCCCCAGCCCCCAGACACCACCTGCCTCCACCCCATGTATTTTCTAAGGAAAGCCTGTGATGGACTTTATTAATGAAGGAGGACAGCTTGCTTCTTACCAAGCTACCTGGGGGCCAGAGAGAGAGACCGACCCCGGTTCAGATATCCCTAGGACAGGCCCTCTATCCTAATAACTACTCCGGAGAGACCTGGAGCTCACCACAGGCTCCCAGCTGAGTTAATTAGCTTTTTTTTTTTTTTCATTAGGTCAGACATAGCAGCACCAAGAGACAAAACAGACAGTGTTCACTAGAACAAACCAAGCCACTCAAAAGACACCGGAGTTTCCGTATAAGAACTACAAACACAATGCTGGAGTGATGATAACTCATTTTTTTCTACATAAAGGACTCTTCCTGTAAAATATCCTGAGCCTTTGTGCTAAATAAAAGTAAGATGATGATTCCTATAGTGAAGTCTAAACACCTCAGGTTCAGTAAGAGTGAGATCAGCTAGATCTGCAAAGTCAAGAAAATTGGCTGTTTCCCTCTTCCTTAAGCTAATAGAATCCAACTGTTGGAGCATGACATCATTCCTGAGCCCCAAACCCCGAGCACAGAGTACAGACACTTGCCTGCCTCCCAGAAAACAGCCCAAGACTGGCCAGGAAAGGAGGAAAAACAATCCAAGCCCGGAGCTGACCTTACCTGAAAGTCCCGGTGCTTTCCTGCCCACTCCATTCTCAGCAGTTTGGCTCACACCACAGTCTGTTAGGGAGCCCAGGGCCCCCAAATCCACTCGCTCCGGCTCGGATACCTGCTGCGAGCTTCCCACGGCTCCTTCCTCTGACCTTTCGTGGCGCTCCTTCCAGCCAAATGAGCGGAGCACTGCTGGCCGGCCAGGCCAGTCGTCATGGAGACCCTGTTCTCGCCAGCGCTCGCTCCCGATCTCTCCCTCCCTCCCTCCCTTTCTCTCTCTCCCTCCCTTTCTCTCCCCCGACCCCTCCCTCGCTGTCTCCCTCTCTCTCCCTCAGTTCTGGGAGGCTTTCTCGAAACAGCACTGTCTTTTGATCAGCTCGGTCTCTGCACGCATTCCACTCCTCCTACCTCCCTTCCAGTCCGACAAGGGCTCTGGGCTGCTCCTGGGAACTCGCTTCAACAGCTCAGAGGGGAGAAGGGAGAAGACAGTGAGTGGACTTGTTCTGCTCCCCACCAGCGTCTCATTTTTTTATAACTTGGAAGAGTCCTGGTCAGGGGGGGAGGGAGCTAACTGGAACACTTGGAGGGGAAGCAAGCCCTTCCTCTGGGTCCTGGAGTGAGGGTAGGAGGACCCAGATGCACTGCCTTGACTTGTTTGTGCACTTGGGATTTTCCCCGGCAGCAGCTGAGGCGGAAATGCATTCACCTCCCTGGAGCTCGCCTGGACTGGCCTCTCTTCTTACCTTGCTGCCTGCCCAGGCCGTGGTGATGGCTTTAACCAGTGCAGGGACTCATGGTACTAGCGCTGGTGCCAAAGCAGTCTCTCATCTTCCTGCAATGGAGAGGAAAGACACCAGGTCAGGTCCAGTAAGTGTCCTGGGCAAGTCAGAGTCACAGCCCAAGCAACAAATGTGATACAAATACAGCCTAAAGCCCAGGCTTTCTGTGAGCTGTCGTCATGGCCAGAAATAATATCAGTGCTGCTAAAGAGCTAGCACAGTGCCTGGGACACAGGAGGCCCTCTAAGTGTGATCCCCCGATGCATATTTCTGCTTTGTAATATATTTTTTAAAATATTTATTTATTTGGCTGTGCCGGGTCTTAGCTGTGGCATGTGGGATCTAGTTCCCTGGCCAAGGATCAAACCCGGGCCCCCTAAATTGGGAGCACAGAGTCTTATCCACTGGACCACCAGGGAAGTCCTCTGCTTTGTAATATTCTTTTACATGCACTATTTTGTTCGATCCCCAAAACCTTTTGAAGTATACTGGATAGATATCATTATCACCATTTTATAGATGGGAAAACTAAGGCTCAGAGGGATAAAATATCTAGTCCACAGTTACAAAGCCAGTTTGACAGTCGAAGAACTAATAGTAGAGGCCAGTCCGCTGCCCCCTAGTCTGGTACTTTCCTCTAAAGTACACTGCCATCTGATCTTACAAACTAACAGCTTTTTTGACAGCCAGTTATGAGATACAAGGCTGGGTTCCCTGGGGAAGATAGAGACTCCTTCTGAGTCGTGATCAGATAGGCCCTACTATCATCTTTTAGCCTGAAGGCTCTACAATGTGAAACATACAGGTGCACAGATTAGAGAAAAAAAGTCCTGCCCTATAGCTATAAATTACCTTCCACTTCTCCAAAGTACTCTTACAAATCTTGGCTCATCTGTTCAACCCAAGAAACCCAGAGTTAGGATTGGTATTATCATACTAATTTAACAGAGTTTTTAAAAAATCTAAAAGAGAGGTCAAATAACTTGGCCCAGGTCACAGAACCAGAAGATAACAGATCTAGAAATAGTACCCAAGCCTTTCAACTCTCTTGCGTATATTAAGCAGAGTAGTTCCAAGAGCACCAGACAGAGCAGGGGTCAGGAGATCAGGCAGTGCCAGGCTCCACAACAGCCGTGTGCCTTTCGGCAACTCACCTAGCCTCCCAGTTTCCACCTATAAAACCTATCCCCTGGGCAAGTGACAGGGCTGGGATGAGCATGAAAAGATGTGTGTGAAAGCATCCTCCTTCAGTCAGGCACTGAGCTAAGAACTTCATCTCAGCTGCTCTTCACCAGAAACAAACAAAAACCTGGGGCAGTTGGTATGCCCCCAAGAAGAGGCCACTGAGGCTCAAGGAAGACACTTTTCAATGTTGCTTCCCAAAACAGTGCTAGAGAGATCCTGATGGAATCTTTAAGGCTGAGATCCCTTGCAGAATTTCTGTGTTTTTGACTAATCTCCAATATACCACAAATTTCTTAGGACAAGATTTTAATTCAGTCGAGTTTAAAAGGTAAATATATGTCAGGAGGTAAGGTAGGAGGTGTGTCACAAAATACAACAGGAAATAACAGAACGGCACAAACCCTAAGTGGGGGGCACTGTTGCTTCAGTGAAGCAATCAGAGCTTCAAAGAGGGCATACTCAACCACCTACTAGAAATACCCAACCCAATACCCTGACCCAAGTACCAACTCAGGAATTCCTCATAGGCCCTAGTGTCCCCCACCCCCATCTGCAAAGGAAGACAAGATGAAACGGCAAGGGCAACACCATCAAATCACTCAGCTTCTCCCCCATCCCATTCCCAACAGGCAGCCCTCTGCTCTGCTCCTGAGGCCCAAAATGCACATTCCACTTGCCCAGTCTCCATGATGAGAAAGCAGAGGTGCTGCCCATTCATTTCTACAAGACAATAGTCACAGTTATAAGGTTAATACCAACTAATGTTTATTGAGCACCTACCATATGTCAGGCATTCTTCTAAGCAGCATGAAGGGACAAGGTTGAGCACTAAAGCTGATAACAAGTCAGTCTCTAAAGTAATGCAAACTTCAAAAAGCCCTCCAGACCAGACACAGAATGCGGGCCATGCTCCCCCTAGTGGCACACCGGGGTTACAGCGGTTCCTAAGGGCCCTCCCCTGGGGGGACCAGGTAGGGACATAGTAAGGGCCGTGTTACTGGGAGAACTGAAATCGGCTGCTTGGGTGCTGCTATTGTGTATAAGCTCCTTGAACTGGGCAGAGCAAAAGGACAGCTGAATCCTTCTGCTGCCTCTGCAAGGCTGGATTCAGATCAATCCTACCTGACCTTTCCGGAAGGATAGGGCTTTTACAGCCGTATGTGGTCTAGTATCTGCTGGGAGGCCCACATGCAGACTTGAGCCAGAAACCCAGGAGATATCCTTGCACATCCCTACCTCACACTCCCCGCAGCCAATCCACTTACCGACTCCAAATAATTCTACTTCCAAGATTTATCTTTTATCTGTCCGTTTTTCTGCACCTCCATTGCCACCCGTCTTTCCCCTTAACCACTGCGCAAACCTCCTAATCGCGCCAGCTTTCACTCTTGCCCTCACACCTCCATTCTCCACAGAGCTGTCTGAATCACCCTTTTACACCAAATCATGTCATTTCCTGCTTAGCACACTTCAATGGCTTCCCACTGCATTTAGGATAAAATCTGAATTCTTACCAGGACCTATAAGGCCCAGCATGATCCTTCTCCAGCCTCCTCTCCTCTCAGCACATTTCCTGCCCTCCCGCTCTGGGTGCCAGCTACACAGGCCTCCTTTTAGTTCCCCAAAGTGTCAGATCTTCTCCAGGCTGCTCCCCTTTGCCTGGGACACTCCCCCACACCCTAGTCTTCACCCAGCTGAATCTTACTCACCTGGCCTCAACTTGCCTCTCACCTCCTCAGAGAAGTCTTCCACGATCCTCCAGTCTAAATGAGGACTCATCCTCCATGGCACTTACCATAACCTGCAATTGCTCATTTGTGTGATTACTTGCTTCCCCCCTGAGTTCCTTAGGAGCAGGAACCTCCAAGTTTTGCTAACCATCATATTCTCTGCATTTAGTATAGGGCCCAGCTCACGGCTGGCACACAATAAAAATCTGCTGAATGAATGCATAAAACCCCCTTTCTTCCTGTCCAACAGGAAGAAGAAACTTAGAACAGCCATTTCACGTCACTCATTGTATCTTTTCATAGACTTACAAACTATAATTACATGTCTTTTCCTCATGTGCCTTGCCTGTGGGCTCAACCAGAAATTCCTGTAAAGTCTCCCTGTGGTTTGTTTCCCAGAACTTTCCTCGTAAGGTCACTCTTCCGGGGACGTGCTCCAGGGTTTTACAGCCTTTCCCAGTCCCAGAGTGCCCACTCACAGGCACTCCAGCACCAGTGTCACTGCCAAACCAAGCAGGATGCAGGAATGGCTCAACGCCCACAGATGAGAAGGTTCTCTCCCGGGTCAGCTCCATTCAAGGACAAAAATGCTTTCTCTCACCTCCACTGTGCAGGTCACTGTGCTTACAGAAAATACACTTTTACTTTAAAAAGTCATCTTATGTTTTATCATTTGGAGATGGGTGTAAATATGGTTTGAAAAAATGTTTTTCCATTACTAAAAAGAAACTGAAAACTACTGTCTGGGGGGAAAATAATGAAGGCCTAAATAATAGCAACAGCAGTGTGCCTAAGCCCAAACCCCTCCCGTGACAGACATGGCCACCAAAATCTGAAATCCCTTCTGGCTTCCTCTCCTGCCACACTCCCCCACGACCACCACTCCATTACAGGCACAGCCATCACACACCAGCTGGTGCTCTGAAAACTGCATTTCTCCTCTCCCTCCCCAGCTGCTCACACTGTTACCTGTTTCTGAGTGCCTCTCCTTCCCTAACTAGCAAAACCAAATGGCCTTCAAGGCCCAACTCAGCCATCACCTCCTCTGTGAAATATTTCTTGATCTCCCGGCAGGATCTGTTTGTCTACTCTGCAAGCCCACAGCAGTTTAGGATGCCTTTATCGTGGTATATATATCATTTTATCACTGCTACTTGCACTCCCTCTCCCCCACAGTTGTGAGCCCCTTGAAGTCTATCTACTTTCGTATTTCATTCAGAGTGGGCAACCAATTAATGTGTTCAATAAATGAAACACTTAAAAAGACTCTAAAAAAAAACCCCACAGGGCTTCCCTGGTGGCGCAGTGGTTGAGAGTCTGCCTGCTGATGCAGGGGACACGGGTTTGTGCCCTGGTCCGGGAAGATCCCACATGCCGCGGAGCGGCTGGGCCCATGAGCTGTGGCCACTGAGCCTGCGCGTCCGGAGCCTGTGCTCCGCAACGGGAGAGGCCACAACAGAGAGAGGCCCGCGTACCCCACCCCCCCAAAAAAACCCCACAGAAACAGCTGCCCCCTCCATTAGATGAGGGAATTTGAGTGGATAGACTTATATAGTCTATCCACTCAAATTCAAGAGAAGAAAAAAAAATTATATATGTGTGTGTGTGTGTGTGTGTGTGTGTGTGTGTGTGTGTATGATCATTAGGTTCTAGATTTGATCACTAGAAGAGATTATAGTCTTTTCTCGACCCTTTAAAAACTGAAATGCCAAATCTGAAAACACAGGAGCAGAATAAATCTTTTAAAGTCACTCCTTACTTTGGGATCATTGGAATTCAAGAAAAGAAAGCTGTTATCTCAATATTACTGGATCCTAGAATGCCTAAGAGATGCAGTATAACTTCAGATGCCTCTAGGGAGCCTAGCTCCCAGTGCCCACCAGACTGGGGTCCAGCAGCATGTCCACTGAAGACACCCAGTTCTACCCATGTGTCCTGCCCATTTTCCTAAATTGGGCTCTGGTTGCCATGTGAGTAGGCAGGTTTACACAAGAGCTCTTTAGGACTTTACAATTTTCCCTTTCTACCTCTGAGTGGCAATGTGGTTAAGAAGGGAAAAACTAAAAATTCAGGAGTAGAGAAAAGAGTCATCAGACCAGAGTCCAGGTCCTGGTTACAGGGCGGTGAGATCTTGAGCAAGTCCCTGTCCCCCACAGGGCCTCCGCTTTTTCCTGAATATAATGAGAGGGCTATTGGGCTGTTGGAACTAGCTGTTCTCCAATGGTCCCTTCTAGCTTCAATGTTCTACTGCATTGTTCTTTGGCAATCACCCAGACCCGTGGTTCTATCCTAGTCACCTAGTCCCCTTGCTTTCTGAATGAGTCCAAAGCAGCAGAAAGACTTCTTGTTTCAGGAGCTACAGAGCCTCCATCTAATTCTTTCAGCAGAACCCCATGGGGCTCTGGACTCATCTGCTTGGGATCAGATAGAAGAAGACAATCACCAACATAAGGCAACCTTTCCTGGAGGAAAAGATGGGAGATTCAGACTCCCTGCCTAAGAACAGCTGGCCTAAGAGAAGAAAGTCACCAAACACAGGGTGGGGAAATTAGGAAATGGCCTGGGAAGTGCCTGGAAGAAGACTGCAGCTCTGCCAGGGACTCTCATTCCTAGCCATCAGTCTGAGACAAAGCAGCCTTTACAAAGCAGAAGCACTGGCAATATCTAACGAAGTTCTCTTGGAAGACAATCTGCTTACTGCCAATCAAGCAGCCTCTTCATGGGCTCTACCAGGGCTTTTGCATCAACAAAACAAACACATTCCTCCAGATGGCAATTCCAGCCCTCCTCTGCCTGGGAACCACAGCTGGCAGGACCTCCAGTGTGCTAGCCACTGCTACACATACTTTGCTTCAGAGCCTTCCTGGGAAAACAGAGAAATACAGATTCTTTGCTCAAGTCCTGGCATTTTATGGTAGGAAATTCTTCCAGGTCCTTATTCCTGACCTAATCCCACCTGGCTCCGACCCTTTTCCCACCTACTCCCCTCTGACCCTGAGGCTCTGAACTCAGAAAGTGTGGGCTCAGCCTATAATTAGCCTAGATCCCACTGCCCTGTGGTGAAGCGGCTACTGGACATCTTCATGCTGGGTTGAGCACACTCTCCTTCTGTGCGCCAGCCTTCTAGCCCCAGTCCACCTCCACTCAGCTCCCAACCCTCAATATGAGGCTCAAAGTTCAGATCCCCAGGACACAAGGTACTCAGTGCCTTGATCCAGTCCCTCGGAGTATCTGTCACAGAGTGTATATATGGGCTAATTTCTGGACTCTCTCAAATCCACAGGCCCCTGACCACTGCTCCTTGTTAAGTACAAGCATTTTAACACTGGGCCACGTAAACACAGTCTTGGAGCCAGGAACAACTGGACCAAGGAGGCAGTATCCCAGACCCCCTCTAGAAGGCCCATTTATCCTTCCAGAATGGGCTTCTCATGTTTACTTGGCTCAGAACTCCAAGCTCAACGAGGATCTTACCGGTCATCCTGACTAAAGCTTCAGGATGAGGGAGGTAGGGTGCAAAGTGAAGGAAAAGGAGTTGGAGGAATACGAGGAATGTGCACTCAAACAGCTTTTCCATGATATAACCAAGAAAATACCTTGAGCCTCAGAAAGGAGTATCCCTTAGAATAAGATCTGGGCAAAGCTGTGGGAAATGTGGGTCCAGCCATATCACCTCCTCCATACTGTCTCCCCTTATTTTCCCAGGTTGGACTGGATTCTCTACCTCCACCCCCTGTACTCCCTGGAACAGTCTACTACTCCTGCATCTGCCGTGTTCATATTTTAGTGATATTTAGTTCATATTTTCGTATTTTAGTGCACCAAGGCTTATCCAGCTCATTTCTCCTACTAGCCTATGTCTTAACTCTGAAGCCTAGTTTAGGGTTCTGTACCGAGTACAATTAATAAATTTTTAACATATGAACTAAAGAAACCAACCAACTAATCTATCTAACAAATAAGGGATCAACAATGTCACCACAGAACCTAAACCATTTGGTGTTTAGCACCTCAGGGTGGCCCAAGGTTTTCAAGGTGTGGTACATATATACAGATGATTACAAGTGGTATAAGAACACTAAAAAAAATTTTTAATGCTCTTGTATTTATCTTAATGTGTATTTTTTTAAAAAAAGATAACCAGCTATTAACTCCATTTTCACTGAAGTCATTGAGTAGACCAATGCTAAAGAAGGTATATATGTTTTTTGCTTGCTTTTAGTTTTGTTTTGCTAAAATTAGTGGGTAAACGTTTAAAGAGAAATGGGATACTTACACAACCTCAAAGTATCTCTCTCAGAATATGTATTAATTACAAAGGCAGAAACAGGGAACTTGTCAGTGGAGAAACCTGGCAGACATTACCTTCACCAAGTGATCAAAGTTAACATTACTAGTAATAAGATACCCTGACATCATGTACCCCTGACATGAAGCAATGAGAAGGGCACTGCACTTCTGTGGTGTTCTTCCCCAAAATCCATAACCTTAATCTTAATTATGAGAAAACATCAAACAAACCAACTTGAGGGACATTGTATAAAATACCTTCCCAGTACTCCTCAAAAGTCTCAAGGTCATAAAAGGCAAGGACAGACGGAAGAACTGCCACAGACTGGAGGAGACTAAGACACAACACCTAAATGTAATGTGGGATCCTGGATTCCACCCTGGAACAGAAAAAGGACCTTAATGGGAAAGACTAATGAAATACAATTAAGGCTATAGTTCACATTATACCAACGTTAATTTCTTAGTTGATAAGTATACCATAGTTATGTTAGATTAGGGGACATTGTACTGTCTTTGCAGACTTTCTGCAAGTCTAAAATTATTTAAAAATAAAAAGTCGTGTAAAAGCTAATTTAAAGATAAATAAATAAAAGTATATATGGTACATATCATAAACATGGGTAAGAATGACTCAAGTTTGAGAAGCAAGAGTGGCCACCCTTCAAACCCTACCTCCAAGGAAAGCTGCCCCAGAATAAGAAGAACAGCTGTAGAAGAATATTTAGTAAAATGGGCAGTGTTCAGTTTATATTACTTGGAGAAAAAGTAATTATCCTATTTTGTTAAATATATATATATATATATATATATATGCCACATATATAATGCATAGAAAAAATGTCTGTATTGAAATAAAGATAACCTATCCTGAACCAAGTACAGATGGTATTTATTAAGTAGTAAATGGGATATAGCTCTTGGAAAGCATCTTGGCTAGATCAATTAAAATGCTCATATCCTGTGACTCAGTGGCCTCATTTCTGGGAAGCTGTCCTAAGAATAAAATGCCCAAGTATGAGGGAAAAAAATGCATGTTCCCAGCATTATTTATAATAATGAAAATTAGAAACAAACTCCATGTGAGTCATTACTAAATTGGTAAATGTCAAGTGTTTTTTGACCACTACCCATACTAAAAAATAAATTTTATATAGTAATACAGAATGTGCATGTATGAGAGAGCGTGTGTGCACGTGTGCATGTATACAAAACTGAACCAAAAAGTTTCTGCAAACAATACTTACCTTTACTATGTGTAATGCTCTCTGCCATTTTCTATCCTAATCTATTTCATTAAGAAAACAAAAAAAGCTTGTAGAGCCCCACTAGATTGATTCCCCATCCCACTAATGATGACCTGCAGTCTGAGAAACACTGCACTAGATGGACAATTGTGCAGCCATTAAAAGAAATGACTATAATCCACAAACTGGTAACAGTGATCGGCTCTAGGGAAAGAAAAGAGAAAGAACGTAGGAGGAAGATTTGCTTTTCACTGTACATCTTTTTGTACCTTTTGAATTTGCAATACATACACGTATCATTTATTTAAAAAGTGACTGTGAAGACTTTAACAGTATCAGACAATGCTAATTTTGTGTGACAAAGCTATAACTACATTAAAATGTAGAAAACACATACAAGCGAAAAAGGAAATTATACCAAAACAATAACCACATTAGCAATTTTTTCCTTCTTACTAAGTTCTAAATATGCCACATGGTTACTGTTTTACTTCTACAATTTAACATATATTTATTTTCTAAAATTAATGCAATTATTGGCAAGGGTACATAGGAGATTTCAAAGCTAATGGTAATGTTTTCTGTATTAAGCTGGATGGTAGATACATGAATACTCACATTTAAACTGTACATATAAAACACATATACTCTATATTTTAATAATATTTTTTAAACGAAAGATTGCAAAAGTGGACCATTTTTTCAGGTCTGCCTCTCCTCACCCTCAAACTCAAGCAGACACTCCAACAAAGTGTGGGACAGGATTTAAAACCATCAGTCAAATGGATACCTTCCATTTTGTAAACAGGTTGTAACATGTTAGAACCTGGCTTCTAAAGATTTCCATTTAGAACTTTGTAGGTGGGCTAGTTTCAGCGTTCCACTTTGTAGGTGGGCTAGTTTCAGGTTCCATTCACACTCAGGACTCTCTTATAGTGTGTTTTCTTGATTTCCCTTTCCCCCCTGCCACTAAGCCACTGTTTATGCCTTCATATTTTAAATCACATATAAGCTCTTCTGAAGGGACCATTTCTTATTCATCTTTGAACTTCCAACAGGCTATAATGCAGTGTTTTCTTTACACACAGCAAATGCTCAATAAGTATTTATTAAATAGGCAATATCATAGGCAAAACCCCAGAACAGAGCATATGAAACACGAAAAGTAGCAAGGACATAGAGAAGGAAACACTGATCACTGGAGATTAAATAAAGTCATGCTACAAAAGTCATTACTTTTATTTAATAAAGTTAACATGGAATTATAGTAGAGAATAAAGGAGACAATATATGTAAAACACTCAGCAATAGATAGTAAGTGGTCTACAAATAATAGTCTGGGGGTTTAAAAACTAATATGCACACATATTTACATAATATATATTTACATATGATATATATTATGTATAACATAAATAAACACATACATATGCACACACATATATCAAAGAATGCCAGGACACAATTTATCTGGACTTCAGAAAAATCTCTCTTGATCTTATGGATAAAACAGGAAGGCAGTGGCAGTAGCACAATCTGGTAACTCAGGACAGCTGGGTCCAAGCGGAAGAGCAAAATGGATCAGTATCACTAGGAAGGAGTACTCTGGAACTCCTAGGAGTCTGGACATTCCCATCTGTTCTAATCCTAGACTGGTCACCCTTTTTTATCAATGACTCGGGTAAGGCACACTTATCAGAAATGCATGTAACAAATTAATTGGGAGGGAAAATTAACATATTAGAGATAATTGCAAAAAAAGGGCCTCCACAAACTTAGAACCATAGGTTAAGTATAACAAGATTAAATTTTAAAAGGACAAAAGATATCATTTTACACTTAAGTTTATTAAAAAAAAACTGCACGACAACAGGATGAAAATGGTATAAGTAAATTTTTGTGACTTTCTGTTTGAATTTTAAAAAATGGTATAAGTGAAAGACACTTGAGGAATGGCTCAATATGAGTCAACTGATGAGTCCATGTGATTCTGAGTTTACTGCCTGACATACAGAGTCCAGATCAAATGAGGTCCATGTCTTACTTTGCTCCATTCTGGTTAGAACAATAGTGTATCCAGGGGACACACACTATATTTGCAGACCCAGGGGTAACAGGAGTCCTAATAATATCCCAGGCAAGTATGCTGAAGAGAAAAAGAAAATCAAGTCTGTGGAGTCCCTTAAATTGAGAAATAAGATAACATCTCTGGTTCATGAAGCTCTTAAGTCCCCCTACAGAACAGGAAGATAAAAAACTACCCCATGACTTACTCCCCATGGAGTCATCTCTGGGAACTAGTGGCTAAGATGAGATAAAGCAAGTTCACAGAAAGAAGAGACAGCTGAGTCCTGCCTGACCTGCCTTTTGTGCCTTCCACTACTCACATCAGAGCCTCTCATTTGGGGCTCTGACCATCCAAGTTCTAGTGAGGATGCTGAGAAGCTCAGGAATCCAAACAATTCTTACCCATCGTCTCCCCAAACCATGGTTCATCATGATCAGAATTACAAAGTGACGTTTTTAACCATCAGAGTGAATTCTTGTGGATCTTTAACCTTCTATACTAAGCTGTCATCTGATAGCTGTTGTGAGCAAGGACTCGGCTTTGACTGTTGTAACTGAAACATTAGACAGTAGGAATGCAGCAGTTCAGCTCCGTCAGGCATTGCTGGGACGTATACATACCAGCGTACCTCCCCGTAATGAGAAACTACAGTGGTTCTAAGGACTTAAGAAGAATCAGGAGGAGAGAAGAGCAGTGGCCCCTCAAAATTCAGTTCTTATCCTAGGGACATGGATGGTGGCCCTGGTCTACAGATGAGTGTCCTACTAAATAAACTTCAATGTCCTATGGTAGAAGATGTCATTTTTTAAACCCTTTTCTCTCTTTTCCCCCAAGGATAGGAACCTAGAAGTTTCTAATTTATGCAATGATTAGCTCCTTCCTTAACAATACATACACTAGGTGTATCCCATTTTTATGTAAAATAGAGCTAGTCTACCTTTTGTATAAAAAGAGGTGCTTATAAAACGTTCATTCACTTAAAGATCAACTCAGAGAATGGGTGAGATGATGAGAGGAAAAACAGAGGAATGTGGAGGGAGACAAGAGTGCAATTTAAGATCCTGAAGGACAGAAACAGGAGGAAGCTTGTTTGGAAGTCTGAGAATAGCATATCTGGGGGAATTCCTGAGCATTACTCCCTGGGATGTCAAAGAACATATCTGAGTACCACTTACCTTTGAAGGAAAGAAAAAAATTCAGAAAGCCTATATTCCTTACCTGGGTGAGCATGATTGTCTATACCCCATGTAACGGGTTAGCTAACGCTGCTAACGACAGCATTATTAGGAAGAGGGCAGAGTAAAACAAAAAAAACACACAAAAGGTCAAGGACTACTGTCCCCGGCACAGCAGTTGCCAGCAGAAGACTTCTTTCTCACAAGCTGTGGGACTCCATTAGCTATAACTGGGAGACACTGGCTCTCCTCAAACCCAAGCAAGCAAAGGAAGTCAACCACGTTAAGAGTCCTCAAGGTGATGAAAGACTGCAGCCACTCATCATCGATGCAGATAACATCTGCAATCAGTAATGCAGGGACACACCTCTTCCAAAGAAAAGGCCCACAGGAGTTGAGGAGGGGAAGTTTACTCAGGAAAAATCCACCAAGAAAATGAGGCATGACTGTGTCTATGTGCTTCCAAGAGAGTAACCACTGCTTATTAAATTAGTGTTCCTCTTCAGACCCGGGATTTCTCCAAACACAGCCCGCAGAAACATAGCCACCAGCCAATCACGAAGGGCCAGAGACCCAGAGACAGCTGTGAGAGCTGTGAGACGCAAAGAGGAGACTAAATTGGGCTGCAGAGGTTTGCAAAATGTTTTTGAGGACAGTGAGGGTGACCCCAACTCTATTTTTCTTTCTTTAACCATGCTCTCTCTCTCTCTGCTCTATGTCCTGCTGTATGGGGCCGTGAGAATGAACACAAGGGCGGAGATCAAGAGCTCTTTGAATAGAAAACAAGAACTTGAAGGGTAATTGACTGTGGAGGTGAGGGAGGGTCCAGAATGACTCCCAGGTTCCGGCTTGATCACTGAGCACCAGCCACCACAGCAGGGAATAGAGACAAAACAGAATATTCCAAGGTGCTATGCTGTAGTCATGTCTGAGTTTAACCAAGAGAGGAAGTTGCTCCAACACAGGAAGTTATCTAGACAAGACAGGCAGGAGTGGAGAGAACAGAGATGGAGGAAGGGGAATTAGACTAGAAAAATAGTTAAGGAGAAAAAATAAAAAAGGAAAGGAAGGAAAGAGGAAAAGGGGAATGGAGAGAAGTGCATGCATGCATGCGTGTGTGTGTGTGTGTGTGTGTGTGTGTGTGTATTTTAAGAGGAGCTGGGGAGAGGATGTGGATAACGCAAACAGCCATAACTCTGCAAATACTGAGTTCAAATATTGGCCACAGCCTACGAACAGCAGAGTGTGTCCTCTTCGGTAGTTAGGTTCTGGGGTCAGCATATAACATGAAAATCATGTGGAAACAAATTACTCTTGAAATTCCCTTAGAAAGGCACTACCCTGGAAACCAGCCACAGTCTCTGAGGAAACCGAATTCAATACTTTTCATACACATTATTTTCACACACTCTTAAGAATCTCAGAACCAGAGGGACCCAAGGAGTCCGTCCTCCTTATCTAGTGGTTCTCAAAAAGAGTTCCTAGCAGTAGAACCACTGATCTAGTCTGAAGCTTCTTGAATAAGCTTCATTTTGCTCAGAGAGACTGGTAATCACCTAATGTCACCTAACTAGACAGGACTTTTCTCTGACCCCAGACTCCTTCCTCCATGCTTCTCTTGTCTTAAATTTCCCCTAGGAGGTAGAAAGCCAAGATTGGAGGTCCCATTATAGCACTAAATAGTTGTGTGAGTTGGGAATAGTACCCTCTCCTTTCTTGGCTCTAATCTCCCCATCTGGAAAATGAAGCCAGATTAGATGAACTCTAAGAGTCCAGACAACTCTGAGATACTTACTGAATGAAAAAGTGCTTTGAAAAGCACTTCATGAACATAAGATATCATAATGGTCAACTCTCACAGGGCAGAAATGTTGGCATCCTACATCTTTCCCCTCAATTTTACCCTTAATATCCCATGTCCAGGTCCTACTTATTCTACTTTTGAATATTCTCTAGGATTCACCCCTTTCCTCTCTATTCCGGTTGCAGACGACCCATACTCTTTGGTGGGTCTCCTTACTGCCAATCTCTGTCCTCTCCAAAATTAGCCTACTCTCTGCCACAGGAGTGCGTCCCACGAAATTCCACTTTCGCTGCATCCCTTCCCATCCCCTGAGCACCAAGGCAGATGGTTGTCGCAGGGACCCTGGAAAGCCACACCCTCTCTATGTCCCTGCTGTTCTCCACAACCAGAACACCTCTCCTTTGCTTATATAAAGTCGATCCAACTTTCAAAGATCAGAAAAGATCCTGCCTCCGCCAAGAAAGTTTTCCTATAGTTTTAAGAACCTTCTTATTTCTGAACTATAAACACATTCACAGTTAGTAACCAAACACAGTTAAGATCTCTGTATTCTCTATTTGTTTAACAAATTTTGTCTCTCCCAATAGATGATAAATTCCCTCGGTGAGAAAAAAAGCTTTATATAATATTTGAATCACAATGTTGGTTAAGCTGAAAAATTCAACTAGTACTATTGACTGTTTGATGGCTGAAAAGCAAGATCTTTTGCCCTTGACCTTTCGCAGGAAATGTTGGGGGTGCGGGGAGTGGGGAAGGGAAGGGGCGAAATCAATACTCCCCCAACTCCTGAAGTACCTTCCCACCATTCCTCCCAACTTTCACCTATTCTGTTTGAACCCTCTATCACAGGTTCAAATCAACTTCTTCCCTAAGGATGAGTCTCAGCACATCAGAGCAGTATGCTCTGTAATATTTAGTTATATTTAGACAGTTATATTTAGCTCCATTCTTAATCCTGATCAGTCTTGATGAGTCCGCATGATAGCAGCAGCTGCTTACAATCCCTGACAGTGATGGGAAGGTAAAGGCAAGAGAGAAATGCAGAAGGAGGAAGAGCCAAAACTAGCAGGGATTTTGTAATATACATTTCAGATTTGGGCCCTTGAGAGAGGTCTGCTTCAAATTAAGCCCCATCTGTTCTCAAGCGCCAAAGAGGCAGGACATCCATGGGAAGGCTCTGTAACCTGTCAGCACATAGACACCTCTACAGGCCATGCCACTGAGGACTGCAAAAATGCTTCTCATCCTTAGGGAGCCAACAATCCGGAGGTGGGGACTCTGACTGGCCATCCCTGCCAAGGGATGCTAACATGTGCTGTCACCACCCAGAGTGTCAACGTAACCAGACTGGAAAGACACCCAGAAGACAGATGCTCTTACCTGCCTCTAAGCTCCTTCCTCACAAAAGGCATCTGCTGCACCCATCTCCAGAGCCAAAGATCACAGGAAACCGAGCACTAATCTTCCTCCTCACCCGCTTCCTTCCAGAGTGGCAAGGAGACAGGGAAGCAAGTCAGAGAAAGTTTTAAGGAGAATCAATACCACACTGCACCCCATGAAAAGCTAGCTCCTGGTCCCAGGACTGCAAGAAGGGGCAACTCCACATTCAAACTCCTAGTTATCTCCAGGGGCTGGTCTCCATGGAACTGCGCCCTAGCATTCTGCATCACAGAGGCACGAAGCAACCGCACCCCACAGAGCCCCAGAGGCAGAGAGTTAGGCAGAAAGGAATGCAGACAGCTTCCCAGAAGTGCCCAGCAGAGAAGGAAACCAAGAGCTTACCACAGCTTCCTGGGCCCAGAAGGGGAGGAACTAGGCTCTCAGAAGAAAGACTTCAGCAGCTCAGAGACCTTGAAGGTCTTCATATCTGAAAACCCAAAAGCCGAGAAAAGTACCGTGGTGAGAAGACGCCTGGACAGAACAAGCCTGGGCTGGCCCCAGATGGCTTCCAGTAAGCAGTGGCTACGCTGAACGTGAGCAAGAGTCTTAGAGAAACCCGAAGCTATTGATGGTCCCAAAGGAACCCAAGGCAGGCCTGGGATGGGGATGTCTGAACCACCTAGTATAAGCTTTTGCTGGTGGCTTTACCACCTGCCTTCCATGCAGGGGCTTCATTTTTTTCCACATCTTGGGGGAGGAGGGTGGAACGAGAGCAGGTACCCAACATCTGACAGGAACACAAAGCTAGTCAGCAGATGGGCTTCATAGGCTCCAGTGCCTCCCAGCTCTGTTCTCTTTGTCATGCTCCAGAGGACACAAAGCTTCTTCCATTCCTACTGTGAGTTGTAGGCTTCCCAAGGAGCCCCACCACAGTTCCCAGAAACCCATAGAGAGGCAAGGCTGAGCGAACAGGAAGATCTTCCCTGCAGACGTGCTTTCTCCAATTTGTCACATACTATGGTTTTCTGAGGCTCTGTTCTAGGATAAGCATAGGGGAAGGGTCAGAACATAGAAAGGAGGTGATTCTTAACGCCCTCCTGTTGTATACTAAGCAGCCACATTAAACATATCCAATGAAAATAATCAAATAATTTTCATTGAAAAATGAGTTAAATCATAAACTGCTTTCCCTTCCAAGAAAAGGGCAATTCCTAATACAGATTCCCAAAAACCCAGACAATGTTTCTCCTTCTCCTCTCGTATCTAACCCCAGTTTGGAAACCCTCATCAGTTGTCAGCATTAAAACAAAATACACACAGACACACAGAGACACACACGTCTGTTCACTCCTCAAAGCTTTGTTCCCACAGCCAAGGTTACAAGACCCTTTCCAACTTCAGGTCCCTGTGGGGACAGCAGGAGGCAAGAATTAGACGAAGGCTTTTCCCAAGCAAAGGCCTTGTCTCCCAATAGGATTGGGGGTGGCTTTAGGCACCCCCAAGTGCAGGAAGGAGGCTGAGCACCTGGAATCCCCCCTTCCTCCACAGCACCAGTAAACCAGCTGATGTCATCTCTCTGGTAGCCATATGTCTGCCTCCCAGCCTCTGGGATTTTGCCCATCCTCACCTCAAAATTGCAAAATAAGTGTCTGGAGCTAGTTAGTTCAGTTACTTATAGCCTGGTACCAGTGAGACAAAGGTGAAAGGTTTGTTCCTTATACAAATCATTAGTTTCACCCTGCCCTGTGGCCATAGGTTTTACTCCCGTACCTTGATCAAAATGCATGCTGCTTTTTGCAGAGACGAGACCAAAGATGAGCTCAAACCATCTCTGGGCACCACAGAAAGAAAGACAAAGGAAGAGGTAATCAGCTACCGACCTACTTCTTTAGAACTACATGACATATACTATCCCCAGGCAAAAACATATGGATAAACTTTCCCACTCTAACAGGAAATTCTCAGTCACTTGGAACCTAGTAGAGCTTGGAATTTTATTCAAAAAATTGTTCCATTTTCCTGAATTATTCATTCCACAAAGAGATGCTACAGTTTACACACAGAGCACAGGGACATCATCAGTTTTCATAAATTGGCAGCAGATTTATCCCACTGGAAATAGACACAGCTTCAAACTAGAAGCTTTCCATTTAAGACCTGACACAGCAACACAACAAGAATGTATTATTTCCTACTCAAGAATAGGAGCAGATAATTCAATTAACTCCACTAAACAACATGTTTCAAGAATGTGGTCCTGTCACAATTGGATCATGATATTCAAAGTAGGGGGACGTCTTCAGGTTTTAAGCTAAAGTATTTCCTGAAGTTACACATAGCAAAAAAAAAAAAAAAATAGAGAGGGAGAGGGAGAGAGAAGAGCTTAGTCAGGCATGGCACACTCCAGTACCTCCAGCTGCCACGCAAAGACTCAGACCAAAGGAAGGACCCAGCTTTCCTGATGGAGCACCAGGCCTCCTTTGGAAGCACTTTTCTTCCTCTCCTTATGACAGGAATGGAGTCGGCCCCTTCCACAGCAATATCACCCTTAGGGGCCAGAGGATGAAGACTGTTTTTGCACTGAACACTCCTTTGTCAGTCAGTCACCTTTACGAGTTGAAGAAATTTTCCCAAAGAAACAATATTAGATATGGTAGCTGCATGCCCAAACAGGCTCATTACTGAACATGGCTAAAATACTGTTTATATAAAGATACAAGAAAAATTACCTGTGTAAATAAATACTTGCAATAAAACAAAACATAAGAGAAATAAAATTAAATAATTTTTACATATCCCAAAACTGTGGTCCCGGAAGAAGGACAGATTAATTGAAAGATAGGTATTTTTAAGGATTCCAAAAGGTATTCACAAGGACAAGACTGATAGCACTGATTCTTCACATCATCTCATTTCACTCCCAAATGTGTGACTTTCCTTTCCAAAGTATTCTTGGTATTATGCTTATCAGCTATGACTGGGGCTAGCTTTCACTCCACAATCAAAGAGGGAAGGGGACAAGGAGAGTATTTCTTGAGGTGACTACGCAAAATAGGTAGAAGAGAAAGAGAGAGGAGGAAGAAGGTTAAAGAGGATGTGAGTAGGATTTGAAAAACACCTACCTGAAAGGGAACTATGAGCTATGACTCGTGAGAAACACGGAAGGCAGAGGGTTTGTGAGTATCCAGGGCTGAAGTGGCAGGAAGGATACATCGGGCATTACGTGACAGCTATCAGTTGGGCCATCTTCCTAGGACAAGTTGGTTTAAGAACAAGTGAGATGGGGGAAAGTACCAAATAGCCAGACATGGGCTCACAACTCTTATCAAGCCCCAAATCAAACCATTATTTTGCCCAGATGATGCTGGCATTCACAACAAACACATCTATAGAGCCTATAGGAAATGGTTATGCCTGTTCTCTTGGAGCTGGATGAGTTGGAGTACCTAGTTACCTAAAGGAAAGGAACTATCCCAGAGCTCCACATCATCTAGCTCTAACAGTCCCAGTAAAGTAGAAGGCATCCTCACTGGTGATGTAGGGTCAGGATGGAGTCAGAGCATATAGAGTACATTAAAAAACAACAACAACAAAAGAGAGAGAAAGAGAGAGAGGAAGGAAGGAAAGAAGGAAGAAAGGAAGGGAGGAAAGGAGGAAGGAAGGAAGAAAGAGAGAGAGAAAGGAGCACTGTGGTGTATGTCACAGGGACTTAAGATAAATTAAAGGATTGCAGAAGAGCAAAGAAGGCCCAGTTGAACGCATACAGAGTCAATTATGTAACTCTTTTCCCCAGAACTACTCTACTCAGTTCCATGACTTTCTCTAGCAAGGTGCAGCAGCCTGAGAGCCTGAGAGGTTGGGTGTAGCAAGAGTGAGTGCAGGTCCTTATCACTAACCCTGCAGGGACAAATATCCCTTTGAACTCATTTACCAAAGTTTCTGCTGATTATGCCTGACAAAGGATCACAGGGCAGCAAAAGACTTTGGAGATTGTCTTCCAAATCTGCACTGGAGGAAACCAACACAAATCTTTAACTGGAAAGAAAAAGTATAAATTGGGCAAGACCTGATTAAATCCCAGAATCATTTCAGAAGGGGACAGGGAGAGATCAGGAAGAAATGAAGCTCTGCGTATCTGAGTATGTGTGTGAGAGCTATGGTTTACATAGGCAGATGCTAAACTACTTTGTTCTTCAAAGACTTGCCTCTCACGAACACCAAGGGGGCATCTCTCAGTTCTTTTGTCTACTTTTATTTCCTAGTTCCTGGTGATAGGATCCCCCAAATATCACCCCCTTCCTTGCTGGAACCAAACCATACCACCTTCAGGACACAAGAACTGGAACGCAGCCATGCACAGAAGGAGTGATCAACAAATGCAGAAGTTGGACATGTTAGCAAACATTTAAGGTTTCTGGAAACTACTACTTCCAAGGACCATTCTCCACATGATGAGGAAATCAAAGCCAGGTGAAGATCTGGGCTGAGTTTCAAATATTTCTGGGTTTATGAAGGAGGTGGAAGGTGGGAGGCAGAATTCTGGAACTGAACCCACAAAAGGCCAAGCCTCCCACACCTCAAGGGTGACAGAAAACAGGTGTGGACCTAGAGCAGCCCCAGTGGTGGACAAGGCAGTTATCACTTGAAGTCATCCTTGTCAGAGAATTTCCACCACTTTGTTATCACAGTTTATACTTTTTCAAAGTGTCTAGACATATTCATTTTATCTATATTTGGATGTGAGTTTCCTTCTGGCTCCACTAATGATGGTCATGGTCACGGTTCTCTGCCTCTAGCCCATCTACTCTCCTTGATCCCCCCAGGCTTATCCTCTGGGTTCCTATCTCCATAGATTCCTGTCTTCTTTATCATAAGGTCCCTTTTGACAAAAGGAAATGGAGACATAGAAATGTGACTTGCACAAGATCACACTGCAAATTAGTAGCACAGCAGGGATTAGAATCCAATTCTCTGAACTCTAGTCCAGCACTCTTTCCAACTGACCACAGTACCTCTGTTATAGGAGAAACATCTGCTCTGGAGCACCAAGACCAAGAATCAAAACAGTTTATCTGCATGTCTTCTTAAGCAAAACAACACAGCCAGAATGTTTGGCAGAGACTAACTAAATATTTCCTCTGTGATCTACGCTGGAGGGGAAGACTGTGGGAGTGAGGTAGGCACAGAACACAGGGAAACTGAAGAGAAAACCACTGCAAAGGCCAGCAGATGGGTGACAAAAGAGGGAAAATGTAATCTTAAACTGAGGACAAGCTAGGGGCAAAGGAATCAGATTTTTTCTTTAACGTTGAGATTTAAAAATAGGATTCTAGATCTAAATGTGAATGTAAATAGACTGTCATCTAAGAACTGACCAATCAGAAGCCAGAAGAAAATATATCACAATATCAAGTCATAAAGACAGGAATCTATGGGAGTGAGATGGGGTCGCCTAGGAACTCAAGGCTAGAGGCAGAGAAGCACTACCGCGGAGTATCACTAGCAGAACTGGAAGGGAACTCAAGGGACCTAGACAAGGTTCTTCCAAAAGGAGAAAAAGCACCAAGATCATTCAGCTGAAAGAAGGCTGGGGGAACAGAAGAAGTCACTATACAAAACTAGGTCCATTGGTTTAAAAAAAAAAAAAAAAAGAGAAAAGAAAAAAAAGAAATCTACCTGATGATGCAAGAGAGAAACTCTCCAAAGAGTGCGAAAGCTGTGGAATGGGAAAGTTCTTACCACCAAGGAAATGCCACTTGAGCTTTCCAGGAACCTTTAAGAAAGAAAAGGCTTCAAAGGGCATAGGACTCCTCAATTGTGTTAAATGAACAAAAAGAAAAGGGAGGCTTCCACAACAGAACAAAGAGGTCTGAGGCAGGCCTTCTACCACTGCCCCTGGGGGCAAAAGGGTTTTCTCCAGCACTCCTGTGACCAGTTATCTTAGAGAGCACACAGTGAGGTCAGCCTCAGAGAGGCTGTTGGCTGTGCCTGCATTCTCCGTAGGCAGGCTGACCTTGGGAGCAAGGACGAGGTAACCTCACCAGCAAACGTGGCCACTGGAGGTCACCCTCCAGCTGGAGGAAAGGGAAAGAAAGAACCTGGAGCTCTTACCCTCAACAGGTTTACGTTCTATTTGAGCAGCCAAGACACACATCCCAAAGAACTAAGAAATCCTGCATCAACACTTTAGCTCAACAAGCTCCGATAAGCCATCCAGCCTCTGGGCTTGGAAGACTATTCCCTTTCTTAAAGGAGAGTACTGGGCTTCCCTGGTGGTACAGTGGTTAAGAATCTGCCTGCCAATGCAGGGGACATGGGTTCGAGCCCTGGTCCAGGAAGATCCCACATGCCGCAGAGCAACTAAGCCCGTGTGCCACAACTACTGAGCCTGTGCTCTAGAGCCTGCGAGCCACAACTACTGAGCCTGCGAGCCACAACTACTGAAGCCCATGTGCCTAGAGCCCGTGCTCTGCCACAAGAGAAGCCACCGCGATGAGAAACCCGTGCACCGCAACAAAGAGTAGCCCCCACTCGCCGCAGCAACTAGAGAAAAGCCCGCGCGCAGCAACAAAGACCTAAGGCAGCCAAAATTATAAATAAATTAATTTTTTTAAAAAAGGAGAGTACTGACAACTAAGGCAGTGATGGGCAAATGAGAAAAGGTCTAATAGTCACAGAACATATCAAAAGGTAATTTTAGGAGACAGAGGAATTGCTTCCTGACTGTGAACTTATTCACTCACTAGGCAAAGTCTATGAGACAAGGAGCTAAGCCAAGGAAAGTATTTTAAAAGGATGGAGGGAGTGGAGAGGGCAGCTCTTCCCCAGGTGGAAAAATTGAGAAGGCAGACAAAAGGAAGGAGTGAACTCCATGGAAACAGGGAAATCCCCCACCCCAAGGCTTCATGTGTAATCAAAGGCAGAAAGGACCAAACTAATGTAAACAGGCCAAGGGAAGCTAATGTGCCCTTCTCCAGAGAGGCCAAAACACACACTTCCCTAGCATGGCCCTGGAAATGCAGAAGTTAGGTGTTCCCTTAGATGAGAGAGGCAGCCTGGGGGAGTTGGGGAATTCCCAGGCTGCTCCCGGGCATTTTTTTCCTCGGAGTTCCCAGACACTCAGAGAGTTCACAAAAACTCCCGGGCACAGAGACCAAGTAGAAGGTAGAGCTAAGACTTTACTGCTTGGAGGAAAATGCTGTTTGCCCAAAGTTCCCACAAGAGAGAATCAGAAGAAAATAGCCAGGGGGAACAACAGGACCACCTCCAAATCTGAGCACCTAGGCCACAAGCCTGCGGGCTTCCCACACTCCTCCTTAGCTCCAATGCAATAAACAGCTGCCCTGGAGAAAACAATGGGCCTTTGTCTGTGCCTCTGCCTTTAGATTATCTTGGAGAACCAAACAGGATAATTCCTTTAGAGGAGTGGTTCTCTTAAATACTGGCCCAGGCCATGATTAAAGTTTTTATCATGTATAGCATCCCTCTCAAATTCCTACCTGATCCACAGTGGGCAGTAAGGGTCCCGTGCAGCCCTGGCCTGGTACATGAATCAGTCGCAGACAGGTTCTGGCCGCACTCTTCCTGGAGCCCTCACCAGTCAGACACCAGAGCTATGACTTCTGCTTTCTCCTTGGCCTGGCCACAGAATTAAAAGCCGAACAACTTATCTACTTCTCTCCATTCACCAGAATATTCCATGCTGTGTGAATTACTCTGACAGTTGATGCTGTTTTCATCAACATACCTGTTGAAATGCACTATCAACAGTAACTGTGATAAAGTGTGAAACAAGCTGGACAGTCAAGCTTCTCCAGATGTTGTACTAACAAATAAAAATTCCCCAAATGACAAACACATCAATAAATTTTATGTTGTAATTTTTCTTGATTCAAGATAGTTTAAATCTAACCTAATTTTGTAAAAGAGGAGAATTAGGTGCTTTCTTGCAAAGAGCTGCCCTATTATCCTGTTTTATCTATTGTTTTTAATTTATTATTCTGGTTTTCAAATGTCCTTTCTTATATGATGTGATGATGGTAGGTTGGGGGTTTCTGTTTATTTTTGGCCTCTTTTCCTGGGAAAAATATCTTAAAATCTAGGAATTCTATATTGGCCTCAAAAAATAAACAAACAAACAACTGTGTTTTATGAAATTCAATATCCTATAGTATGCTAGTCTTTTCCCATTTTCCTCCACAGAGACAACTGGTGGCAAATGAATTGAAGAGCAATTTCTTTCAAACGACCAAGGACTGGATGCCACAGCACAAAATCCCTTCACATGAAACAGAGACAGTCTGAAGAATTCCTAGTATCTTCCCCCTCAAGACCTCTCTCCTCACCAGCATTACTCCTCTCCCCAAAAGCCTCCAAATAAAGTGTACTCAGAGTTTTTCAGAACAGTTAGCTGGATACCATGAGTTCCCTAATTCAATCCAGAAGATCGCTCAGTTTCCATGATTTCAGCACAAAGCATCATCACAATGTAGTGGAAAGGGCTTTGGAATCAAATGAACCTGGGTTCAAATGTGGGATCTTGGGAAAGTTACTTGATTTCTCTGAGTCATGATTTCCTCCTCTTCAAGACAATCAGTGGAATTTATGAGAGTATCAAGCAGTGACTGGCACAGAGTAGGTCTCCTGCACTGACTCAGTTCTTGCTTGACAGCATTCCCTCCTACTGTCCCCCAAGAGCTAGGCTTTTCAGAGAGTTCTTTGAAAACAGAGATCTGGAAATAATGAAGCCAAGTACAACTTTTTCCCACAAGAACTCAAAGTCATGCGGCTTTCCTTACCTTGCCTTGCTAGTTACATTCCATAGCTGTCCACAATTCCTTTCCAGCCTCTTTTGGAAAGGCCGGGGCACCTATTTTATGGTATAAATCCCCCTCTTCTCCTTCTTAAGAGCCTAGAAGAATAAATAATTAGGTGGCTCAGGGTTCTCTAAGGGCAGGGCTTTCAGTGTCATCCTAGAAAATATTAAAATGTGGAAAAACCACTCATCTCACCACCTCGTGTTTCTGTGTAGTATCGATTCAACCCTTCTGGAGTTCGTTCAATCTGCTCTGAGCAAATACTGAATCAGGTCTCTAGTACTTTGCTGAACAAATGTTCCAAACAGGCAACAAAAAAAAACATAATCAATTTTTTCAAGACTACATACAGCCTCATTTTATAGTACTCCTATTTTGATCCCTGTTAATGGAAGCCTCTCCATCAGGAAAGCAAAAGAATTCCCAGTACCAGATGAGCCAGAAGAGTGACCTCACATACTACCTTTTCCAGGACCATAGAATTTTACACAGTTGAATTCTTTATAACAAGGGTTATTTAGTCAATGTAAATGTTAAGCTTGATTTAATTTGCAGAAATTTGTCAAAGTTTTTCATGTAAACAAATTCATAAATCGGAAAAAAAATTATTTATTGGTCCAAAGATCTCAAATTTCAATTCCAAAAGTAGAGTCACCCTTTTAAATGACAAGCAGATGACCTCAAGCAAGCAGGTGGCCAAAGGGGGTAAGAGCCCTTGGACTCCAGCACTAGTCTCAGTCTGCCCATTGCTACTAAGGTAACAAAACCTGTAAGAGGAATAAACCCTGGGTGGGCCTCATTTTACTCCCCTACAAAATGTAAACAAGGATCTCTACATTTGTAAGAAGGAACAGAAGATTACCAATAAGGAAAACAGTCACTGGGAAGGAAGCACCATTAATGGATCGCTCTTGCCCTCACTACCTCATGCCTGGCCAAGAGCTCCCTCCCCATACCTCCAACCCCACTGCATCTCCCTTTTGGGCCATCAAAGTGTACTTTCGGGCTGGCTTTAAGTCGCCATCTGGTTCATGCCACTCCTGCCATCTCCCCCAAAGTTTTCATGTTCGTTTATACCTCTGGGCCTTTTGCATAAACTGTTCCCTCTTCCTGGAATGCCTTCCCACCTCTATTATGCTAGCCAGCTCAAAGAGTCCCTCAAGAGTCGGTCCCCACAGCACTGCTTCTAGCTGCTTTCTCTGACCCTGGGGCTTCCTTTGCATCTTTTCCTTATTATTCTTCCCTATCCTTGCTATCATACTCTATTGTAAATGTTCATTTTTCAAAGATGCCCTAAGTGAATTTTGCAAAACAAGTACTCCTTCCATATATTTAAATCAATATTTACATTTTTGCATCACAGATAGTAGTAGTAGAGATATACCTTCTGGCACATCATAAACATTGACATTTTAAAATAAAATTACTACGTTACTCTCTTAAGTGAATCCAAATGAATCCAATGAAATCTAAATACCACAGTGATTTGAAATCTACCATCATTCATTTAAAAAAAAACATGAAATTTTATACCATTCTTTTTTTTTCCATATACACTTATCATTTTTACTTCCTCCTCAGAATTTTACCCTAATATTTATGCTTGAAAATATTTTACTGGTAAGCCTATGATACTTCTCTGCATTATAAGTATTATATATAAATTGATATATATAAATTTTTTAATTCTCCTATAACAGTAAGCTCTAAATGTTAAAAAATTTTTTTTCTTCTGGATTGGGCTTCCATTACCTTTGTTATTAATATACAATTGATCAAAACATATTACAAATTTGTATTATTAAATATAAAAAGTAAAACTGTATTGCAAATACATTAATTTTCCATTTTTATAGTTGCAAGTGCCAAGAAGCTCTGTTTACATAAATAACTAGACAGGAATGAAGGAAGTTTTGTTACAGTAATATCAGTCAACCTTTGCACTCCTGAGCTAAATGCCAAAATTAGACAGTGGTCTATCATCAAAAATTATTTTTAATGATCTACCAACTGACAATTCTTTCAATTTTGTTGAAAGCAAAAACTAAAACCCACCTGATTTGTTAAAGGATTTGTTACTCAGAGTCACTCACTTTCTCTAAAAGTATTTTTAATTGCTCCTTTGCTAGCCAACTGGGAAGTTTTCACACAGCCCGCACACAAACGGCAAGATTCAGGATGAGAAATGCTATGTCTTCTTTTTGTAAAGTGAGAGAAGAGTGACTGAGAAAGGGGACATCTTGAATACAACTGTATTCACAGACCTGGAGGCTGTAGAACCAAGCAGCCAGTGCTCCAGAAACAGGACCAAACGGTGTGTCTCTCAGGTACAAACCACGTCTATCAAAAGCTTTCTCTTATCACTGGAGGGCTCTTCCTTCAAGTTAATCCTAACAAAGATGAAATGGGAATTCAGAATTCCATTTCTCTTATATAAAGTCGTTTTCCAAAATGAGGGGTTTGTAATTAAGTGACCATTAATTAAATTCACCATCACAAAATTTAAAATGGCCCAATTCCTTAACCTTTATAATGAGCCTGAAATGAAATCTCAATATATTGAAAAGGACTTCTCACAAATCTCAGTAAATACAGTACAAACAAAATAGTCTGAAACTATGAACGGAGGGTCAACAAGTAAACTTACAAAAATGAATAAATAGGAAAAAGATATGAGTCAAAGAAAAAAAAAAAGCCTTATGGTAGAAAAGAAGAACAAAGCCAATCCCTTTAACTGAATGCCTTCCTCACAGTAAACACCCAATCAATCAAATTTACAGAACGGCTGATATTGATTCTCGAGGTATAAAACAGACTATCATACTGACTATATAAATAGTACAGGCTGCAAAAGAAATGGTAAAAACATAAGGTCCATACTAAACCAATGAATAGATGAATGTAATAAAAATAGAAATGATGCTACAGAAAAAGCTAATCAGAAAAAGATATAATATACAGAAAAAAAATTTAATGAAAGAAATAGGTTCAAAGAATGCAAAAAATGACAATCATGAGAAGGGATGCAGCTCAGAGAACCACCTGCAAATAACAGAAATCTTTGAACAAATGACCTCAAATCTGTAATCAGAATTTTAACAGAAGCAAACTGGCCAGAAGTAATTAAAGAGTTTGGTCTGAAAACAAGATTACAGAATCCTAAACAAAATCAACAATGAGGAACTAACACTATGTATGACATTCTCATACCTTTTAAGTATGAAGAGAAGAAAAAACTCCGCGTATGGAGAAGACCCAAATTTGAATTTCTTCCAGTTTTGCAGAGGATATAATTAAGGCCCAGATATGTATAAAAAGCTCTGAGAAAGTATTTCACCTCAAATTTTTTAACAAGATGAGAAGATGCCTTGAGAAAATGAAAACTAATTAAGAAATATACCCATCACATACCTCGTCCAAAATATAGATTAAAGAACTTTAAGTGAGACTTAAATGTTTTAAGTTTAAAAAATAAGATCAAAATAAATAAATAAATAAATAAATAATAAGATCAAATAGCCACAATCAACAATTTCTTATTAAAAAGATAAATAAAATGCTAAATAGGGAAATAACAATTGTCAAGAATAAGTCATTCGTAAAAATATACAAAAAGTAAGAAGCAACAGACAAGAGGAGGAGCAGTATCAGAACATGAAGATAAATTAACAAGTAATTTATACAATGTCAGTGACATTTATAGAAGAGGCATATTTATAGAAGAGGCATTTTTTTCTTAACTTGCACAAATTTTTTTTTTCTTTTTCAAATTCTTTTCCCAATTAGGTCGTTACAGAATATTGAGCAGAGTTCCCTGTGCTGTACAGCAGGTCCTTGCTGGTTATCCATTTGAAATATAGCAGTGTGTCCATGTCAATCCCAACCTCCCTAACTATCCCTCCCCCCAAACCCTTCCCCCCGGTAACCATAAATTCATTAGCTCTAAGTCTGTGAGTCTGTTTCCATTTTGTAAATAAGTTCATTTGTATCATTTTTTTTAGATTCAACATATAAGCGATATCAAACAATATTTCTGGTGGTTATATATTTTTAAAGTCCTTATCAGTTAGATATGTTTTCTGAAATATTATTGGGTAAAATAACTCAAAATTCCAAAAATGATGAGAGAGTTAAATAGATAAAACAAAGTTGGCAAAATGAAGATAATATTTGATGCTGGATAAGAATATATGGGAAAATTTAAAGCTTTTTTAATTAACGTATTTATTGGGCATCTACTAAGTATCAAGCTCTGCCTTGGTATTAGACACAGTGATAAAACAGCCTCAAGAAAGAAACACAGTAAAGTAAGTGTTCTTAACCTAGGGTTCACCTAGGCAAATATCTATGATTTCTATCAGTGACAAAGTCACAGTTAGTACTATTACTACTGTGCTCTATTGCCTATACTCATAATTAAAAGAAATACTAAATTTCAGTAAGGGGTCAGCGAAAATGATGATGTAATTTTTTCTACCCAAGTTGCAGACCCTCTGAATTCTATCCATGAACCTCCAAGGATTACAACATTCTGCAAATATTCATTAAACATCTACAAGGTGACAGTCACTACTAGGCACTGGGGATGCAAAGGTGAGGAGAATATAGTCTTTAAGCTACACAAATTAAAACAGTTTGGCATTATCACCATAACAGACAGACAGCCCAATGCAACAAAAGTCTAGAAACACACCTGAGTGTGTGTGTGTGTGTGTGTGTGTGTGTGTGTGTGTATATATATATATATATATATATATATATATGAATTTACCATATGATTAAAATTGGCATTTTCAAAACAGTGGGGAAAGAATGGATTCTTTAACAAATAGGACAACTCCTTGGCAAAAATAAAGTTAGCAGAGTAGTTAAAGCATGGGCTCTGGGGTTCAAATACTTGAACCTGAATTCTGTCTTTGCCATTTACTAGCCAGGCAACAGTCAACAGGTCAATTTCACAGTGATACCAACAGAGAAAATAACAGTGCTGACATCACAGGTTTGTTGAATGTATTAAATGAGTAATTACATGTAAAGCATGTGCCTGGCATTAGTGCCTGGTGTATAATATGCACTCAAAAATATTAGCTATTACTATTATTTTATAACAGAATAAATTCCAGATTGAGTAAATATTTAAATTTAAAAAATGATATCATAAAAGAGGTAGAAGAATATATAATGGATATTTACTTAATCTTGCTGAGGGAAGATCTTTCTAAGAATGACACTACAGGTAAAAAATTTTTGTTAAAAGATTAATATATTTCACTACATTAAGTTATTTTAAATGTTTATATGTGGAAAGCAATAAAGTCAAAAGTTACACTGGGGGAAATATATATATATATATGTGTGTGTTGAGTCAATATCCCTAATATTAAGAGTTGGTAAAATCAGTAAAAATAAAATATAAAAATCATGAACATGTAAATCACAAAAGAAATATAATTAAATGGCATTAAACATATGAGAAAATATTCAACCTCAGTAGCAATCAAAGAAATGCAAATTAAACAACAATGCAATACCATTTTTATCTTATCAGATTTGCAAATATTACTTTCATTCTTTTCATACTTTCATTCTTGGCAAGGATGGCTATAAAGAGACACTCACTCCCCCTAGCAGAAGTATACACACCTTAAAGACTTTCTGGAGGGTGATTTGGCTAAACACATCAAAAGCCCTTGAAAATGTTCATCTCTTTCATCTATCCATTTTACCTCTGAATGAATCCTCCAAAAAAAATCAGGGAACCACACTAAAATATAGGCGTCAGGATGTTCATCACAGTGTTTTTATAATAGAAAAAACAGGGAAAAAACTAAATTTAAATAATAGGTTAAAGTGGATAAGTAGTATTTTATGAGTGCATGTTTATTTATTTATTTGTTTTAAAGTGTTGGTACAGATTTTGGTATATATGTAAGCAATGGTCATCTCTGTATAGTAGAACTGTAGATGATTTTTTTGTCTCTGTTTTCTAATTTTTCAAGAAAGAATATGAATTACTTGTATAAAACTAATTAGGGGGGGAAATGCCCCATCCATGGGCTCTTAAAATTGATGAATAGAGAGAAAGACGTGTAAATAATTAACTACCTATAATAATCATGCCTCCAGAGTGCTCTCTGCACTGGATTCTGTCTGGAGCTGAGTTTTAAAGGATGAATTTGCCAGGGAATGAAGTCAGAAGGCCAAGAGAATATCAAGCACAAAAAATGGAAGGGAATAAAAGCCTGTGTTGGCAAACCACAGGCCATTTCAGCATGGCAGCAAGGGGAGGTCAGGTGTGAAGGACTTGAAGTAAAAGCCAGATGACAAAGATTTTTTAATGTCATGTTAAATGAGTTTGGAATTATCCTGTCAAAGAAGATTCAATAAAGAGCTTTTGTGATTCACTTACATGAAGATCAAGAAAAGGCAAAACAAATGGTAACAGAAGAGTGGTTAGGGCTAAGGATGCATATACTCACTGGGAAGAGACAGAAAGCAACCTCCTGGGGCACTGAAAATGTCCTTGATCTGAGTGGTAGTTATATGGGCAAACACAAATGTTAAAGTCCATTAAGCTATATGCTTAATATTTGTGCACTTTACTGTATATTATTTCTCATAAAAAGGAAAGAGTTTTTAGCAAGGAAGTATGGTAATTGACTTGTATTTTAGAAAGCTCACTCTGGGAGCAGCCTGGGAGATTGACTTAAGAAAATCCAGGGGCAGGCATTCTGAGACATTAAAGCTGCATTCCAGGAAGAAGATGGTTAAGACTTTAAATGGGTTAGAGGCAGCAAGAGAGCAAGGAGGACTTTTGAGAAATGGCGTGACAAGACTTTATGAGTGTGATTACTGAGAGAGAAGGAAAAATCAGAGATGAGTCTGTAAAGGAGCTGGTGAATACAGGAGAAGAAAGAGCAGCTTTCCACAGATAAGTATTGACTCCGACAGTCCGAGGTGCTTGTGGATCATGCAGCTGTCCAACAGCAATAATTATAGACACTAACTATATGCCAGGTAGTTCTGAGTACTTTACCTATATTATAGTAACTCATTTAACCTCACAAAAACCTTATGAGGTACCCACTATTATTACCCCATTTTACGGATAAGGAAACTGAGGCACAGAGAGGTTAAATGACTTGTCCAGGACCAGATATAAGTGGTGGAAAAAGGATTTGAACCTAGGCCATCTGGCTCAAGAGTTCAGGCTCTTAGGTGACCACTGAGATATAGGTGATATAGTCTCTCACATAAAGGAAATAGTTGAATCCCTGGGGATAGCTGAGATCTCACAGGAAGAGAGTATGCAAAAATACAGAATAACATGCTTTTTAGTGTTGTCACAAGGGTTAAATGAGATGACATTTGTAAACCTCTTATAGATACACAGGTCACAGAGTCAGCACTCAGTCAAAGGAGTCTATTAAGGATAATTCTTTTTTTTTTTTTTTGCGGTACACTGTTGTGGTCTCTCCCGTTGCAGAGCGCAGGCTCCGGACGCGCAGGCTCAGCGGCCATGGCTCACGGGCCCAGCCGTTCCGCGGCATGTGGGATCTTCCCGGACCGGGGCACAAACCCGTGTCCCCTGCATCAGCAGGTGGACTCTCAACCACTGCACCACCAGGGAAGCCCAAGGATAATTCTTCAACAAGATAATATACAAAAGGGACTGACTGGGTTAGAATAAAAGAAGTTTAAGGGACATAACAAACGGATATAGCATGTGGTTATAGGTTCGATGTTGGTACGGAAAAAATGACAGGATACTTGAGGATCAATGGGGAAATCTGAAACGTGGCCTGGGAATTAGTTAAAATATAAATTCTCTGAACAGGAAAAGTGGAGATAATTTAAAAATAAGATAGAATGAAATACAGTATGTATAGTGTGATCTTGCTTTGGTAAAAAAAACAAAGAATACAAATATGTACATAGATATGCTTAGAGAAAGGTCTAGAAGAGGGTGCACAAAGATGTTAACAGTGGTGATCTCTGGGTGTTGGGAAAGTGAAGGTTTTAATTTTTTTTATAATTTACTACAATGCACATATTTATATATATATGTATATATATATACTTTTTAAATATTTATTTATTCATTTATTTATTAGGCTGCTCCAGGTTTTAGTTGTGGCATGCGGGATCTTCATTGAGGCATGCAGGATCTTTAGTTGCAGCATGCGTAATTTTTCACTTGCAGCATGCGGGCTCTTCGTTGTGGCACGCGGGATCTAGTTCCCTTACCAGAGATCAAACCTGGGCCCCCTGCGTTGGGAGCACTGAGTCTTATCCACTGGACCACCAGGGAAGTCCCACATATTATATTTTTTAAAGAACCAATTTAAAGTTGAAGATAAAGATAATTTTATATTTTGTAGTTCTCTATTAAAGAAGCCCACAGACACGAAGAAAGCAGAGCAAACCTCAGACAGTACACAAGCTAGTTCCAGATGCCAAGCAAAGGAAGAGAAAACAACCTCACTCCAGATGGCAATCCAAAGATTCAATAAAACACTCCTCTTTTGCAACTGTCTTCTTTTGTTCTGAGCAGCTGCTTTTTCCAAATGATGGGGAAATTTAGCATGATTGCCTCCCTCTCATTTGTGTCATTCATTCTACGAAAACAAGACACCACGCCCCTCTCAGCAACCCCAAAGAGCCAATGAAGCAGGCAGAAGTGAAGGGCCTGAGAAACACCAAACTCTGCGTGCCCAGTGTCTACAACGCAGGCAAAGCAACTTTCAGAGGAAGGAAAAAAGTTCCCATGGAAAAGGCTCTTCTTAGGGATCACACGGGCAAAAGAAATTCTTCTGGAAAGACTGCAAACTTACAGGTTTCATCAGGAAGTGCTGCCCTTAATGGAATTTCCCAAACTTAATGCAAAGAAGCTAATTTTCATTTCTCTTAAATTTAAAGACAGGGCCAGGGACAGAGGTAAGGGAGAGAAGGGAGTGCCCAGTGTGGGTAGAACAAATGAAGGAGGTACAGTACTGCTGACAACACTCCCCTCTTGGCCAGGAATCCCAGCAAACTGGAAGCTACCAGATCTACCTGGCAAATTCCAGTCAACCAGTTGAGAACCCTCCCCAATTCTTACCTTTCTTCAAAACTGCCTCAGCATTCAGCATATTGGCTGTTACACAGTACACATTCAACAAGTGAATGCAAGCATAAGTGAACAGTCTGAACTAACTGAGAGCTTATGGACTGAGCCATATAACCTTGGGGGCTTAAAGACCTTAATGCAAAACAGAACCAAATGTTAATATTCTATATTAATAACATTTGATACAATATGATCAAAAGATTAAAGCTCCAATGCTCAGCACAGTATCTGGTGTTTAATAGGCCCTGCTCAATAAGTATCTGTTGAATGCTGAATACCCTAGGATTTTTTCTGTAACCCGAACTCTCAGATCCAGGATGAGATATTATTTGAAGGTCTGTGTTCTCACTTCTTGCTGACTTTTAAAGTTTTTCCTTAGAGATGGAAAAAGATTCCTGAGGATGGAAAAACTTTTAAAGTATCACACCCTGAAGGATTTTTGCTAGGCAAAAAAGGAAAGGAAAGGCATTCTCAAAGAAAGAATACCTGAGCCAAAACTTGTAGCTATGATTGGAAAACAGTGTGCAGTGAGTGTGGTGTGGCTCAGGTGTAGACATTATCAGAAGCGGCAGGAGATAGAGCTAGAAAGATTGGCTCTGAAATATAAAGGGATTGTAATCTCCTTCATCTCTGAATTCCCCAAAGCACTTAACACGGTGCCTAATATGAAATCAGTGCTCAGATGCTCGGTAGGATGGATAGATGCGTGCAAAACCTGAGCAAGCTTTTCAGCCTGGCTCAACACTGTTACAATCAGTAATAACCTCGTATCTTCATCTAATGTTAATGAATTGCTTTTTATAATGCTCAGAAAATAATTTATCCACTGACACTTTGAAATACAAACATCTGTGATTCATATGTGAATAAACCTGACTTGCTGGAAGAGTCTGTCACTCCTCAACTAATAATAAATGCTCACTGAAACTACAGTTAATTTTATAATACCTCCCTTGTAAGAATTTGTATTAAATCTTTTCTTTGAAAATGTCTAAAAAGGAATGTTCCTTTCTGGTCCAAAATCCTGTTACAACATTAAAAAAAAAAAAAAAAACAACTCTCAGATTTTTTTATGCCAAAAATAAATAAATAAATAAAATATCATACCCTGTGCCAATTCACTGGCCTGGTAAGGACTGTATCAATCTGTTCTCATCAGCTCTGGTTGAAAATTTATGTGGACTACATGTATGGGCCTGGGCTTTATTGCAACCCATCCACCCAAAGCATCTGTGGGCCCAGGAGGCAGGTCTTACTTCCATCGGCCTCCTGAGTCCTAAAAAAACAGTGCAAAGTTGGGGTCCCTGGAGGCCTAACTCCCCAGCCACAACACAGCTCCTCTGACAGAGAGGTCCAGGCCCTCTCTTAGAAGCTGCTCCCACTCACTGTCCATCTGTTCCTCCTGCCCTTCCCCATCCCCTCCATCAATGTTTGCACACTGGTATAGTGCTATCTTCTATCCCTACTTTCCTAACCTGGCTTGGCTTCTTTAAGAGGAATTATCATTTAGATTCTAAAATGTCATTTACAACCATGTACAGAATTAAGGTAAAATACCAGTTCTCCAGGCTTTTTACTCCCAAACTCTCTTAAAAACCTAGGTACACACATCTTACCAAAGGATTACATGTCATCTTCAAAAACCACCACGAATGTCCAAAAAAAAAAAAAGAAACTGAAATGCTACTAGGCCCCTAACTACACTAATGCCTGGATCGTTACAAGGGCCTCCTAACTCCTCAAGGCTCCACTTTTCTTCCTCAATTCCAATCCATTTTCTATACTACCAATTATGTCACCTTCATTGGAGAAAAAAGACAGGGCAAGACTTAAAGCATTTTCACATGCCTCCCTGTCATTCTGAATTTAAAGTCTTCATGATAACATTCAAGATCCTCCAGGATCTGGTCTTTACTTTATTCAGCTTCCCATATCTCCCATGTATCTTTTGTATAAACCTGCTGATTCAATTAGGATGGCCTAATTTCCATGCCAATTTCTATCCCACACAAGCCAGCATCACTGTACAGAGGAAAGAGAGTTGACCTAGGAAACTTAATACCTGGATTCCAGACACATTTCTGACATACACTAGTTGTGTACCTTTGGATAAGTCCTTCGCCTCTCTGGGCTCAGTTTCCCTGTCTATAAATAGAAAGATTGAACCAGATCATCTTAATAATCCTCCCAGATTAAAAAAATTACACTATGGTACCTCCCTGGTGGCAGAGTGGTTAAGAATCTGCCTGCCAACGCAGGGGACATGGGTTCAAGCCCTGATCCAGGAAGATCCCACAAGCCCCGGAGAAACTAAGCCCGTGCGCCACAACTACTGAGCCTGTGCTCTAGAGGCCATGAGCTACAACTACTGAAGCCCACATGTCACAACTACTGAAGCCCATGAACCTAGAGCCCGTGCTCCACAACAAAGAGAAGCCACCGCAATGAGAGGCCCACGCACCGCAACGAAGAGTAGCCCCCATTCACCGCAACTAGAGAAAGACTGCACGCAACAATGAAGACCCAACACAGCCAGAAATTAATTAATTAATTAATTAATTTTTAAAAACTACTCTATGATTCCTATATGACCAACCAAATCCATCTCTCCTTCAAAGTCTGCAAGTCCGCTGTGAATTTTCTCTAAGCACTCCAGTCCACAATACCCTCTCTTCTCTGAACTCCTATGTCTGGAATTCAAAATAAATCAAACAATGCATTCATTCAACTAAGATTTTCTGAGCATTTTCTTGGCCAGATATTATGGCAAAGCCTTGGTAATAAACATAAAGCCAAGTAAGACCCAGACCTGTATGTATCACCTGTATATCTCTTTCCTCTCCACTATTTTTTATCCAAGTAAAGTAATGTTAAACATGAACATCAAATGCATATGACACCGTTTATTCATTTAACAAATATTTAAGGAAAACTTTCCATGTCCTGTTCTAAAAAGTAAAGATACCAGGAAACAGATGGACCAACTCCCTAACCTCATGGCGTTTGTTTATTTTTGTAAAAGCAGACAGGAAAAACACACAAATATGTAATGTAATTTTAGGAAGAAAAACAAAGCAAGCATTAAAGATTGACTAAGAGTAGTTTACATTGGACGGTCAGGGAAAGCCTCCCCGAGGAGGTGCATCTGAGCCGACACTTGAATGAAGTGAGGGTGCAAATGAGCAATATTCAAGAAGAGCATCCCAGGTGCAGGGCCAAGGCTCTGAGACAGAAGAGATGGAGTGGAAAGCGAAGAGCTGGTGGGAGGGCCAGGAGTTAGAGCACATAAGGACTTGGTAGTAAATGTGAATTCTATTTCTGAGTGTGATGGGCAGGATTCCTTATAAGGGCTAAAGCAGGGGACGAACATAATACTTAGGTTGCTGTGTGAGGAAGGGACAGGGGTAGAGGAGCTCAGGACCAGTTAGAAGGCTAAACAGAACCAGTTAAGGGCTTGGCATCCAGTCTCCAACTAAGTTCACATCTTGACTCTCCAGTTTATGAACTGTGTGATCTCAAAAAAGTTCACTTCTCTGACCTCAGTTTCCACATCTTTAAGTGAGGATAATAGTACCTACATCACCAAGTTGTCTGAAGATTAAACTAATGCATGTAAAGCCCCTAGAACAGAGTCTGGCACAAAGTAAACATTCCATGAACGTTAGTACTTTAAAGCCATGGGATCACCTAAGAAAAGTGCAGATAGAGAAGAAAAGGGGGCTTCAGCCTGAGCCCTGGGGCACTCCAACATCTCCAAAGGCCTCCATTCAACCCAAGGTTTTTCCATAAACCTGCAATGTCCTAAGCCTTGTCTGGGGACCCAAACCCCCGGTACGCAACTCACAATTTAAAGCTTGATAACTTAATACTTTATACAGTTCTTTAGGCAACAATTATATGTTCTAAGTTCAGGGTTGTTTTTTTTGTTTTTTTCACATACTTGTATACCCACTACCATGCTTGGCACAGAGTCAGACATATACTAGGGTGTTTGAAACTCACTTGTGGACACATCAAGTAAGTTAAAAATTTTTAAGTCAATATATTATTATATTTTTCTATTAAGGAAAAAAAGCTCTTCGTCTTCTTCAAGGAATGATGTGGATTATAAGATACCCTTAGTACCACACCATCATCCAACCATCAGGCCCATCTTGCTAGAGATAGTCACAATGGCCAAAGCACCTGCCACGCCATTTTCCCTTCTGATTTCCAATCCTTATGCTTTGTGTATAAACTTTTCTGTCTCTTCTTTCCTGGAGATTTGTCTAGGTGTAAAAGTCTCTCCTATCTGGCAACATGTCACACTCAGGCCCCTGGCCCCCAGTCCCTATAGCCCTAAAGAATTCTGGACACTGAAGCCAAATTATTCCTTAAAAAAACACAACAGCATCAAAACTTAGGTGAAAAGAGGGAAAGAAAAATGGGCATAAGCCAAATACACATCCAGAGAATCATCTAGGAGGGCTCCTTCCTTCCACCAATGCACAGGTGTCACAATGCCTTTGGCTAGTGACTCTGAGTATTTATCCACAGCAACTTTTTTTTTTTTTTTTTTTTTTGCGGTACGTGGGCCTCTCACTGTTGTGGCCTCTCCCGTTGTGGAGCACAGGCTTCGGACATGCAGGCTCAGCAGCCATGGCTCACGGGCTCAGCCGCTCCGCGGCATGTGGGATCTTCCCGGACCGGGGCACGAACCTGTGTCCCCTGCATCGGCAGGCGGACTCTCAACCACTGCGCCACCAGGGAAGCCCAACTCTGAGTATTTATAAAATGACCTCAAGTGATATGAGTTTCCAACAGAACAAAGGTAAAAGTCAATGAGGGGGAAAAAGAAGTTCTAAGAGTTTATTTCTTTACTCAATTTCCACAGAACTATATGCCCCTCTGTTTTTCTTCATTGTCCCACCCACCTTCCTCCCCATGCCCCCAGCGCTGCTGATAACCACAGAAAATAATGCTGACCCACCAGGACCAACTCTTGATGTGGCTTCAACCACATCTGTGCCTCAGATCCTGAGATCTGCCCCTGGGCCCCCAGGGACCAGTAACAGTGACAAGGATATGGGAACTATGTCGGCGATTTGAATGTGGGCAGAGCTGAGCACATGAAACTGCTCCCAAATTGGCTTTCTCACTCATATCTAAACCTGGAACAGACAAAAGGCTGCTAAATGTTATTTTACCAATACCTTTCAGCAAAGCTATTTCTAACTAATTTGGACCACTGAGCTACTTATGGGGGTTTTAAAAATGGTCCATCTGAAATAAGATACAAAGTGTCCTCTGCCTATCTCCCATGACTCTGCTATCACTTTCTGTATAAACACTTTGGTACTAAATTCTATTCTAATTCAAGGCAGTGACCTGTCAAAACACAGATGTGGAGGGAAAAAAACAGCAAAACAAAACCCTCACTGCTCTTATCTCTGATTAATTGTACATTAAGGACTCAAATGAACACTCTGACCTTAAATCCCATTTTTCCATGCTCTTCCTAACCCTATACAGCACTAGATATTAATTTGTAAGCTGGTTTTCTTCATCCCTAGGTCTCTGTGTATAGATTCTAATGTCCACTGAGAAGCAAAAGCTTTGATTCCCCTCCCATAGCAGTACAAAGTTTCAGGAGGACTTCCATTCCCTTTGGATCCCAGTGTTAGGATCACTCTGGTTTGTGTAGAAGCCCTTCGGGTCTAAGCACCTAGAATCCAGCCCTGGCTCAAGTGGCAAGGCCAGACTTTCAGGAAAAACTTCTCCAGGCAATCCTTACTACTAACCCATTGGGCACTTTCTAAGGCAGGAGATATTACACTAAGTGGAGTTCCCGGCACCAGTATATGTAACCTAACATGACTAATAGCAAAAATAACTGACGGCGCCCCATTCACTCACTAGAAAATACATGCCCACATGCTGAGCCTCTTTATCAGGGGTCATCTCAGCATCTAGAGCAGAGGCCAGAGTGATGTACAAACAGCCACTTCCCCATAGCAGTAATCCAATCGGGGGTATCCAAAAATTACTTCCCATCTAACTTCTCAACTCTACCCACTAATCACCTAATATTAAGCATGTTCACTGAAGAAAAGCAATAAGAGAACAAACAGATGCTTGAAAGCACTAGCCAGTGCTTTGTCCATAGCAGATATTCAATAACGTTAGTTGAACACCAGAGTGTACAAATGGTAGCAATACAGAGTGCTTCCTTGAAGACCAGTGTCTGACAAAATGTCCCAAGACACTGACTCTTCACTAGAGGCTATATATACTCCACTTTAGCCTGCGAGAAAGGGAAGAGTAGGGAGAAGGGGAAAAAAAATCTACAAATATCTATATTCAAACTTGTCCTTAGCTAAATTAACACCAAGATCCCAACTTCATGTCAAAGAAAGACAAAAAGCCACCAACATTGACACTTGTCCACTCAAAGCAGTTTCCAGAACACTGACAATCAGGACACTCAGCATGTTCTAATCACTATGGCCCTTGATCACAAGAGGTCCATTAAACAGGGTTTTCTTTCTTATGCTATTAATAAAGGGTTAAGCAGATTATTTCTATCATATTTGCTTGGGGGTCCTAAATTCCGGTTTGAACAAATGATTCCCACACTTCTAGAAAGGCCTTAATTGGCTTAGTCTGTTACTTTTAGTGCAATCTTGCAAAGGCTGGAGTCTTTTTAAGTCCTTAAAGGACTTGGGCAAAATTCTTTTGGTGATAATTTTTTTTAAAAAAGATCATCTCCAGAGTTTACATATGTTCCACAATTACTCATGCTGATAGGGGAGAAAAAAAAGCACATTTTATTTCCAAAAGGCTCCCTTCAATCTGAAAGCTCTAATTGCCAACATATCTGATATTGACTTCCTGCATAAAACAACACACAAAACAACAAGTATAATCATAGGTCTAAAAAGCAAGACTTAAACAGAGAAAGCTCAGCTTGTTTAGCCAGAGAAAGAGAAGGGAAGGATGGGTACAGAAGGAACAATCTGCACTTTTGGTAGCTGACATTAGGGTCCAGGAAAGACAATTTGTCCACTCTGTGAACAACTATGCATTGAAGAGGGATGGGAAAACAGTAAAAGTAAGAAACACTAAAAGAAAACTCAGGCTAACGACAAGGAGATAATCTGTGATCATCAGTCTGGAAAGCTCAGAAAACATTTCCTGGAGAGGTTGTGAAGTCTCTTGAGAGAGAGCAAATCTCTTGAGAAAAATTTAAGGATATTTGGAGGTGGAGTGGGTTAAAATAGTCAAGTGGTTCTACTATACTAGGAGATTACATCTGAGTATCAAAAGGATATTCTAGTCCTATTTTTCTAAGCTTTTAGCTATCTTAGAAAATCTAAATCACTCCTTTAATAAATTATAAAAATGACAGATGCTTACGAAATATAAAAACATTAACAACTGTATAAGCATTGAGCCAAAAATGCAACCAAACATCTCTGACATTTAAACAAGAGCACTGCCAAAGTCTCTTTCTGAGACCCCAACTCTCAAAACTAACTTCAAGAGCATTCTCACAGAAATCCACACCAAAAGATCACCAGTAAACTAACAATGAGATCTGCCATTCTCTGGAGAGAATCCTAGATGGTTTTCCTTTCTCATCTGTAACCACAGGCTACAGATAAAACAAAATGGCTTTCAGGTGATACAAGATACAAAACGGGAGAAGGAACCAAGGGACTTATCAGGGCATGAACTACAGTTCATCCTGGGAGACTACCCTGGTCTAGAAGAAACAGATAAACTGAGCTAAGAAATCCCTCCAACATCGAATTCCAGACACTTCTAAATAAATGGCAAAGCTGGAACCTTAACCCATATCTTTGGACTCTAAATCCCCTACACCAAGAGGTCACATTCCTCAGAGGTCCAAAACCCAAACTGAGTCATGTCCTGACACATTTAGAGGTGCTGGTGAGAATTTCACACACCAAAGCCTCATTCAATAGGGCAAGCTCTCCAGTTAGAGGCTCCTAAAGGTAAAAATGGATTTGGAGAACTGAGATCAAATTTTGGTTTGGCATTTTTTTATTTTACAAAAAAACATGGTTGACTCTAACAGTTAAAACTTCTTTAGTTGACAAACTTGATTTTTCTGTCAGCTGCCCTTTTTGTGCAGCCTCCTGTTACATGATATTCCTTGGCCTAAGAACCAAGCCTTCAGAGCACCGACACATTCAGAGGAGGAAAAGGCCTAGAGGTTGCACAAGGAAGAGCAAGAAATCTAGATTGTATTCATTGGGGGCTTCCCTGGCAGCACAGTGGTTGGGAGTCCGCCTGCCGATGCAGGTGACACGGGTTCGTGCCCTGGTCTGGGAGGATCTGACATGCCGCGGAGCGGCTGGGCCCGTGAGCCATGGCCGCTGAGCCTGCACGTATGGAGCCTGTGCTCCGCAGCGGGAGAAGCCGCAACGGTGAGCGGCCCGCGTACCGCAAAAAAAAAAAAAAATAAATAAATAAATAAATAAAAATAAAAATAGATTGTATTCATTCAAAGTGGGAGACAATTCCAACAAAATGGCTCCACCCACTGCTGCCCTTCCTGAGTCCATTATCTGCAGAGAATCAGAGGGCCTGCCTACAAACTTGGATAGTCAATGGCCCTGTAAGCTCCCTAGCTGTACACATGAACAACACAATTAACTGGTAAGAAATGTGGCCAGGTAGAAAGAGCTTTGCACATCTCTAAATCCTGGCTTTCCTATCCCTTCTAAATTCCCACACAGTAACTACCCCAAGGCATCCTATTGCTCCTCCATAACAAAAAGTGAAATAAATGTACGTTTTCTCTTAATTGGTCTTATTAATAAGAAAGGTAATCTCAATTCATTTTTACCTTGCTAGTGCCAAGTTTTAAAATTCAGCATTTACAAGAAGCAACGGAATGTTGGGGGAAAAGGGCATCTCAACGTAAACAACATCTTTAGGGCAGAGGCCCTAGTTTGGGAGCTCAACTTTGCCACTTAGGAAAGGCTCTTAAACAAATGACAACATTGATCTACAACCCAGGGTAGTCAGGAAAGAAAAAAATTTTTAACCAAAGCATGGAGAAACACATGGGGAACATAAATGACAAACCGGCAGTCGTGCTGCTCCGCATACACATTCCATGTCAACGCTCACCTGCTCGGACCCAGCTCTTCTCTGATCCCTGGCAGCCCTGTGGTCTGTGCAACCCATTCTTACCTAGTGAACAAAGCCATCGAAGGATATGGGAAATGGGGCAGGAATTTACACACCCAGATATCCCGACTACACTACTTTCTTTAACCTGCTAATTAAGAACTACATCTTGCACTTTACCTAAGATGAGCGTGTCACATTCCTGTACACAGATGTCACAGTAATCTAAAAACACTGCCTATCACTTCTTCTCTCAAAACTCTTTAAAAGCTAGACAATGTTACAGGATAAAGTTCCAGCTCCTGAGCCAGAATTCAAGCTGACCAGTCTGCTTCAACTGAACCTGCCATTGCCATTGTGGAAGGCAGCTGGGGAAGCACAAGCTTTAGAATCAGACCTCAGGGAGCTGGAATTCCAGCTCTACCTCTTACTATTTGTGTGATCTTGAACAGGTTACTTATCTTTTTGATCACCTCTCTTTAAAACAAGAACAGCAATACCTACTTCATAGCACTAGAAGATGGAAGAGAGAACATGGCATATGGCACAGAGTAGATGCTCAGTAAGCATCACTTCTTTCCCTAGCTCCAATCCAAAAGGTCTACTCTCTCTTCTCTTGAAAATTCTCCCCATCAACTTTCCACTAATTTCAGAACCATGCTTTGTTTCAACGCCTAATTGAAATCTTTTCTCTTCTATGAAACTACCCTGGCTTATAATCATTTTCTCCTCTGAGCTTCTATAATTCTTATAGTCTAAGCCAATGGATCTAAAATTTTTATTGTTCTCTTATGTGTCACTCCTCTTTCCCCGATGAGTCCACCAACCCAAGAGCAAAGTTTTTATCAATTGTCAAGCCAATAACAATTTAAGTGTTCAATGAAAAATACTTTGAAGATTCAGTTGCCTCGAGGTTGTCTACCAATAATGTTGCCCTTCTGGCCCAATTAGGGGATATTACCACTTCCCACATACACTTGACCAAATCTCACCCATATCTTGGGGAGTTTTTCCAAGGGTAATATTTATTTGGTAAATGAAAATGAAGCCTTAATCTATGAAGTCACAGGGGGACTCTCAGCCAAGCTGGCAGAGTCCAAGAAGCTTTAATTCACTCCATGCATTCAACAGGTTCTTTTTGAGCCCTTGCTTTGTGCTGCCCTTAATTCGGCATGGGAGACATTAAGAGCAATCTGGTCTCTACCTTTGATTAGCTTTCTGGAACCTAGACTATTTCTGATCCGTTAGAAACCCCTATTTCTGAAAAATCTCATCAGTGAAGGGATTCACTTTCTGAAAATATTACTTGGAGAAAAGAAAAAACAAACAGTAATACAGTCACTTGGGTTTTAACCTTGTGGCCTGTCCTAAGATGGCCAATTGACGTATGTGCACATAAGGGATGGCTCAAAACAGCCCTGGAGATGGGATAATGACCCCTTCACCATTCCCAAGACCCTGTGGTCCAAACAGCAGAAACACCTGCATGGGGATAAAAGCAAGAGCTGGACTAAGGCAGCATTAAGGCCAATTCTCTCACTTAGTTAAGTTGTTTTACTCAGGTTCAAGTAATTATAAACCACATTCTCATAAAGACCACAGGAAAATGCAATAATCTCTCTTTAGAAACACTTGAAAACGTTCAGTCTCTTGAACTCTACAAACTACTGAATTCTTTAATAAGGTGGCATAAACGTTGGCTGAAGTGTGGTCCATTAGTCTTGGGTCACTTAAAAATACTCTTTTAATACTTAGTGCACTTCAGAACAAGGGCGAGAAAGGAAAGGTAATCAAAGTAATAGAGTGCGAAGTTCATTTTCCTTTGTTTGAGTTGTGTGTGTGTATTCTTGAAGGAGCCTGCACACAAACTACCACAGCTCCAGGTAAGAGCTGCAGAGCAGCCCGGGCGCGTCCAGGGGCTCGCACAGAGCCCACTCCCAGGACCGCTCGGACTTCGGGCTCCTCGTCGCACACCACAGCTCTGCACTTCCCCAGACCCTCGTCTCCATGTTCCCCACCCCTAACTGCGCGCCCCAGCGGAGCCGGGAAGTACGGCTAGCCACGAGCGTCCGGAGGGCAGCCCCCAACAGCCCAGCTCGTCTGCGCCTTCAGAGGCCCCCGAACGCAAACACTCCCAGGGCTGGAACACCTCCGGGGCGAGGAGTGGTGAATAGCGGGAAAAGGGCTAGGACTGCAGCGGCAGGGCAGGGCGCGGCAGAGGCAGAGCCGGAACCGGTGGCCCTCCTGCCCGCCACCCGGCCTGGAGCAAGGGCACTGGGGCGGGCAAGCAAGCAACCTCCCGGCGAGAAGACGGGCAGGGAAAGCCGGGGCGGCGGCCCGGACGCACTTACCTCTGCGCTCCCCAGCCAGGCTGGGCGCTCGCACGGATGGGGGCTTGACTGCAGCCGCGCAGCCCGGAGGAGGAGCCGCTCCGGCAGAGAGGGCGGTCGGCGGGCGGGCATCCGCGCCCAGGGCTGCGGCCGGGCTGGAGGGAGAGAGAAGGGAGGGAGCACAGATTTGAGTGGAGGGGGGCGTGGAGGAGGTGTGCCTCCACCCGAGACCGAAAGGGTGGGCTGCTGGAGCCTGGCGGAGGGGGTGTGCTCGGAGGCTCAGGAGGGAACAAGAAAACCGCGCCGAGAGTGCGCAAAGGGGGAAGGGAGGGCGCTGGGGATGGGAAGACGGGGCTCGGGGGCAGGGTGAGGAGTCGGTCCTCAAACTGGACTGGCCCTCACCTCGGACCATCCGACCAAGAATTGTCTGGGTCTGGAGCAAAGCACAAGGGGGTCTGAAACTTTATGTCATTTTCTCATACACACGTGACCCCCCTGCAGTCCAGATGGTTTCAATCACTGGAGGAAAAAAGCGGCTCTGCTGGTATGCATGAAAAGCCGGAGCTGGGAGAGTCTGGGAAAAGCTGCCTGTACAGCCCGCCTGCCTTCAAACTAACCGATGAGCTCTCTCCGCTCTCCCAGCCCTAGGCTGGGGGAGCCCTGCAAAACCCAAAAAGACGCTAAAAGAAGCTACATTTGGTAGTGCAGGAGTAGCGGAAGAACTCTGAAAGCACTAGGGTTCCAAGGCGTCTGGTCTGAACCGAAAGTTCTAAGGGCATTCTGAGAATTTGTTTTAAATACTCCATTAGCTTGCAAACCCAAAAACTGGAAAAGGGTGTCATTAAAGAAAAAGCAATGTAATACTAGCAGTGAGAATCTGTGATTTATTAGTGGAATTCTTAAAGAAATTGTTAACTCAGTATGACTATCCACTTGGAAAAGAATAATGCAAATCACTTAAAATCGCAACCCATACATACTTGGTGGGATGTTAGGAAGCCATGTAGCCCAATTTCTCATCCCATAAATCACTATAAATAGAACATAATGCTGAAATGCATAAAATTGACTTTCACAAACCTAGTTACATTTTGTAGGAGCAAACGTATATGAATGACCATACCTGGTTTGGGAAGATCCCACATGCCGCAGAGCAGCTAAGCCCGTGCGCTACTACTGAGCCTGCGCTCTAGAGCCCGCAAGCCACAACTACGGAGCCCGTGTGCTACAACTACTGAAGCCTGCGCACCCTAGACCCCGTGCTCCTCAACAAGAGAAGCCACCACAATGAGAAGTCTGCGCACCACAACGAAGAGTAACCCCCACTTGCCACAGCTAGAGAAAGCCTGCACTGCCAAAAATAAATAAATAAATAGATAAATATATTAAATAAATAAATAAAATTTCTTTTTTTAAAAAATGAATGACCATAAACAGGCTCTAAGGCCAACACATGTTTCCAAAGCCCAAGCCAATTCAACTGTCACATACCCTAAAGAAGTACTTACTCAGCTGCAGGGCAAGCATCAAAAATAATGGGGGGAAAAAATAGGGAGTTTAAGATATTGATACATCTTGAAGATCATTTAACTTGTTCTTGATCCAACAGGAAAAGGGGCAAGAACCAAACTGATAGTCTATTGTTCCTTTGCCAAAAAAGGATATTAACATGAATTACTAGTATTAATGCTTTATCTCAATAAAATTGGTGCCAGAGCATATGTTTGGCCTTTCTAGCAGAAGGCCTTACATAGTTGTCTATGTGTGAAAAATATGTCCGTCTTTGGTAAAGTGAATTGGTTCTACATAAGGAAAACCCAAGATTTTCATTTCTCTACTGGAAAACACAGGAGAAAACTTGAAACTAGGCAAATCAAAACAAGCTTTACTCCAAACTCAAAAAGTTCACTGACATGCTTGAACCCTTCAGGAGACTTGGGCTATCTGGATGGACTGAGCCTTCTTCAGTCTTCTCCAATCTCAAATTAGGGTGGTTCTACCCTCCACAAGCAACAAGAGAAGTCATGTAGAAGAATCCTCAGGGAACACAAGCCACAAAATTTAACAATGCTCCAGGCAAATTCCACCTGCAGCTCCCAAGCTCTGTACAGAGGTTCTTAAGTTTCCCACTTCCAAAACTATTAAAACTTCTATTAAAGTCTTGTTCTTCTTGTGCGTGACACCTGTGAAGAAAGCCAACTCACTGGAAAGCATCAAGATGTTCTCTCTTCAGACCCAGGACAGTAACTGTTTTCATCTCTGGCAGCTACTGCTGTGCTAAAGTAAGAGAGCAATAATGACATACAAATAGTTGTTCTTTTTGTTTACCAATGCTTTGCAAATTATGCATCAAACTTTTTTAATTCCTAAGAAAAACCTTAATTAGATATTCTCTTTCAGAAAGAAAAGTAACAGAAAGAAAAGCTTTTCTAAATATAGTTTTGAGTCTAAACTCCACTGATGTCAGTATTAGTTCATCTTAATACTAGCCAAAGATTTATTAGAGACACTGACATCTGAAATGTTTTTAATGCTATTGTAAATGGTATTAATTTAGTGATTTGCATTAACCTAATGTCCACATACTTGACAAAAAAAGCCAACTATATATAAGGTGCTAGGGGAGGTATAAGCTCTATGAGGACAAGGACTAGGCCTATCTTGCTAAAAACTGTAGCCTATGTGCCTAACACAGTGCGCAGCATGAAAGAGGTGCACAATAAATATATACTATTTGAATAAATGAAAGAGAAACAAAAACACTCCTCATAAGGTTATAATCCGGTAGAGGCATGTGACTTGTAAACAACAGAATGAAATAACATCTTTAGAAAGGATACCAGCAACAAAAAGAGAGGAAGGAATAATTAGCGTTAGCTGGGTTTGGATTTTAATCACAATATATATTCAGAAATGTGCAGAGACTGCTGCAAATAAGAAGCGTTTATAAGAAGAATTTGGTGTATTTCGTGCCTAATTTAGGGACCTCAGAGATACACTTTCCCATGTCCCCATTATTCAGTCCCCTCAACACAGAGCCAAGACAAGATTTGAGCATAAACATCCTGGCTCTAATTTGGATAGTATGAATGCTGTTCCTTTCATCCTCTCTCATACATCTCCTCCACCCCCAAGCCATTTCCTCTGTACTGTCTTCTGTCAGTCTAATGAAAGTTTCCTAATCTTTAGAAGCAGTAGCTTTGGTTCTCTTTGTGTGGAGAAGTACAATACACTCTGATTACATGGTTATATTCCATACAGATGCCTGGCAACACATCTTATAGCTAAGGGTCTGTTTAATATTTTAACTTTGAGGGACTTATAATTCAACTATTTTGCCATATACCAAAATAGCACTTGATGTCACAGAGATGGGCTTTACTTCCTTTTGCTATTTTAAACCCTGCACTTGAGCGTGGTGAGTAGTTTGGGTTTTCTGGTTCCTGGATTTTGCTTTGGCATTTATTTTTTTCTTTGAGGAACAAAGGGCTTAAGATTTTCAAGGAAGTCTTTCAGGTGTACAGGTCTAGTACTCATGAAGCACTTATTTCCTCCTAGGTACTCTGCCTATAATATTATATGTGGTCATTAAAAGGGCAATGGTGGCTTATTTATGCCACATGATCCAAATAACCAGGTTTCTCTAAGGCAGGCAACTGGAAAAGATGGTCGGCCCAGATGACCTTTAAGTTTTCTAGGTCATTCTTTTCCACATATCACTTCCTTTTTTCAAAAATTTTTGTTTTAATAAAAATAGTATGTTTTGTTGAAACAGCTAAACTTAAATACTAAAGACTGAAATCACCCTAAAACAGTTTTTAAAGAAAATAATTACTAATCACTAATCCATAACCTCAACAAGTACTATTTAATCCAATCCTGCTATCCATTCTCCCTAAATTTAAGTAGAGCCTCATTTCTAAAGCACCCCATATTTACCCTTGGAGTTTTTCCATAAGCTTTAAGACTTTGGGCCAGTTTTGACATAAAACAACCTCTGATCTGTAATCTCCAGGGGCCCAGCACACCTCAGAAAGAGCTATCAAGAGTGCAAAGGGATGACCTTGTCACTCCCTTTGGCTTTTTACTTTCCTCTTTTCCAAGCCCCTCAAAAGGCGAATGGGGCTTACTTATATTCACACAGATGTTAACTAAGTCAGTAGTATGAATCCTCGCAACTAGTTTTTGCAGTCAGTAAAGCATAATAGTGTGTACTAGATTACTAATTCCTACATCTCCTAACCCTTCACAATCACATAAGAAGCTTGTCAGAAATACAGATTCTGGCTCCAGTCCCAGATCTACAGAATTAGCATCTCCAAATTTAAGAAACACTAGACTAAACTAATTCTAAGATCTTCGTCAGTTCTATGTATGGCAATTTTCCCTTAGAAGAAAGCCCCTCTATCACCACACATTCATACAGGCTTTCCGAAAGGAATCAGCAAGATATTATATGAATTGAAACGGAATATAGTTCTTTCCTTCACAGTAAGCAACATACTGGAGCACAGTTACCTTTACAGCCTAACTTTGAAAAAAAAAATCCTTAAACTGAATGCTTTAAAAAATTATTCCTACTATACATTGTTTACAAAAGTTTAAGAAGATTTTAAAATTGAGGAATTGATTGTAGGGGGAAAGAATCACAGAACCCAAAATTGTGTACAAAAATTTTTAACATTGTGACTTAAGAAAACACATTAAAAAATATATATATATATAGGTAAGATATATACCTGGTTTAAAAACTTCAAAAACAGTATAAAAGAATATATTAAAAAGTCTTCCTTCTCACTCTTGACCTCCAGTTCCTCTCTCTTCAGGCAATCACTGGAGTTTCTTGTATATTTTTTCAGAAATGTTCAAAGGGAATGCAAAATTATTTATGTGTGCATAATACATTTTTGAGAGGAGAGGTCCATATACTGTAACAGATTTTCAAAGAGGTTCATAATCTCAAAAAAGGTAAAAATCACCATTCTACAGCAAGGCTAAGGGTTCAAGTTCTACCCCAGTGTATTGGTAGGATAAGCAGAATTCAACTTTCAGTTTGCTTGTGAATATTACTATGCACAATTCCAGACTACAAAATAGCTTCAGCAAGCAATGTTGGTTAACGTACAGATATGGTTTAAAAATACCACATCTGTTTGTAAATAACCTCCTGATTTTATGTTTTTCTCAAACAATCCCTCCAATAAATAGTTCCTCCTGTTGACTGACTGACAACGAAAATCTGTAAGAAATTTCTGGCATATACATATACAAAGACAGTAGATATTTTTCTCTCACAACCTGAAAATTTTCTATTAGGATAAAATAAAGATTTTATGTATATCTACACAGAATTTAAGGGGGAAAATTAACAGTATTCCTGGTAGATATAATTAACATATGTTTGGGGTTATTAATAAAGATCTTAAGAACCTATCCTTTAAGGTATAAATTAATTTTGTCAAGATAGTAAATCTCCTTTGGATTTCAGTGATTATTACTTTCTTAAGTGTTTTAACTGGGATTTTAACATAAAATTACAAATAAGTTATTAGTTTGTTAAAGTATTTAAGGGATAATGGAACTGAACTACTTCACTTATCTCCTTTTTCATAGTAGAATCTATTTTCCTTGCCTGAATAGTGCCTTTCACTCTCCCCTTCCAAAGTACATGAAAGATATAGTACCTAAGAGTAAGGTGCTTTTTCTATAATCAGCTTACAAAAAGGTTCAGTCAGACCTAAGTTCATTTCTTTTCTTATTCTATAATGTTGTTTGGGGTTTTATTCCAAATACTAGGCTATTTAGTATTTATTTAAAGAAAGTATTAGGATAGCTTGACTGATGATGCTGGGTGGGCTGGACCTGACAGAGAATAAGATGAGATGCCAGGTGCTCATTAGATGGATTAGAGACAAGAACAGGCTCAGAAAGGCTGGCTTAGTCAGCCTTATATCTAAGAAATCTCTCTACATTAAAGAGTGACTTGCCCTTGTCACTAAGTTCACTGAACTTTGCCCAACAAGCATCCCCGAAATAAGAATTATAAGAATGTAATAGCTTCTAGTCCATATTACTTGCAAAAAAAGAACCTATAATAAATAAGAAAAAAATGATTATATAAATATAGCTATTTATTCACTCAACAAGTGTTTATTAAACATCTGCAATAAACTGATTTTGATCACGGGGAATAAAAGAGAAATAAATTGTACAAGCAAGTTTATAATCTAGTGAGGAAGGTAAATATATATAAACAACTAGTCAGAATAAAATAAGTGGTATAAAAGAGACAATGAGGAGGAAATATAGAAATTTGCAGAAGTAGTAGAGATTCTTACTGAGAAATGAGGGAGAGAGGGCTGGAACTGAACCTTAAATGATTGTTAGAATTTCCATTTCAATAAATAGAAAAGAAGGGGAGATAATTCAAAACCAAAGAAATTGCCTGAGCTGTGAAATAGTAGCTTTAGGAACAATGACCGGTCCTCATTTGACTACAGTAACACAGACTAAAAATGTAGATTCAGTGGAAAACAGTTTGGCAGTTCCTCAGAAAGTTAAACACAGAATTACCATATGACCCAGCAATTCCACTCCTAGGTATATACCCCAAAGATTAAAAACAGATGCTCAAATCAATACTTGTACACGAATGTTCACAGCAGCACTATTCACAGTAACCAAAAGGTAGAAATAACCCAACTGTCCATCAACAGATGAATGAACAAAATGTAGTATATTCATATAATGGAATGTTATTTGGCCACAGAAAGGAATGAGGTATTAATACATGCTACAATGTGGATGAACATTCAAAACACCATATAAGTGAAAGAAGCCAGACACAAAGGTCACTATATTGTATGATTTCTCTGAACTATCCAAAACAGGTAAATGTATGGAGACAGAAAGAAAACTAGTGGTTGCCGGGGGCCAGGGTGAGGGAGAAATGGGTATAAGGAACGCCTTTGGGGGTGATGAAAATGTTTTGGAACTAGACAGAAGCAATGGTTGCACAACACTGTGAATGTAATTAATGCCACTGAATTGCACATTTTAAAATGATTAACTTTTATGTTGTATGAATTCCACCTCAATTTTTGTTTTAATGGTAGATTAAAGGTCGGTGGTACATACTACTAGTGCTTACTAATATTCTTCCCAGTCCCCAGAAGTTTATATCATCCAGTCACCCTACAGTTAGGCAGGGCCATGGGGCTGTTGGTTTGTTTTTGCGGTACGCAGGCCTCTCACTGCTGTGGCCTCTCCCGTTGCGGAGCACAGGCTCCCGACGCGCAGGCTCAGCGGCCATGGCTCACGGGCCCAGCCGCTTCGCGGCATGCGGGATCTTCCCGGACCGGGGCACGAACCCATGTCCCCTGCATCGGCAGGCGGACTCTCAACCACTGCGCCACCAGGGAAGCCCCATGGGGCTGTTTTAGCAAACAGGCTGTGAGCAGAAGCAACACATGTCACTTCCTGGCCAAAGTACTGAAGAATGGGTAAGAGATGCCATGCCTCTCTTCCCTGCAAAGCCCTGTGAGACAATGGAGAAGACTGTGTCCCTGAATAAATGAGGGCCTCCCTATTGGCCCACGCTGGACATGTCGTATGAGTAAGAAATATGCTTTTGCTATCTTAAGTCACTGAAATTTTAGGGGTTGTTACTGCAGTGTAAACTAATCCTACTCTGACTAATATAGGGTCAGATCCAGGAAGACCATGAGAACAATATTAAGAAATTTTAATCTTATTCTGAAGGGCGTAGAGAGACAATATTTTTGAGGAGAAAAGTGACATGATGTGCACTTGAGGAAAATAATTCTGGATGCAATGTGCTGAGTAAAGTATGAACAAAAGCAGTCCTCAACCTCTGGTGCACATCAGAAATCACCTGAGGAGAACTATAGTCATCTTCTAATTTCTTTATATTTCTGTAAAGAATAAAATATTTGTCCTCTGGGGAAAAAAATCATCTGAGGAGCTTTTCAAAATGCAATGCTCTGGTCCAGGGTGTCTCTAGATATTCTGAACCAGAATCTCTAGAGGTAGGGTCTAGGCACCTATAACTGAAAAAAACTCTATGGGAAATTCTAGACTACAGGTTAGAGTCAAGGAGGAGATGTCTAGTCCTAAAATGACCAAGTTTACACGTTTAGTGATTTCAAATAAACAGTATAATAAAATAACTATTTTCTTGACAAATGGAATGATAAATGTTTAGGGAGTTTCTGTTAAAATACTAAGTTATTGAAAGGTTACTCACATTAACATTTGTATATTGCTACTAAGAGCTGAATAAAGAATGTTCATTCGGTATGCAGGGATTTAAGCGTTCAGGGCTTTTTGTTTAGTTTAGTTTTGGTTTGATTTTTCTTTTTAAAACCATGCCACAATGCCAAATCTTACATTTTTTTCTTTTTCCTGTTGAACTGATGCTACATTAAGATATAGGCACAAACATCTCCTAAGTGTTTTAAATCCATCCAATTGTTTGAGAAGGCATACGTGCTGGGCCAAAGAAGCCAAAACATTAGAGCTAGGAATTTTGATGAAGATAATAATTGCTTACAGACCAGCTTGTTTTAACTTGCTGAACAAAGAACACAATTTTATACCACATTTTCATCACAGGCTTTTTCTCTGCATAATCACCACTATACATAATGAGCACTTTGAAAAGGGAGATTATTTACAGGTTAAAGAGTAAGGAAGTTATCAATTAGATTCCACCATCTTCAAAATTTCACTTACTCAAACTTTACATTAATTAAAAAAACTTTTTTTGCTGGCCTAAGCACTGTTTTGAATCTTTATAACCCATTTGTTTAGTGTGCACAGCAAAAATCTAGGAACAAAGACACTGCTAATTTCCAATTAATTTCCCTGAATGGTTCTATAGCCTTGGATAGGTCAATAATTTCCTTGTGTCTTAGTTCATTTCTAGGACATTCCTATATAGCAATACAGTTCCATCTGTCTCACATCTGAAAGCTGTATTCAGGCTCTGTGCCTATGTCAGGAGTTATGCCCTCACTCCTTCTCCCATTCAGTTACTTCCATCACTTGCAGACCCCATAATTCAATATTCAACCAATATTTATTAAGGCCTTAACCCAGGACAGGCAATGCCGTGAGGGTGGGGATGAGTTCAGTCCACAAAGAACAGTGATGCTAGTTTCCTGACTAATAGAATGGATGTCTCAGTCATTTTGCTTGTTTCATCCTGATTCTGGATTTCCTATTCTTTACTTCCTCTGGAATATGAAGTCCTGAAAATCAAGGTAGTATAAATTCTCAGTATCGGGTTAAGGCAGTCACTCGGTGATCAGATGGTTATAGGGCCACACAGTCCAGAAGTCAATATGGTTTCAAGACACAGATTTAAGAAGTCACAGAAGGGACCAAAGCCACCAATTCACAAGACCAAGATAACTCTTTGTTTGTGGTACCAGTGGTGACCCTAGGTTTGCTCAATCTTTTTGCCCTGACAACTCCAGCCTCTAAGACAGAACTCTGTGGACCTCAGCAAGCTATGTTGATTTCTGATTCCCTTAAAGCTGGGAGCCATTCATCTCAGCACCTAAGCCTTCAGTATCAGTGTGCGAAAGCAGGGTCATGACTTCCAACTAAGTCTGAAATCTTGTAAATGGCAGAGAGAAAGGAGGGTGGGAAGTGAGAGACCTATGTTGTCCAGATGTATAAGGGGTCAGATTCTAATGGTAGACCTTCAGTTTGAGACTCCAGACCCTGGACATGTGCTCATTATTCCCCATCTACCCATGCCACTGGTGTTCGTATGTCAACCTCTTATACTCTTTGTCTTTGATCTGTTGCTTGCCCTGAGCCTTGCCATTCAGAGGCTGATTCTGATCCATGGCCTTGTTCTGATCTTGGATCATGGATATGCCCAATCTCAAACACTTATGTGGCTCTGGATCCCTAGCCCAGGCCTGATCACAAACTTTGTTCTCTTGCCACCTATGCTCATGCCACTTATTTCAGTCTCACCACAGCTTCTTGTCCTCCTTCCCCATCCATTGTTGCCTATAGTTTGGGGCTGGCTAGAACTTTAGAATCCTTTCTAGCTCACTCTGGCAGGACAAAGGAGGTAAGTAATAATTAGTTTATTTAACAACAGTGTACAGAGAAGACGTAAATTTGCTCACATTTAACTGTAGTATGTACATCACGTAATTATACCTTTCTGTATCTCAAATTTCTCTCTTTAAATTAATACATTTGCCATCACATTCCCTCAAAGATATATTTATACTTAATTAAAATAACATGTATTCTGAGGTTATAATAAAGCTATATATAATATGCTCCTGCATTCCCAACTGTAAAATGAGTATTAAGAACATTTAGAAACAAATTGGCTCCCTAAAAGGAATAAAAATTTTGAGTAATTTATTTTAAATATAGTACAGCCCACTTTACAAAATATTTCTGAAATGTTACATAAAAAGAAAAATATTATAAATGAATTAAGTAGAACATATTATTCAGAAGAAACTCAATGGTGGGTTCTTTTTCTTAGTGAGGAAAGATTTTGGAAATGTTATCATTTGTCCCATAATTTAATAAGTTTTACATATTCAGATATAATTGCATTGAGTTTTCTGAAAGAGATTTATCTTAACAATCTTAGGGGAAAGGAATATTCTAAGTACATTTTATTGGGTTAACTCAGTTAAAGGCTTTGATTTTCCTAGCAGGGAATTACTAAAACAGATGCATTTTTCTTTTAAAGGCACAAGAATTCTCTTTGTGCTAGTATAAAGAGTAGATTCTAAAGTGTTATATAAAGTATGCTTCTAAAATTTAAAAGAGTTAAAGGAGATTCCTCATCTCAATTCCTAGGAGATGCTGTATCTGGAAAGGGTAAACAGAAGCAAATAGTTTCCTGAAACTGTGCCAAGGCTACATGTCAACTGCCTGGCAGGAAATGCTTTTGGAGGGCCTAGATAAACAGACTATCATCTTTTTTTGGAAAAATCTTCTTCTTTGACTTCTTACAAAGCAAATGTACTGAGTCTAACTAGCATCATGAACACAATAAGCAGAAAAGGGCACAGAGGATTTTTAAATGATGGTATCTTTAGAATCCCTAACAAGTGATCTGTCCTGCACTTTTAACACACAGGGACCTCACTGCTCAACAAGCGTATACTCAGTACATGGTTGTCGAAATTTGGTGGTAAATTAAACCTTATCTTTCTATTAATTTTCATCATGATTTTGGTGAAGCTTTATCTTACAAGAAGTTTTCATTTAGCAGCAGCTCTAAATATTTTAGCATTATACAATGATAAGATTTTCTGGCATTTATATAGTAATCAATTTTTCAAAATATTTTACATCCATTATCTTAATTTTTGTTCTAACATTTTATTTTACAAGTGCTGGCACTGATGCTAACTAACATCTCGTGAGATGTCAGTACAAAAATTAAATCAAAGATTAAGTTAGAGGACCAGACCTAACCTATTTGTCTGAAATATTTTCTAGTACATTTCCTTCTGTCCCCACTATGTACCAGATAATGGATCCAAAAATCCTATTCTCATATCTACTAAAATAAACCTTTGACCTCATCTCACTTTCTTAAACTGCAAAAAGCATGATGAGGATCTAGGTGTTGACTCAGAACACCTACTATCAGCTAGAGAAATCTCCTGCCTTGTATACAGCCTTGTCAGCTTTTTTGTACCTCCTCTCTCCACCAGCCTACATGTTCTGTTCTGCTACAGTCCCATCACCTATCTTCTCTTCCCCTTTTCTCACACTGAAAGCATCCTATGCCCCACTCATCTTATGCCGAATCTTACCCAGTCCACAACCCAGAGCAAAATTTCCCTGGCCCAAGTAACAAAGTCATATGAAATGTGGCATACCTCTCTACCTGCCTACCTTATCCTGTAGTCAGGGCGCCTCAGATAACAATTTGAGCCACTGCAACTATGAGGTCCTTCTCCATATTCCACAGCCACCAGCCGTTACTTCCAATATCCTCCCAATCTGCTCCTTCCCTCCCAAACAGAACATCTTTACCTTAGTTACTATTGGGCCTCATGGGAAAAAACAAAACAAAACAAAACTTTGTGTGTACACCATTTTATGCACTCTCCACAAAATGCGAAGGGGATGGTATGTGACTGGAAAAAAGAGTCACAAAACTGAAAGATACAAATATTTGAGTGTAAATAGTACATTTTAAATGATATAGTCACCCTATTATTTCTTTAAAATCTTAATTTATTTCTATTATTTCTTAAAATAGGGTATACCTATAATTATAATTAGGTAAACTCAGTACAGACCAGGAAATGTAAGTAAAGTATTCTCTAGGACTGGTATAAAACTAACCCTAGAAATTTGGTTTCCTACTCCACTTGTTAGAGCTTCCGGGAATGGAAATACATCCAAACATCAATACAGAACAGAGGCTTAATAAATGACCACTGAACAAATAAAGAAATGTTGATGGAAAGAATAAACATAAATTTCATACTAAAGAATATGTAAAAGTAAATCTTAAGAGAGTTAAGAGTTATTAGGAGTTTGGGATTAACATAAACACACTACTACATATAAAATAGATAACTGGGACTTCCCTGGTGGCGCAGTGGATAAGACTCCACACTTCCAATGCAGGGGGCCTAGGTTCGATCCCTGGTCAGGGAACCAGATCCCACATGCATGCCGCAACTCAGAGTTCTCATGCCACAACTAAGGAGCCCCCATGACATGACTAAGGAGCCCACCTGCCACAACTAGGAGCTGGTGCAACCAAATAAATAAATAACTATATTTTTTAAAAATAGATAACCAACAAGGACCTACTATATAGCACAGGGAACTATACTTAATATTTTTTAATAATCTATAAGGGAAAAGAATCTCAAAAAAATAGATATATATGTATGTATAACTGAATCACTTTTCTGTATACCTGAAACTAACACAACATTGTAAATCAACTATACTTCAATTAAAAAAAGAGAGAGAGTTAAAAGAGTTATATTTTAAAAGGTTAGGAGGGTTATAAAATTGGAAGGGAACAGGAAGATCAATATATTAATTTTTAAAAAGCAGCTGGGTCTGTGAAGATATACTGTGTCAGGTTTTAGGACATTAAAACTCCACATTGGTATGTATTTTTCATTTGCCCCAAATGCAAAGAATATTTACCTTTCACGGGATTTTTTCCATGATGCATTTTTTTTCTGGACTCATACCTAGATTTCCAGCCTGGTGCAGGTACCTCTCAAGGTCCCCAAACTGGAAGTTACCTCTGCCACTCTCAACTCCCCAGACATTGTTCTATGCTACTTATCAAGTTCCACTGTACATCATGGTTACTCAGTCCTCATGTTTACATAGTACGCACCTCCACTCTTAGATTATAAACCTCTCAAAAACAATGACTTTCTTACTCATTTCTTCTTCTCCTCACAGCAAACTGTAAATGTCTACTCAATGTATTTAGAAAAGGCTTACAATTCTTTAAATTACTGTTATCAACATTATTCAATGTATTTAGAAAGGGCTTACAATTCTTTAAATTACTGTTATCAACATTCATCCAATAAAAGACTAGAACATAAAAAATAAAAAAAAATTAAAAAAAAAAACCTCCACATTGTGAACACTTCCAGAATGATGGACTGAGGAGATTGACAAATCATCTATCCAAAAAGCCACATTAAAATGACACAAAATTATCAAAACAATCATTTCAAGATTTTGGGGGGGAAATTAACCAGAGGTACACAACAAATTGAAAAGCATTATTTAAAAGAACAACAACAACCGAACCTCTGTTAAGAAATGTAGGGATCTGGGGCATCAGAGGCTGTTCTCATGCCCTATTCCATACCCCCAACTCCAACATGATGATTCTATCAGGACAGGACAAGCCATGAAAACCAGCAGCTCTGCTGCTTGGAGGGTGATGGCTTCATTTGGTGTCCAGAGTATTGTCGGAAACAAATGATCTTAGAAAATAAGTGGTAAACGATCACCGAAAATTAATATTACAGCTGGCTGAGACTGCAGCACTGGTTGGGGCAAGCAATAGAAGAGCCAGAAATTTAAGTGAGACCCAGGGAGCAGTCGTAGTAGACCTTGATGAGCTCTCACGTATCCTTGGTGGTCTGGAAGGTGTGCCCATGTCCAAGGTTATGCACTGGCTGAATGTGAGGCCTTGCATACACAGAAAATAAAAGTCACAGCAGACCTGACTGAACTTTAAATGTGTTGCTCAAGTCATACACAGATACTCAGCAAAGGGTAAAGCCAAACTAGCCTCAAGATATTTAAGTACAACCTGTTACCAATTATTAGCTGACCACTAAACTATGCTGACAATCCCTAGGAAGTCAGCCTTAAAAATAAAAACAAGAATTAAAAGAAAAAAAAACTGAGGAGACACATCAGTGGCCACACATTGAGGAGAAACAGACTCTACAGACAGTCCAGGCAAGTTACCAAACAGCCAACAAACAACAGTAGCAGCAACAACCCCTGGTGAGGGGGACGATCAGAATCGAGAGTTGCTATATTATCTAAAACAGAGGTCAGCAAACTATAGCCCGTGGCCCAATTATGGCCCATTGCCTGTTGTTTTTTCACATAAAGGTTTTTTTGGAAGACATCTATGCTCATTCATTTACATATTGCCTATGTCTGCTTTCCCACTACAACAGCAGAGTTAGTTACAACAGAGACCACATAGCTTGCAAAGCCTAAAATATTTACTGTATGGTCCTTTATAGAAAACATTTGTTGGTCCCTGATCTAAATGTTCAGTTTTCAACAAAAAATTATGAGATATACAAATAAATAGGAAGGGGAGGCCTATATACAGAAAGAGGACACACTTAATAGAAACTGGCTCTGAGGGGGCCTAAATGTTAGACTTAACAAAGATTTCAAGGCAGCTGTTATAAATATGTTCAAAGAACTGAAAAAATAAGCAAGTTTTTAAATTAAAGTATGACAACAACTCAATAGAGAATATCAATCAAAAGATAGAGATTATAAAGCAAAACAAATGCCAGAGTTGAAAAGCACAGTAACTGAAATGAAAATTCACCAAGGGATTCAACAGCAGATTTGAGATTGCAGAAAAAAAGAATTAGTGACCTTGAAGATATATCAATAGAGATTATCCAATCTAAAGACAAGAAAGGAAAAACGATGAAGAAAAATAAACACATACTAACATATGTGTAAGGGGAGCCCCAGAAGGAGGAGAGAGAGAGAGAAGGGCAGGAAAAAAAGGTCCAAAACTTCCCAAATATGAGGAAAAACAATCTACCCATTCAAGAAGTGCAATGAACTCCAAGTGCAATGAACACAAGAATCCACAAAAAACCTACTAGTACCAGCAAATGAATTCAGCAAGGTCACAGGACACAATATCAATATGTAAAAATCAACTATATTTCTATATACTAGTATATAATCTGCAAATAAAATCAGGAAAACAATTCTATTCCCAATGACATAAAAAATTAAGTATTTAATACAGTTGTTAAAAGAAGTGCAAGAGTACAGTAATAGCTATACAACATTGCTGAGAAAAACTAAAAAAAAAACCCTGAAAGACACAGATGTTCCATTTTCATGAATTCAAAAACCTAATGTTAAGATTACAATTCTTCCTAAATTGATCTATAGATTCAGTACAAACTCTATCAAAATCCTAATAATTATGCATAAGCTGATAAGCTGAATTTAAATTTTATGAAAATACAAATGACCTAGAATACCAAAACAACTTTGAAAATTAAGAACATAGTTGATGGATTCATAGCTACCAATTTCCAAACTTACTAGAAAGCTATAATAATCAAGACAGTGTGATACTGACATAAGGACAAACACAGATCAATGGAACAGAATTAAAAATTCAAAAGCTGATCCTTATATTTAATTTGTTAAATAATTGATATTTAACAAAAGTGCCAAAACAATTTAATGAGAAAAGGATAGTCTTTTCAACAAATGGTACTAAGATAATTGGACATCTGCATGTAAAGAGAAGAATAAAGACCCTTACCTCATAACACATACAAATGAATGCAAAATGGCATAAACCTAAATGTAAAAACTAAAATATAAAGCTTTTAGAAGAAAACATAGGGAAAAAATTTTCATGACCTTGGGTTAGGCAAAGATATATTTAGATATGACACCAAAAATATTGTACAATCCATAAAAGAAAAAAATTAATAAGTTGGACTTCATCAATATTTAAGATGTTTGTGCTTCAAAAGACACTATTATGAAAATGAAAGCCATGACACAGACTGGGAGAAAATACTTCTAAATCATATGACTGACAAAGAATTCTTGTTAAAAATAAGAACTCTTATAACTCAATTTAAAAAAAAACAATTTAAAAATGGAGCAGAAGATTTGAATAGACATTTCATGAAAGAAGAAATAGGAATAGCTAATAACCACAAGAAAACACGTTCAACATCATTAGCCATTAAGGAAATGCAAATTAAAATCACTATGAGATACTACTTCACACCCATTAGAATGACTATAATCGAAAAGACAATAACAGGGACTTCCCTGGTGGTCCAGCGGTTAATAATCTGCCTTCCAATGCAAGGAATATGGGTTCAATCCCTGGTTGGGGAACTAAGATCCCACATGCTGTGGGGCAACTAAGCCCACGCGCCGCAACTACTGAGCCTGTGCACTCTGGAGCCCATGCATCACAACTAGCGAGCCCACATGCCGCAACTACTGAGGCTACACGCCACAAGTAGAATGCCTGTGAGCCGCAACTACTGAACCACATACTGCAACGAGAGATCCCGCGTGCTGCAACTAAGACCCGACGCAGCCAAGTTAAAAAAAAAAAAAAAAGACGATAACAAGCACTGAGGAGGATGTAGAAAAATTGGAACCTTCATACATTGCTTGTGGAAATGTAAAATGGTACAGCCACTCTGGAAAACAGTTTGGCAGTCTCTTAAAATGTTAAACATAAATTTACTGTAGCACCCAGCAATTTAACTCCTAAGTATCTCCCCAAGAGAAATGAAAACCTGTATCCACAAAGTCTTATACCCAATCTTTCATAGCAGCCTTATTCATAACAGCCCCAAGCTGGAAACAACTGGTAAATGGATAAACAAAATGTAGTATATTAATACAGCGATGCAATATTATTCAGCCATAAAAAGGAATGAAGTACTGATACAGGCTACAATATGGATGAACCTCAAAAACATCATGCTAAGTGAAAGAAGCCAGACAAAAAGGTCACATATTATAAGATTCATTTATAGGAACTGGACAGAAAAGGCAAATTTATTGAAATGGCAAGCAGAATAGTGTTCGCCTGGGTCTAGGGGTGGGAGCTAAGACTGACTGCACATGGTGGACACTAGGGTTCTTTTTTAGGTCATGAAAATGTTCCAAGACTGGATTGTGGTGATGATTGCATAAATTAACTAAAATGTACTGAATTGTATACTTCGATCAGGTGAATTTTACATGTAAATTATGCCTCAAAGTAGTTTTTTTTTAAACTCTACATGGATTCCAATTATTTATAGCTTCCAAAATTACTATTCCTTTAATCTCTGATGTTTTTAAAATGACAAAACTTTTCACTAATCATTCCTGCGCTGCAATCAATTTTTTAACTTCCACTCAATTTTTAACATTTTGTGAAAGCTAATTCTCAGAAGTTGGATTCATTTTCTTTAATCTATATAATTGCGATGGCAATTTTGATGAGTTTCTTTCATTCCCCAATAACCCAATGAGTTGACGTAATCAGGCAAAATGAACGATCTAATGTCTCACTCAGTCATGATCTAATGACTGTAATACTACTTTACAAAGCTATAATGATTCTAAAGCTCTCTAAGTCTGCTGAAGAAATAAAAATACCACCTGTCAGATAAAATGATTTATACATTCTTTGGTATGTGCAGTATAAATCATTGTCTAACTGGCATGACACCCACTTTTGCATCCTACGTTTTTAACCCTTTTTTGCCCCCTCCATACAGAGAAAAAGAATTTACACTGCTCTTCGCTAGATTTGTTTTTTGTCCTCAAAAAGTCCCAAATATGGCATCAATCTCTTTCCTCAGATCTCAGGAATAACGGCTTCCTCCAGTCATCTATTCCCCCAAACATAGACAAATAACTTCTATGTGTTCTCTGTAATGAATTTACCCCTATGAAGAGAGAAATCATGGAAGACTTATACCAATGGTTTCTTTCTCCATCAATGATCAGGTACATTCCTGATTATATGCCCTCCCTCTATTTGTTGGTCCATTTCTAAGTCTCTACCAGTGGCTTTCAGGAGTACCTGGCTTGGGCTGTGTTTGATTCACAAGGGTCCTGATGGCAGGTCATGTTCCATCATTTTTTTCCATCCAATCTTAAAAAAGAGAAAAAGGATTCTCTCAATCTGTGGCTGACAGTACAAACGTTGAAATTATTTTTAAACATATATATATTTATAAACATAAAGACAAACACAAAGATTTAATTTCATGTCAGTCTTCAGGCTTCAGTTTCATTCCAAGCAACTTCTTTCCCATATATTTCTAAATGTTAAATTCTGGGAAAATTAGTTACAACTGAATATTCATTGAATTCATTAAAGTGTATGTACATGGATTTTTTTAAGAAGCCAATTCTTATCTGGCCTAAAAGGAATCTATTTAAATTAAAAATTCAATCAGTAAATTCAACAAATATCTATTGAACACCTACTGCTCAACAGTCCCTGGATACTTAGGGACAAATAAGGAACAGTCTCCACCTTCAAGAAGTTTATAAGCTGATAGGACAGAACTAACCAGAACTACATATAATTTAAATCAGATTAGGATAAGTACCACAATATTTAAAAAAAAAAAAAAAAGCCATGAAAACATAGGTTGCACTTGGGAATCATGGAGGATTTCAAAAACTTCCCTTGACAGAAAGATAATGCTGCAACTGGAATGGAATTGGGAGTGGAGAGCAGTAATAGAATCCTGGGGAAGAGAGTCAAGTGGGGTGCAGTATAGATGTAGTCTCAGATGAGTGAGGGCATATTGGGAGAGAAGGCTGAAGTCTGATGAAGAAAATAATACTAGCTAATATTTATTGAGCATTTACTATGTGCTAAGTATTATTTAAAGCACTTTACATATATTAACTTATTTGATCCTCACAACTACCCTATGAGGAATGTACTGTTATTATTCCCATTTTATAGATGGCAAAACTGAGGTATAGAATAGTTAAGTAGTCTGCTCATGCTTACACAGACACAGATAACAGTTATGGAGCCAGGATCTTGAAATCCATAAATAATAAAAGAAGAACAAATTCTATCTCACCCCTAACTACCTTCATTATAAGAGCAATTAACAGGTATCTTAACTACCCCTTCTCCCATTAATTCCTAGGCCATCCTTCAAGGCCCAGCTCAAATGTTTCCTTCCTACAAAACCTTTCTTGATCCCCCAGCTGAACAATATATATTTCTCCTCTAAGCTTCGTAGCACTTATCAGGATCAATCTTGCAGCAAACAGCTTATGAACAAAATCTTAATATTTCATTCCTAGCATTACAGATTTTATGTGCATCATTCCCTCTTTTAAGTTCTCCTTTATACTTTGTATTCCCCACCACTCCTAGGGCAGTGCCTGGCACGTAATGGTAGCTATATCTATGGAGCATTTATTCTTGGCAAGGCACTGTGCTGAGTATTTTACAGGAATTCTCTCACAAAATCCTTACAGCACCTATTCATGCATGCAATCGCTATTTTCAGTCCCTTCTGTGGCAAATAAAATACTAGATGACTCTTAAACTCAGTAAACAAGGCAGATGTGGTCCATATCCTCAAGAAGCTCACAGTCTATGAAGATTGGTACTATTGGTATCCTCTAGAATAGAGATGAGGAAAAGTGAGGCTCAAAGAAGTTAATTTGTTTGCCCAGAATCACACAGCAAAAAAGTGACAGAGTCTGAATTCAAACTCAGCTCTCCAGACTGGATATTTGGGACCCTGTGCATAAAACCACTATGGTCTAAAGGAGGCCCCTGATAAACACTTATTGAAGGAAAAGTTTTAGAAAACCCCTACAATGAAAACTATCCCGAGGATAATGAAGACTTCCATTCAATTCCGCTCGGAGAGGAAAGCAGGAAATGAGCAACAGTGCAGATGGAGGTTGTAGTAGTAGCCTCATACACACCTGATAGCTCAGAACTGCTCATCAAGCCATCTGCTGAGGAGACCTCCTCAGCACTGAGGATTTCCTCGTGGCCCTTAAAGTGGTCCCTCCTGAGCAACAAGGCTTCGCTGCGCGCCAGGATGGTGTAGCGAAGTCACTAATTCTCAGTGAGACCCTGTATCTCCTACCAGATAACCGGTGGCGTGGAATGGAAGGTAAAGACGCACGGCTCCTTATTTAAACGTGGGGCAACTATTCTTGAAAGGTGAACCCCTGCCCCCGAGAGAATAGGCCTCCAAAAAAGGTGTGAGTCTATACTTCTCACCGGAGGAGTGAGGAAGCAACCACGAGGGGATTACGAGAGGCCCTACACACAACGCAGGCACCCCTGGCCCTGTGGGCCGGACAGCCCACAGCCCACAGCCTGCTGGCCAGACAGACTCCCTCCTCCAAACGCCACTGTGGCAGCCGCACTGTTTGGCCTATCCTAGTCATCGCCCAAACAAAAGAGGTTTTAGAGTAGCGATATCCCAAAATATAGACCAGGCATTAATAGGCGCCTGGAGGCACGCGTCTTACTCCCCACGACTTCTTAGCCCAACAGACCACCTGACTTTACACCAGGTTCTCCGCGTTGAGCGGCGGAGACGACCTCTAAGGGCCAGACCCTGGCCCAGGGGCTCCTGCAACAGCGTGGACACACAGCCTCCGCCACTAGGTCGACTCCGGTTCCCGCGACCCGCCAGCTGGCAGGCCCCGCCCCGCCCCCTACGCTCTGGCACTTAGCCCGGAAACACGCTCACTGGAGCGGCGGCCGGGACACGGTAGGCTTGTCCTGTGCTGGCCGTGCTCTTCACCGCCCCCGCCACGCCCCTCGACCCCTCACCGCCCACGGCCTGCTGCGCCGGCGCAGGATGCTCCAGGCCCAGCCCTCCCTCGACCGCTGAGCGCATGCGCCTTGAGAGGCCGGCTGGGTGAGGGCTTCCTAGCGAGGGAGGGGGAGACGGAAATGGAGGGCCTCCGCGCGCATGCCTTCGCCCCTGACACCGAGCCCGCTGGAGAGCGCGTTGGGCGGAGCCGGGGGGTGGCGGTCGCCGGGGAGGTCGAGGCCCTGGGTCCGACCCCGAGCTGGAGCGGGGTCCCGGAGGCCCGCTAACCCGCCGGTGTTTGTGTGTATGTGCCCTCGCAGGGAGACATGGAGAACTGTTTGGCGGCCGCGGCGCTGAACGGGGTGGACCGACGTTCCCTGCAACGCTCGGCTAGGCTGGGTCGAGAAGTGCTGGAGCGGGCCAAAAGGAGGGCGGTGGACTGGTATTCGGTGGAGCTTCCCAAAGGCAGCGTGGGGGTCATTTCCCGGGAGCGGCCCTACAGAGAAAGAGGGCCGGCAGCCGGCCCCCATCGCCTTGTCCCAGGAGAGGTGAGGGCCCCAGTGCTGCGGGACCAGCCCATTCATTCGCTCAGCAGCGGCTTGCTGAGAACCTGGGCACGCCACACAGCAGCACCCGAGGGATGCTGTCCTTGGCGGAAGCTGTTAAGTATCAGGACAGTGAACCGGAAGGCCTTTTGAAAACTCTTGACATTTGACAGATTCCTATTGGCTAGCTTTAGGATACCGCTAGAGACCGCTAGTGCTCGGCCCTGGTTGGTTACTTTTTACAACAATTCTTACAGGCTACCATTTGATATTAGAGGAAAGCCAACAAACCTGTCTTTGTCCTGGAAAAAGTGCATGTCTGTGTATTCCTTTTAGAGTTGGAATTCTTTCTCAGTAAGAGCCTTTTACTGACTTAAACTTGCAGTGGCCTTTCAAAAAGTAAAAAGGAAGGTATTCCCAAAATGACTTCCTTCTCCAGTAGGGAATACAGATCTCACCTGTGACTTGCCGTTTATTCAAACAGAGAGAAGAAAGACACCCAACCCTCAGTGCTTCCTTCAGAACAATGGCTGAATTCATGGACTATACTTCAAGTCAGTGTGGGGTAAGTTGGTGGCCAAAGTCATGCCCCTGATCTGCCTGCTGATGGATCACAAAGTGGATTTTTGTGGAATTTAGGGAGAATCTGGAAGACTGCCTGTTCACCCTGCCCTGCCTTCGTGGGCAGGTTGTAAACAGCCAAGGATTTAAACCAGGTGATAAATCCAGGTTAGAATTCATTCAACAAATATTGAATGCTTAACTTCAACTGTTATGAGGATACAGCAATGCACAAGCCAGAAAAGATCTGCCCTCACTATTATTTGGGGGGGCGGGGCTTATTTGCTGAATTCCAAAACAAGTCCGAATATTAGCGGTTTTTAAAACTTTGAACTGAATTTTTTTTTTTAATCAGTAAGATCGTTCTAAACTGGAACCGAGCCTCTCTGTTTTCAAAGCAAAAACTGAAACAGAGTCCCTCCATTAGATCTTAATCTCTGTTCCAAGTCCCTGGTAAGGTAGTGTGTGCTTTTGTGTGTGTGTGTGTGTGGCCACACAGCATGTGGGATCCTAGTTCCCCAACCAACTTGCACCCCCTGCATTGGAAGCACAGAGTCTTAACCACTGGCCACCAGGGAAGTCCCCCTGGTAATGTAGTTTTTAAGTATGCCCCTTTGGGTCCGTATCACTTGTTGGCCACAGAGGTGGTTATGTGGCACAGATGCAGTGCCCTCATCAGAGGTAGTGTGGCTTAATGGCAGGAGCAGCCTCCCAGGAATCAGACCTGTGTTCTGCCACTTCCTGGCTATAATGCCTTAGGCTAGTTAGTCTCTCTCAGCCTTACCTTCCCACATGGTAAAATGACGATGTTTCAAGTCCTTTCCAGCCCTTATAGTCTGTTTCTTTGGTTTCCACTGAGAGATGAACACCAGAAAATTGTCATAAACTGTAGCACAGGGGACTTATGTGAGATTTTTGGTCCCATTCATTGAAGTGGGTGAACAAAGGTTTTAAAGGCCCTCTTCTCAAAACCATACACTAAGGTCATCTTTAAGTACTTTGAGGGAATGTTGAAGGCAGGCAGCCAACATTCAAGAAAATCACCTGCATGGAAGGTACTCTCTGTCTTCTAGGTATTAAAACAGACTCTGTGGTCTCTTCCAGCCTTAACATTTTATGATTCTTATGTGGTTGTAAGGGTACTTGGTCTGTACGGCAGAAGGAAGAGAATACCTTGTTTCTGTCCTGCTTTTCAATTTCATAATGAATATTAAGATTCAAAAAATCTCTAATATTTCTACATCTTTTGTAAAATCCTTGTGACTCCAAAAATAGGATTCCAACCAGTGAGATACAGTTCAGAGAGTATTTTTATGTTATTATTTTGTTAAATGGTTTTAGAAAAATCCATAACTTTGGCTCTGCTGTAAAGTGATCAAGTTAAACACTTTGGTTCATGGGTCAGTAAAAGGAATAATATTTGTCTTTGGTTTGCGGTTTAGCAAATTGGTGTTCTTCATTTTGGTTTTTAGTTCATGCTTTATTTCAAACCTCCATTAAGGAATGGAGGCTCAGAACCCCTCGGCTTTCTAGAAATAGAATTAAGAACGGTGTTTGAGTTTGCTTTCAGAATTTTGAAGCATCCCCTAAATTACATCATTAGAGCCATGTCCTGACATGCTTTCCCCAGCTTCTCATTCTTTTGGTCTCTTGCCTTAAACACTGTCCCTACCCTTTGTTCAAAACAAGCAGGCTTATGTTGTCCTCATCATTAGTCACAATCAGGGGCAAGTCTGAGGTTAACTTTGAGGGGGAGGAAGGAAGTAGACAAGAAAAAAACTGCATTCTGATCCTTTGGATTATTTTTGCTTAAATCGGAGTCTTCTCCCTTCCCTCCTCCGCATGGGGAGAATGGCTGCATAGCTGTTGCGTTTATGTTACATTTCCTGTTGTATTTCTAAATCTCAAGGAGACGCACCTCTCTCTTCTCTTATCCTTGTCTGAGACTTAGTAGACACAGACCTGTTTGTCAGAAGTTGTCATGAGAGGAGATGAAAGGGCTTGTATATTTAACCTCAGGGTGAGGATGTTGTGAAAATTATTTAACCTGGCAGAGAGCATGGTCCTACCCAGCTTGAGTTGCCAGAGTTCTTGCCCTACAGAGGCAGCAGATGGCAGCAAAGTAAGGCCAAGTGCAGTTTCCCTCTCTGCAGCCACTTTACACGGGCTAAGATTTGTTACATGACTTCAGAGGCCTCTCAAGAGGGCAGGTAATTTACCTTTGCTCTCTTGCCTCCCTCCTTAACCATACTTTGCCCAAGTAACAAGGAGTTTTTTGAAAATTTGACCAGTCTATTTGGTTACCCAGCATCTTTCACATTACTTCTCTAGAAATACTATTCATCTGTGCCAGAGGAAGGAGGGGCAACCCACGTGTATCGTTATCACAGAGGGAAGTCGAAGCTGCACTTGTGCTCGGACACTGGGAATGGTCAGGTATGTATCCTCAGCTGTGCTGTGCTGTGCCCTCAGCTTCCCAAGATAGGAGGCCCTACATCTTGGAGCTCCTGCTGGATTGTATTATTGGATGCCTGGGTGACTCAGCATTACAGCGCTCAACAGAAACGTTTCACCTCCCAGCCTTAGAGAACTTACAGCAATGAATATGAAATAGGAGTTTTTGTCCAGAATAAGAGATTGATGCCACTGTCGGATCTTCAGTTGAACCTGCAGTCCTGGGCCAAGGGATTCTTGGACAGGCTTAACAAAAAGCGCTTCAAATATCCTCTTCTACATCTAGGGGTATGAAAGAGATTTTTTTTTTTTTTTTGCGGTACGTGGGCCTCTCACTGTTGTGGCCTCTCGCGTTGTGGAGCACAGGCTCCGGATGCGCAGGCTCAGCGGCCATGGCTCACGGGCCCAGCCGCTCTGTGGCACGTGGGATCTTCCCGGACCAGGGCACGAACCCGCGTCCCCTGCATCGGCAGGCAGACTCTCAACCACTGCGCCACCAGGGAAGCCCTTGGGGGGTTTCTTTTTAACAAAATGCTTTTCCTAAAGATAACAATTACAAGCCTCTCACTGCAAATTACCTGTATTTTACCACATGTCACTCTGGGAAGCCAAAGACTCTACTTGTTGAACTGATCCAACAGGACTCCTTTGTTATTGTTTCTGGGGAGAGTAGGCTTTTTTTTGCTTTTGTTTTTCTTTTTAAACTCCCCTGGTTGTACTCAAAGATAGCAAACTTAAGTTCAGAGTCTAATCCACAGGTTGGATTCCTGATTTCTCTGGCCTGTGGGTTTAGGGAAGGGGCGGGAGAGTGGCCGCAGGGATGTGAGCCATCCTGTTTCCCTGGCCTGGGGTACAAGGGGTAGCACCAGAGCCTGGATCCTGGGCTTCGTCTTCTGCCCTGGCCTAGGCCCTCTTAAGAGTGCTTGACCCTAAGGGAGTTACATGTGAGCAAGAGTCATTCGTATCCCTCCCATCCCTTCCTATAAGACGTAAATTGGTGCCTCTAAGGGAAATTGACTTTCTCAGTTCAGCCTCTTCCCCTCTAGTACTCCCACTGCTGGGAGAACCCTGGAAGAGAATTCTATTTTCTGAGAGCCTGTTAAATGTCAATCACTTTTGCACTTTAGATCTTCCTTACAGTGTAGTATGCCGAAGCTATAGACTAGGAAACCAAGGCATAGAGAAATTAATCTGTCCCTCTCAGTAAATGACAGAGATAGGATTCAAACTCAGGTCTATCTGAGTCCAAAGCCCATGTAAGGATAAAAGGTAATCATGGTAAACATCTGACTAAAAATACTTCGCACAATTCACTAAAAGCCTTAAGAACTTAGGTGACAACTTGGAAAACACTGACAGAACAATTGTTAGTTCCTAATTAAGTAGGACAAATTTTCTCTCTACCATCCAGAAGTCAAAGTTTGGGCCCTAATCAGTGTTTCTACCTCACTCTTCAGAGAAAAGACACCCCCCTTCGTGATGGAGGCATCCGTCAGGCGTCAGAGTGTGCACTAGAGGCATCCCAGCCTGTGAGTACAGAACTTCTAGGGTACTGGGCTCCACCACCACTGCAATTCCATGAACTGATCTGGTTACTATAGGGTTCTTTGTACTGGATCTATAGTCTTTTTAAGTTGGGATATTTTTACCCTTGGGGACAGTGTACAACATTTTAGTTCAGTGTAAAATTATGTTTCCTTGGTATCCTTCCTTCACTTGAAATTTCAGGAATATTCTTTGTGCCTGAACTCATAGTTGTGGTTGGAAAGAATGCAAAGTATTCATATCTCCATTCCTACAGCTCAGCTGGGCTGGCAGTGGGTCCTGTTGGAATTCCACCATCTGTTCAAGCAGCAGGAGGGGCCTGACCCTCCTGCTTACAAAGTGAAAACCATTGCTGAAATTCTGAAACATATACATTTGGTTAGATCAGGTTCCAAAACATTTGAAGGGATTTGTTCCTATTTTCTGCAAATGTTTCTCTGTGAAAACATACAGTGATGTTTTTAGGATAAAATATTCATTAGTTCATGAACCCAGGGAATCTTTTGGAACTTGGAAGGGCTGGAATTCTGAGGAATGGAACTCTGGTGTGTTGCTGCAATAGTTTGCTTCATTTTTGTTTGTATACAGTGTGCTACTAGCCAGGATTCAGAATATACTAGAGTTAGTAGCAACTAAGACTATTCTGCTTTTAGTACAAGTTGTTAGGCTTAGATGCCTCCAATACTTACTGTATTTTGGTAATGCTAATCTTCCTGATGTTCACAGTGTTGGAATCACAGATGCCAATCTTGCCCCTTTTATGCAGACAAATGAAGCATCCTTGGCTTTCTGCAATTCTGATAGAGCTGTATTTTCTGAAACCTCCTTTTGTTTATTTTCATAGTTGATGACCAATAAATAGTTGTGGCGTTCTCATACATATTCACATCAGTTAAATGATGATAAGCCTCCAATTTTGCAGTAACTGGGCATGAAAGGATATAGCATAAAGCAGCTTCGGAAAACCTGGGCTTCAAATCTATTTGCAAGATGGAAAGAGAGGAAGTTTCATAAAAGTATAAATATTATCATTTATTCCTCCTAGCAGAATTTACTGGCCAGTAGTTTGGTTCACCTGCCCCCCCACCCCCAGGGGTGGTGTAGAAATGACAGCTTCTGCCTGTGGCTCCTTCTGAGCATTGAGCAAGCACTGGTAGTGGTCTCCCAGTTGTGGGGTAGGCGCTTTGGCTCTTAATTACAGGCTCTTTTCTGGTTTGTGACTTTGCTCTTTGGCCATTTGAGCTGAGACCCTTCATCTGCCTGCACATCTGCCATGACCACTTTCCAGCCAGGCATGAAGTCTGTCCTTGGAGAATGGCTTGTGCTCAGCTCAGCTCTAAATATAAATCTTTCCACTAACTCCAGCTTCCAGTGTTTTGCAGTATTGATCTTCTTTGACTTACGTCCCGATAAACCCATTGTAAGTTGAAAATATCATAAATTGAAAGTGCATTTATTTTATTTTTATTTTTAAATTTTTATTTATTTATTTTTGGCTGCGTTGGGTCTTCGTTGCTGCGCGCGGGCTTTCTCTAGTTGCGGCGAGCAGGGGGTACTGTTTGTTGCGGTGCATGGGCTTCTTATTGCGGTGGCTTCTCTTGTTGCAGAGCACGGGCTCTAGAGTGCAGGCTCAGTAGTTGTGGCGCACGGGCTTAGTTGCTCCGCAGCATGTTTGATCTTCCTGGACCAGGGATCGAACCCCTGTCCTCCGCACTGGCAGGTGGATTCTTAACCACTGCGCCACCCGGGAAGCCCAAAAGTGCATTTAATACACCTAACCTACTGAACGTCATAGCTCAGCCTCGCCTACCTTAAACGTGCTCAGAACACTTACATACCCTGCAGTTGGGCAAAATCATCTGACACAAAACCTACTTTATAATAAAGTTTTGAATAGTTCATGTATTGATAATTTATTGAATGCTGTACTGAAAGTGAAAAACAGACTGGTTGTATGGGTGCAGGATGGTTATAAGTGCATCAGTTGTTCACCCTCGTGATCCCCGTGGCTGACTGGGAGATCGCTCACCGCCGCTGCCCAGCATCACTAGAGAGTATCATGCTGCACACCGCCAGCCTGGGAAAAGATCACAATTCAAAACTGGAAGTATGGTTTCTACTGAATGCGTATCACTTTCACACTATCGTAAAATAAAAAAACCATAAGTCTGACCATTATAAGTTGGGGACCATCTGCATAGGAGAACCGGTCTCCAAGGGAGGGCTTTAGCCAGCCAGCTGACTTTCTGCATGACAAAGTGGAATCTACTCATAGTGTTCTCAGCTTTAGGTGAAAAGAAATGTTTCATCCTCCTAATAATGAACTTAGCAAAGCACAGTTAAAAAGAATACTTCTCATTATCCCACAGCGCCTTGCCATCACTGCTGATCTGTGATAACAAGTGCCACTGCCTACTTTTGAGCCCCAAAGCAATCATCATTAGCCTTTCCCTCTATCTGATTCTTAACCTTTCTACTCCAACCAGAGTGTTCCTTTTATGATCCTTCATGTTCCTATAACAATTTAGTGTTTTCACATACATGCTTATTTGTGAGCTAATTTTAGAAATAAGGAAACAAGCATAAGGAGAGGCTGAGACTGGCCTAAATGGCAGTCCTATTACATTGCCAAGCCAAGCCTTGAAAGCAGGACCTCCATCTCCCACGTTAGTACCTCACTCCATCACACACAGAGGGAGCCGGGAGGAGGTGCCCTGATGGCACTGGGACATAAAATCTCTAAACTGCTAATATCCACTTTTCCTTCCAGGCTGAGAACATCTCTAAGGACCTCTACATAGAAGTATATCCAGGGACCTATTCCATCACTGTGGGTGTAAATGACTTGACCAAGAAGACTCACGTGGTAGCAGTTGATTCAGGACAAAGTGTGGACTTGGTCTTCCCCATATGACGTTGACCATCGCAGACATCACCTTTTTCTTGTTTGTTTTTTAAGTATCAAGAAGAATAAAGCTACCATATGTCCTCTTAAAATTTACACATTAATCCTGCTTTTAACGCTGACTGACTGTAGAGGGTCAGCTTTCCTAGGAACTGGAGTTTGTCACTTTCAGTGCCTATTTTAACTTGAAAGTCCCCTCACCCTCTTCTGCCTGAAGTCATAGTGTAATGATGCTGTCTGAATAGTTTTTACTGCTTGCTTTCCAAGTAAAGGTTAATTATGATAGTAAAGTGAGAAATTTGGAAATGAAGAGAATTCCTTTTTATTGGCATTAAGAAGTCAAACAAAATGTTACTCATGTACAACTGAGGCTTTATGAAAAGATGGCAGAGAGGCTGTGGACACATTTGCCCAAAGCAGGCCAACCATATTCTGTAGAAGAGGCATCTTCTGTGGAAGAGGCATCCTCAAGCAGATCGCACCAGGCCCCTGGAAGGGAGCCCTTGCCAAGGCCGCCACACTCCTGTGCCCCTTAGGACAGGTGCCACTCATCTGCAAGGATGTCTTCCTGGGGTGAAGATGCTGCTTATTGGATTATCACCTGTGGCCTGCACTGTACCATTTCCATAGAAGAAGGCCTTGTGTCAGCCACTTTGTAACTGACTCCTCCTCAGGTATCTACTCTTTAGCTTCCTACAAGAGAAAAAGAAGTCTTGAGAGTCTTATTCTGACTTTAAAATCAGTGACGTTCGATCCTTAAAATTACAAAGTCATTGATGTGTCCTAAACATCTTTAAGCTACCACACCAACAGTATTGTTGCATCTCTCAGTTTAGTTGCCTAGGGAGTCACCTCGTTTTGAACATGTCTTTCCTCAGAAAAAAGGCCAGTATTTTATATGATGAAAACAAAGGTCTGGGGACCTCCCTGGCAGTCCAGTGGTTAAGACTTCACCCTCCAATGCAGGGGGTGCGGGTTCTATCCCTGGTCGAGGAGCTAAGATCCCACATGCCTCACAGCCAAAACACCAAAAAAACATAAAACGGAAGCAATATTGCAAAAAATTCAATAAAAGACTTTAAAACTCATACACATCAAAAAAAATATATTTCTAAAAAAAAAAAGAATACAAAGGTTTAAGTAGAGCTGTATTCGCATTCCTAGCAAAGAACAGACTCACGGACCGAGGGCCTAGTAAAGCAGGCCCACGCCCACCACCATAGTGTAGAGGGGTCAGTTAACTGGGGATCCTTGCACCCCTAGTGATGAAATTCGTGGGTTCTGTAAGCCTTGTGAAATCATATGCAAAACTGGGGGTGTGTGCATTTTTCTGGGAAGAGGGGCCATAGGTTTTATCATTCTCAAAAGTGGTATGACCCCCGAAGGTCAAAGAACCATGGAAGGAGTCCTTCAGAAGCCCCTTCCCAGCCATCTGCTTTACCTAGATCCTTGGGGCTTTTAGTTTAGGGGGAATTCTGGTCTCCCTGATGTGCCGCAGTACCCCGACTCAGTTTTTTGTGTTCAGCTTCCTCTGGCAGGATCTGTAGTGGCTTCATGCCAGTGGCTTCCAGGACCAGCTCCCTGGGACTCCCCACTGCTGCGGTTTTCACTGTCTGTTGTTTGTTGCCCTTCTCTTCTTTCCCGATGTTGCAAAGTCTTGTTCCTAAACCCAAAACTCAGTTAGTTGAATATGCCACCATTTTGATGGGATTAGACTTGACTTATGAAGTGTATCAAGGATCACAGAATCCCTTAACTGTCTGAACCCTGTTTCAGTCATAAGCAAGGGTGGAGAGCAGCATGACTGCTGGCATGAATCCTGGCCCTCTGGGATTGTTAGGTTAGTCTCAGACAGTAACCTCACTGCCTGCAACTAAAAGGAGCCAAAAGCATGGAGGGCGGAGGACCCGTACAAGAGGATCCTTAGGAGGTAGAGCCTCAGACCAGACTGTGAAGCATCAGTGCTTGATAGCAATCAAGCGCAGTTAGGAGAAGCAAAGCAGCACATTTCCTTAAAAGGATACAAGATCTGGAGGGGAGAGAAGAAAAGCTCTGGTATTTGCCATTGTTTCTAGCCCAGGCACACACGTCGTTTTACACGCTTCACCTCACCAGTTCCCCTCACTAGTTAGTGTGCTGTGCAGCACCATCTGGGATGGGGGCTGGAGATGCCCCTTTCTCCACGCCCCGTGCAAGCATACTCTCCAGAGCTTTGGGTGCAGAGGTAGGACCTGGCAGGGGGCAGGCTCACTGATTCTCATGGTTCAGCTCCAAGAATTAACCTTTGCCCAGAGCATAACAAATGATCCAGTACCTAGAGGAAAGCCAGGCCAAGTACCTGAAGATACTATATTTCTCCTTATAGCCAATTATTAGAATGACCTACAGATCCTTATGCCCTTAGCTGTGGTATTCTTTAACCCTCAGTATCCCTGCCCCAGAGTGAATGTTCATTTAGTTCACTGAAGGTTGAATTAGTCAGCACAGGGCCCCAAGAATCTAGTCTAGGGCTGGCTTATGAAGTCACCTCCTTCACAAAGCTCTGCCAGCTGCCTTAGGCATCTGCTCTTTCTGGGCCCCACTGGGAACTTAGATAGCACGGCATGAGGCATATCAATGATACACTGCTCTAAACCTACAAGGGCATGTTGCTTGGGTAGAGAAGTTTGGGGATGGCTGCAGGTTGCCAATGACAATGACACTGCCTCCCCTCTCAGTGGTAGAGTGAGACGCATAAGGCTGTGCCTGGTTCCTCCCGCTCTGACTTCCTAAGGGGCCCATCTGGAGAGTAGGGTCTGATGGCCAGTGTTTAAAGACCCGTTTCTGAGCTTCTCAGGGCGCTGAAAGACTCCAATCAACACCTGGAGGCATTCTGACTGCACATCTAGAGAAAAATCGCCTCCAAGGAAAACGAGGGAGGGGAGGGTAGAAACGGACAGTGGCAGAGTCCTGCCAGTAGAGACTAGTGAAGAAAGAAAAGACAGTTGTCAAATAGGGATGCAAACCTTCGCACAAAGATCAGTCCATCCTTTCTTGTTAGGTTTCCATTTAATCAATAAAGCCCACATTTCCCTCTTGTCACAGCCCCCGCTTCGACATGACCAAGTGTTACTTCCAATCCCAGCACAGCGGACATGTGCCTCAGATTCCTGAGAGACACGGGGGAGGGAAGGGAGCAGAGGCCTCAGCCCTGCCTTAGGAAAAGGTCTACCTGGCTTCCCGGGACGCGGCTCGGACCCGTTTCCCCTCCAGTACCTCCATTCCGGCTGGCAGAGGCCACCCTGCCTCCTTGGAGACTCCTCCAGAAGGATGGGGGCCGTGTTGCCTGTGCTGTCCACCAGCAGCCTCTGGGGAAGGCCCATCTCCAGCTCATTCTCCAGATCCTCTTCTTCAGAAGAAGAGGAGGCAGAGGAGGAAGAAACAGCCGTGGAAGCCTGCGCTGCTACTTCTTCCTCCTTAGGATCCTCAAGGGGCAAAAGCTGTGCCGTGGGCTTCAGCTCCGCCTCTGGATGCTCTCTAGCTGTGACCACTGAGGTTCTGGTTAGAGGCCACCAGGTGGGTCCAGCCAAGGGGCAGCAGCAGAGGCAGCCCTGGCCCAGCAGCTGGCAGCAGGCATGCGGGTGGCAGGGAGGGCACAGGAACGGAGTGCTCAGAGGAAGCCCGCCGGTGACACATCCAGCGACCGGCCCCACCAGAGAGCAGCAAGGGGCCCAGAGGAGGGGCCTGGGGTGCTCCGTGGTGAAAGGCTTGTGCAGCCTGTCCACAGCCTTCTTCCAGATGGCTGGGGGCACCCACCTGACCCCTCCAAGAGGCATAGGAGCTGTCCTGCCATTCCAGAAGTGAACAGTAATTTCTTCTTCTTTGGATGCTACATAACAGAAAAGGTCACGATTTTGTTACAGCCGCCTCTTTCATATCATGGGATAAGGGGTCTCCTCTCCCCAGAAGCAAAGCCTCATCACGGCCCCTCTGCTCTGCTTCTGCCCGCGCGCACCTCTCCCTGGAGAGCCTGCCAGGGACATTCCTCGCCTGCCCCATGCTTACCACCCCTTCCTGTGCCGCCATGTCTTGGTTTTCATGTCAAAACCAAGATGCATCCTCAGGTGGGGGAAGGGAAGGAGAAACCTCCTTCTGTCGCTTCTCTGAACACAACGATGCTGACTGGCTGGCCTCGCACAAGGGGACTGTCCCAGTCTCTGGACGACTTGGTGGGGGACCATGAGTACTGGTGTGACCCCAGGATAACCTCACCGCACCATAGGTTAAGTAACCAGCATAGACATAGGAGCCTTGGGCTATTTTGCCCCGATAAAGAATATTTTATAATCTGAAAGATATGATTTGTCTATCTGTGGCCACCCTCAGGACGAAGCTGCAAGTGAAAGGGTCAGGATTTTTTAAGCCTCTAAAACCCCTAAGCTGGAGAGACACCCTTTGCTCTCTCAGCCTGATCACCAGCCTGGCTCCTGGGGACTGGGAGGCCAGAGCGCTCCCTTACCTCTCTGGGGGTCTCTTGCCTCCAAGCCCAAAGGAATGGTGCCGGGACCATAGTGCTGTTGGTCTGGTCCCCAGAGTGCCAGCACCTTGTCCCCAAGTCACAGTGAGTATGCCACGGATGGCGAGAACTGAATGACATCTTCCTCCAAGACCACGTTCTGCCGCTGGGCTGGCAGCCCTGGGCATGTGACAAGGGGAGCCTCAAATTCCACCAGCAGGAACCCCTGCCTCTCCAGCTGTGGGAAAGAAAACACTCAGAATAAGAGCTGGCATTAGGAAGTACTGCAGGGAGCACCATGGTTCCCCACAACGCCTAGGGCCAGGCCCAGGGTCTCCCTCCCACGCAGCAAGGCCCAGTTAGGGAAGGGGGCAGGGCCAGGCTCTGCTCGGGAGCCTGCTGTGGCAGAGACAGGCTGGCTGTGAGGCGGACGCTCTTCCCTCTGCTTCTTGCCGTGGCAACTCTTGTTTATCACTTCTTGCCTTTCCTGTCCCGTGCTCTTCCTTTTCCTGTTTTGTTTTGTTTTGTTTTTCTCCTATCTTTATATTTGGCCTGCAACTCACAGGAGTAACCTGGGTCCTCTGGATCTTTCCCCAAGCACACCCCCTCCTCCCAGCACTCCCAGGAAGTGTTGTCCCTGTGTCCGCAGCCAGCCAGGGGTGGGGTATCATCCACAGGCCCTCTCAGGCAAGGACAGGCTGGGGCTGTTGGAGCAGCCCTCTGCACTGCCATTACATCCATGAGGGGAGGCTAGGCAAAGGAAGCAAATGAGCAGCCTGGCAGAGAAGGCAGGACAAGTACTAAGCTAATTAAAAGAACAAGCTTACAAATTGACTTTTATCAAACCACTAGACAGGATCTATATTTGAGCAAAACCCTGTTAATATTTCATTTGAAATTACATATTAGTTACTTGAAAATGACAAAATGACTTTTGTTTGGAAATTCTATAATTTATATATATTTTTAGAAATCACACTTGTTTTCCCTCTATGGATCCACATTCACAAAGTCTGACTCTTTGTGGGAAGAGAAAAATCCCAAAGAAGCAAGTAGCCATCAAAGTAAAGCCCAGGCCTGGCCCCAGCACGCAGGCACCGTGCTCCTGTGTGGAGGGACACAGGCTTACACGAGGTACACATGCTTTGCTCCTCTTTCCCTTAGGCTGGCGCCCATAATTTGACACACTGAATTTTCCTGAACAAAGTGCTTTTACTGTATATTTTCTTCACTGTTATGGATTGAATAGTTACCCCACCAAATTCATATGTTGATGTCCTAGCCCCTAGTACCTCAGAACGTGACCTTATTTGGGAATAGGGTCATTGCAGATATAACGACTTAAGACAAAGTCACACTGAGTACGGCTGAGTAGGGTGGGCCCCTAATCCAATGACTGGTGTCCTTACAAAAAGGGGAAATTTGAAGACGGACATGCACCCAGGGAGAACACCATGTGAATATGAAGGCCAAGATTAGGGGGATGCTTCTACAAGCCAAGGAACACCAAAGATTGACGAAGTTAGGAAAGGTGCATGGAACAGATCCTCCCTCACAGCCCTCAGAATCACCAACCCTGCCAACACCTGGACCTCCAGTCCCCAGAACCGAGAGACAATTTCCGTTGTTTAAGCCACTCAGCTTGTGCCACTTTGTTACCCAGCCCTAGCAAATTAATGCACTCACTGACATTACATTTTCACTTCTGCATCCTGACCATGGAAGATCTGTGCTTATCCAAGTAACTGAACTGCTGGGCACACACAGCTGAGGCATATCAGGTATGACAGGGCCACCCAGAGGAGCATATGGGGAGATGTTGGGACTTAGGGACTTGCCTCGGGAGCAGCCCCTGTAATAAAAGCCATCTGCTTCCCTTCTTGCCAGGACCCATGCGTCCGCAGCATGTCCACCTCTTCTCAGCCAGCCAGGCCCCTGCCGTGCTGGGTCAGCAATGTGGAGACACGGGTCATAAGATGCATATCTGGGAAAAAGCAAATGGAATTAGGGAGTAGAGAAAACCAAGACCTAAAACCATCAAGAAACATGTTTCAGAGTTAGATCTGAGCAGCGCCATGGTGTGTGCATGACAGATAAGGCAATATGGAACAGAAATCCATGTAAAGAGTGGCAATCTGTGACTTCCAGTAAGATAAGGTAAGCTACTGGAAGGGGCAGGAGGAGAGGAGAGTGAAGGGAACCGTCGTTTGAGGATTGGGAATTGTTTCAAGGTGATCAGGGTGGGATTAGCCTTTATATATTCTGGTTATGAGTGCTGGTCTGAGACTAGACAGCAGGCCAGGAAAGACTTCCAGGAAGGGAAATTCTGAGGCGGTATGTGGGATTCCACGATGAGGCGTGGAGGCTTGGATGGTGATGCCAAAGGAGCAAAATTGCAAGAAAGCTGAGCACTGTGGGGTAATAAGAGAGGAGGAGGCGTTTGAGCACGGGAAGCACAGAGGAGCTGACTAGGAGGCTGTGAGACAGACGAAAGGAGAAGCTAGTTCTGGGAAATTTTGTGGACAGGACCAAGCTGTAGGGAATTGTTGAGTCAGGGTTTGGGTTTCTGAAAAAAACTGTTTACTTTGTGGGCAAGCCCGGATACAGGAATGCTTAACTCAGGCTTTGAATGAGATGGTCTACAGAGGTGAATCAAGAAAGGGGCTAAAGGGTTCAGGCTGGTGTGTCTCTAACCTGGGCAGACTGACTTGAATAGCATGGACATGAATCCCTGGGACTTGCACCACCTGTATGTGCTTTTAGGCTGAGCTTCCTTTCCCCTCTCGTATTCACACTGTAGACAGCCAACTAAGGATACCATTCATAAAAAGCCAGGATAACTGAGGGATACTGAGGGAACTTGAGGAGGGACCTGGAGACCTCACCTTAGCGGCTGGTAGCAGAAACCCTAATTTCTCATGTAGTCCCATGGCAAGTCTCAGAGCTGATGGTAAAATGAGCTAGAAGTTTTATAACTGATGATGCCTGACTGCCTTCCCTCACACATGCCAACTCTGACATCTGCCACTCCGCTAAAAGGTGGGATGAAAGCCAGGTCAACCTTTGATGTCACTGGGAGCGCAGTTTAGACTAGGGGAATATTAAACCCCAAGCAACTCAGAGCCCACACGGTAAAGAACCCTTTCGGCCTTCCCAGGAAGCAAGCTCTCTCCCTCCTGGGCCATCTCTCCCACCATCTAGAACCAAGAACAGAGAGGAAAAAGGAAGCCGAGATCGATACCTGGTGAGGGGGCTCTGCCGGGTGAGCCAGGGTGCTTGGGAGGCGAGAGGGCGGGCGAAGGAGAGTTCCCAGGGAGAAGCAGTGCTGGCCCAGGCAGGGGCCTTCAGGATTGTGACCACGCTGCAGTATTTGGGCAAAGGCATCCCAGGCCCTGCGGAGGAGTCCATGGCCTTGCGAGAAAACACCTGAGAACAAGCGGCAGTATTATCTGAGTTGTAGCCCACAGCCCAGGAGAGGGCGCCTGGCCCGGGCTGGGCTCAGCTCTGCGGTTTGCGGCCTCTCTGCGGCCGCACCCGGTCCCACTGACGCACGGGGTGTCCCCAGAATCACCTGCCCGGGGAGGCTCAGCTCAGGAAATAGGGGAGGGGCTGAAAGAGCAAGAGCTGGGATTTCAGAGAAGAATTTAGCTGTAGTAAATTCTTCACAGCCTGCTGGCTGCGTGCTCACTTCACCTCGGTGCTTCAGTTACCGCCCAGGAGATGAGATGTGGAAAGCACCTGGCATATTTAAGTAGCTCAACATACGTTAGTATTTTTTCCCCCATCTCCACCCCAGTTGTAGGGACTTCGGGGGTAAGACTACATGTCCCTTCGCAAATCGTAGGCCTGGTGACAAACTGACCCCTAACCCAAGCCACAGACTTCCCTCCTAACCCAGTCACCTGCGGAACTAGACCGAGCTGAGAGCCCAGGGCTGTGGCCTCCGTAGACGTGCTCAGAGGCGACAGCTGCCACCCAGGGCCCGAGATCCCACTCCGCTGGCCCAGCCCACCACGGCCCTGTTGAGTCTGCTCCTGCCCAAGTCCACAGTTCTGACCCCAAGGGGACTTATCACAGCCTCAAACTCCACCTCAGCCTCAGCCCCTTCCGACAGATGGAGTTCACGGCCTCAGACCTACTGACTCCTGGTTGCCTAGCAGGTTGCCATGGATGCGAGCCAGCTGGGCCGAGGGAGTGTACTGAGCATGTGCAGAGGTGGGGGGACTGGGGCCTTGGGCCGCATGCGCGGGGCGAAAGGGTAGGGGATAGTTCTCCGCCTTTCTGGGGAGAGGGTGTTGGCGGGAAAGGCCAGTGCGACCTCAGTTCCCCAAAAGCTCGGGCTTCCCCTCTGCCGGAAGAGTCCGTCAAGATGCGCAGCCCTCCCGGATCCCAGGAGAGTCTCGTGAGGGAGGGAGCTGGTCCCCCAGAGACTCAAGGCTATTGACCTGCCTTCACCCGGTGCGGGCAGGAGGCTGGAGTGGAGGGAACCACTGGGTGGCCTAAGCACTCTAATATAGAATTTGTCTTTAGTTTAAAAAAAAACCCAAAAACCGGAAGTGTGGGCATGTTTGTCTGTAACAGACAGGACTGCTGAGGAGCAGAGGTGTAATGATCACTTGGGGTGGTGGGAGTGGACAGTGGGGACCAAAGGAACAGAAGTCTAGATTCTGCTCTCATTTGAACCTCCAGAGGAGGAGGCTGGTATTTGAGGCATCTGACAGTCACTGTGCACTGGCTGTGTGCCCAGCACTGTGTTCAGTGTAGAAGACCAAAAAAGTATGCAGGGACGTTTGTGGTTGTCTCTACCCCATCCATCCCCCCCTTCCACCAGTTCCTGTTTCTGCTGTGGCTCTGTGTGGTTAGGAGAGGCTGACTGTACCCCCCGATTCATGTGTGTCCATCAGCACATTCCATCCCCTGGCCACTAGGGCATGGGCATGTGCCTCTGGAATCAGAATGAATCTCAAGACTTTTGTTGGAAATCCTGGGTTATAGACTTTCTTTTTCCTCCTATACATAAATAAGAAAGCTTGAGGTTCTGGGAGCTTCTGACAGTCTTTCTGGGACATTGAAGCTATTCCCAGAGAGGATAGATCTAAAGAAAACAGGTTCTTGGTGACAGTGTTGAGCCCTGCCTGAAGGCGGCCCTACTGCTAGAAGCGAAGGTATGTGAACCAATAAATTCCCTTTATTGGTTACACCAATTTTTATCAGATTTTTATATCGGTTGCAACCAAAAGCATCCTAACTGATGTCTACCCTCACAGAGCTTAACTTTGCAGCCAGGAGAATGACTGTTACCCTAAAGGCTGAGTGATTTAGTCTCTGGCTATGAGAGAAGGATTCCTGAATAAGATAGGTGGGATTTCAATGGTGAAAGGAAGAAGGAGAATATTCCATTCCTTCTTGGTAGGAAGCAAGAGCTAAGAGAGAAGGATGCATTTGCAAGACTGTGATTTTCTTTTTGGAGTGGAGGGAATGGGGTGTCATGGGAAAATCAAGTGTGGATATTCGGGAAGGGGCCAAATTGATGGGAGCTTTGAAAACCAAGCAGATAAATGTCAACAATGTCAGAGTCAAAAGGAAGTTGTCATGGGGCTTGAGCGATGAAGTGACGTGAAATACTTTAAGAAAGAATATCAGAGTGATGATAGAGCCAGTTGAGAACAGAGCCCAGGAGGCCACGGAGTTATCCAGACACAATGTGACAGGATGGAAATAGGAAAATAACACCACCAAATATTTCCTGATGCCTACCTGGCTTGAATCACTTTGCTGGGTGCTAGGAATATAGGATGTATAAGACTGACACCTATCTTCAAGGAGCTTACATTCTACTGAAGGCAGAGATAGGTGTGCAAAGATAGCAGGAGTAAAGATAGCAGGATAGGAATGGCAAGGAAATATGTGTTCACAATAAAGGAACAAGTAATGGCTGTGGTGGAAAGGCTTCACAGAGAGGTGACAGTGGAGGTGAATGTGACAGTGTGTTGGAAGTCCTGCCTGGGCTTGGTGACAGAGGGGACGTGGGAGTTAAGGAAGAAGGAAGAGCTGAAGCTCATCATAGGAACAGAAATAGAAACATTTTGAAGGCAGACTCCAAGACAGAGGATGTCACTGTCCTTCCCACATTTTCTGGCCTGGAGAACCTAAAGAATGTTGATGTCATGGGCAAAAAAGAAAAAAAAAGAGGATAATAAATTTTAAAAATAATGGCTATGAAAACATTATGTGTTTTCATGTTTCACATTATGTTTTCACATAATGTTTTCATTATGTTTCACAAGCACTGTTAACATTGATAATAAACATAAGGGGTAGCTGCTTTTCCTATAATTCTCATTCTGTGGATGAAGAACTGAGAAAACACAGTGGGGATGCAGCAGAGTCAGAATGTAAATGGAGGCAGTTTGACTGTGGAGCCTGCACTCTTAAGCGCAAACTGAGCTACCTGAGGATGTCTGCTGCATGCAGGAAAAGGATGACTCTGAAGTAATTTCAAATGACAACAAGGTTTTGTTAACTACTTTTGCTTTAGCCCCAAGATACTTCCGCATCACATTATGAGTGACGTATAGATTTCTCGCCAACCCCAAATAATAAAACCCACCAAACTGACAAATCCAGGGAGGTTCATTGTGATTGCTTAGCATGAAGCGTCTGCAAAGTGCAGTACAGGCATTGAATAGTCATTAGTCTTACCTTACAATACTCTTGTGAGTTTCTTACAGCTGGGACTCTGGCCAAGTGTGTGAGAAGGGCAAGGTGAGAGATATAGAGAATTCTGGGGACTCCTGCTTCCCTAAAGTTCTTGAAAGAAATTACCAAAGGTTAAGAAGCGTTTTCTCAATCTACATAAGATAATGTTTAGTACATCTGAAACCCAGGTAAGAAATATCCAATACAGCTTAGCATTTGAACTATTATCTGCCCACCCAGAAACTCCATTAGGAAAACTATCAAATGATGTAAGGGACCATATTTTGTGAAATTATTTGTTTCTATTTAGAAACACAGAATCAAATGATTCTGAAAATGGGGTCAGTGTGGCCGCTGGTGGTTGCCATTATGGAGGAATCTTTCCTGGGGTTATTCTTGGCCTCAGCCTCATCAGGGTACAGAAGGGACTGCAGGTAATTAATGTACTTGATTGCGGCTCTGAGGGTTTCCACTTTGCTGAGTCGTTTCTCCAAGTACTCCTCTGGCAGATGATGTCGGAGCTGGGCATAGCCTTCATTGACACATTTCACCGGCTGCCTTTCCCGCTCATTCCTTTTCTGGATAAAGGCTGGCCTGTAGGAGTATTCACACCTTCTGTAATTTGGATAAGGCATTGGGAAGCAGAAGGCGCAGGCTTCCCCATAATCTTCCATGATCAGAGAGTCACTGGAAAAAGGCAGCAATGGCAGGTCTTCAGAGTAAGGAGGTGGCACCGGGCCCTCAGGGTACAGGTGGAACATGATCATGGGGTCCAGATAGAAGGACCCGGTCAGTGGCAAGTGGGTGGAATCAGTGAAGACAGGCAGTTTGTCTGGCAGATTGGAGTAGCTTCTATTGTCCATCATTTCCTCTTTAGCCTGGAAACAGAACCAAGTTTATTAATTTGGCCAGATCAAAAGAGAACAGGTATCGACAGAGATCAGAGACTTTTCTGCTTTGATGAATAGTTTCTGAGCTCATTCTGAAAACTTGATGGGGTTACAACATTCTTTGGGTAGAAAGGGAGAGGATTTTTGATGGTACACAGAAATAGCATGAAATAACATTGACTTGCCTTGTGAGAAAGTTATTCCCTTTCAGTCCTTATGATTACAAGGATATATCTTTAGTCCGATGACAGTGTGTTTTCCATACTACTTGAATGCTTTCTAATCCTCCTCAGATGGAAGCCTTCAACAGGAATAGTATCTAGCTGGAATCTAATAATATTTTACTATTAATTTCTATTTATTGTGAATTATACTGATTTCACATTTACAGTAGTGATACAACGTCTCTTTTAAAAATAAAGCTACTTGAGTAAAAAATGTAAATTGATTTACAGAAAAATAGTAAGTAAATAGCAGTACAGGTGGAACACTAATATAATGAAGATTGTGAAGGTGTATTCAAATACTGACGTTTGGGAAACACTGAAACACCACAATATTCAAATACGTGTTGGAGAAATTACAAACTTGTTAGTGATCATGCAACCTCACAGGCATAGACTTCTTAAATGATACCTGATATGCCGAGGGCAAAACTGAAAATAAAAATAAGAAAGGAATCATTTGGTCTTAAAAATTCACTGTAAGATTTCCTTAATGAGAAACTCCCCTAACACATTTAAAACATGGTCAATTTACATATTTTTACTTAGAACCTTAAATATATTGAGTAAAGTGCATCTGTATTTAGGTATTTTTTTTTCATGGAACTTAAAGTATTATGCTCCAAGATGTCTCATATCAACACATTCCCTTCTTCTGAATAGGCCTGCATCCAGCTTATTTATTACACTACCATTACTTTTTGCCTTTGACTGTAATAATGTGGTCACAATGGATTTCACAGGAACATTATAGTGTAACTAGTTAACTGGAAGTCAAGGAAGTGCTATAGGAAAAGAGTGTTTTTCTTTCAGTCATTAACATTCTCAAGTTTCAATCTTGGCTTTGCCTCTTCTTAGCTGTGTGTCCTTAGGCAAATTTCTTAACCTATCTGAGCTCTGGCTTATTCCTATGTCCAACTGAGCTATCAACTATTCTGCAGGGTGGTTGTGAAGATTAAATGAAAAAAAAATACATAATGCACTAGGTATTAGTTCTTTTCCTGTTTCGTTTCTTAACAGATGAATACTTGTGCAGCATCCCTTCCTCACCTGCACCTTATAGAAAACCTGGCTTATATTTTCCCTAACACTGGAAAATCAAACATTGATCTATCCAAAGCACATCTGTTGAGAAATGAAGAACATACCCAAAATGGAAAAGGAAAAGCCACATGAAATCTAATTTTGGGCTTTCAGAAAAGAAGGAAAGGTGGCTTTCTTTTTCCACAAAAAACCCAGCCCTAATGTTTAAGGGCAAGATTAGGTAAACACTGGCACTTGTTTCTCTACCTGAGTAAAACAAAACTCTGCAGGCTGCACTATGTAATGACAGGAGCAGTCTCTAAGCACCAGAATTCAAGTGCAATAAAGTGTATTACAATTCTTGTGAAAAAACCTATCCTATCAAGTATGGCTACAGAAAAGACAATGACTCTGGAACCAGAAAGGGAAGTAGGGGATGGGGGATAGCAGATGAGGGGTGGGAAATGTGAGTGGTGGGGAGGGTTATAATGTGATGGTGAAAAAGGCTGAAAAAGGAATAAATGCCAGGAAAAGCTCTTCCATATAGAGGTGTGGTGGTGAGGGAATGAGATAAGTGCCATAGGTCCAATTAAAAATCAAAACAGAGGAAATGAAAGATTCCAAGTTACTGATCCAATGGCCTAAAATAACTAACATAAAATGAAAATCTCTGGATTACAAACTAGCCAAGATCCTGTCAAAAAGAAAAAGTTGCTGAGAAAAAGAGTTGGGAAATTCTCGAGCCAAGAATTCTACAGGGTAAGAGATAAAGGATGTGTATGGCAGAAGTTGGGAAATGATGGCACAGTGGGTATAGAGCCCCTATTACTACATTTCTGAGAACATCAGCACCTGATTTCTGCCTATAGCTAACGAGCCAGAACTGATACAACAGGGTACCAAAAAGTAAAGCAGATGTCATCAAAGCTAATTGCACACAAGAATTCTTTCGGTATAGTTCATCCTGACTGATAATTTTAACAATATCTTAAGCCTTGACCCAGATGAAATCTGAGTAATTTGTATACGCAGCAGGTAATTAATAGTTTCTAGGTTTTAACAAGACATTGCATAATTCTTGGAAAAAGAGCCTGGTGTCTTTGGAGACACACTGATGAGAAGCCTTTTCTATTGAGCATTTCCAAAAAGTTCACCAATCAGTGTAGCAGCATTTAAATGACCCTGTATTCAAAGAAGAAAATTTAACAACAACAGTGATAGAATGAAAAAGGCAGTAGCAAAGAGGATCGAGACAGGAAGTCTAGTGGCAGCTGGACATGTTTGTAGAAATTGAGTAAAGGTTTTAAAAGAGAGCCACACAGGCTGTACGTGCTGCAGCTCCAAAGCCAGATACACGCATAGCTAACAAATGCACCTGCCTTTTAGGGAAAATCTCAGGTGTCTGTCTTAGAACTCTTCTGGGAAATAAATGATGAGGGCTTAATGATAAAATCCTAAGAGATTCTGGATGCTCTGCTGAGCATAAAAGCTTCAACTTTCTGAGAGATTACAAATATCTAGCATGGAAAAAACAAAAAGCTACAACTGCACATATAATTGAATTACTGAATGTTAGGCCTAGAGAAACCTTAGAAACCCTCTTATCCAATCCCTCATAATTGTTGCAGAGCTAGTAGCGGAGCAGAGGTCAGAACCTAAAGCTCCTGACTTCCAAACCCAAAAACACTTTCCACTCCTCCAGATGACTGAATCATCAGCAAAACTGACTCTTTCAACATATAAGCATATTTGATAGTTTAAGATAATGGAATAATCAGATAGCTGAAAAAATTCATCATTTATCGACCGTGCCTAGGGATTTTCTTAAAAACCATGTTTTTATTCTCCACCATGGGCCACTCTGGAGAAGAGTCTCTTACCTGAATTTTGTTGCCGAGAGGCTGTACTTTGGGCTGAGTCAGACTTAAACTGATTTATAGGTGATCATTTAGTAACAACATGCAAAATAGCTTACAGTTAAACAGAACTGCTCAGTCTGGTTTATCTGTTTTCTCTACCTAATATGTAGATATGACAACATACAACAATACTAAATAGAAAGCTTTGCTTGCAAAATTGGACTCTTGTAACAAATTCTTTTATTAAAAGAATGCCCCCCCATTTATCTGAGTTATATAATCTTATATCAAAATTATTTATGGAAAATATCTTTAAGTAATAATCTCATAATGTGCAAATATTCGCCAATATTTTTAAAATAGAGATTAAGGCCATAACCAGGAAGCTCAATATGAACTTACATTTTATTATATATCTATTAACATTTTTTTCCTTCTAAATAAACTATTTTTCAGAGCAATTGTAGATGCACAGCAAACTGAGCAGAAAGTACATAGTTCCCATTTACCCCCTGCTCTTACATATATGCACGTTCTCTTCTACTACCAATAGGCCAGCCCCAGAATGATATATTTGTTACAATTGATAAACCAATATTGACACATCATTATCACTCAAAGCCCATAGTTTACATTACGGTTCACTCTTGGTGTTGTACAATTCTATGGAATTTGACAAATGTATAATGACATATTATATACTGATTTTTTTTTACTCCATAGTTTTGCCTTTTTCAGGATGTCATATAGTTGGAATCGTATAGTAAATAGCCTTTTCAGATTGTCTTCTTTCACTTAGTAATATTTATTTAAGGTTCCTCCACATATTTTTGTGGCTTGATAGCTCATTTCTTTTTAGCACTGAATAATATTCCATTGTCTGAATACCATATCACTTACATGTGGAATCTAAAATATGACACAAAGGAACTTATCTATGAAACAAACAGACACACAGACATAGAGAACAAATTTGTTGTTGCCAAGGGGGAGGGGAGTGAGGGAGGGATGGATTGGGAGTTTGGGATTAGCAGATGCAAACTATTATAATATAGAATGGATAAACAACAAGGTCCTACTCTATAGCACAAGGGACTATATTCAATATCCTGTGATAAACCATACTAGAAAAGAATATGAAAAAGAATACATACCTGGGGCTTCCCTGGTGGCACAGTGGTTGAGAGTCCGCCTGCAGATGTAGGGGACACGGGTTCCTGCCCCGGTCCGGGAAGATCCCACATGCCGCCGAGCGGTTGGGCCTGTGAGCCATGGCCGCTGGGCCTGCGCGTCCGGAGCCTGTGCTCCACAACGGGAGAGGCCACAACAGTGAAAGACCCGCATACTGCAAAAAAAAAAAAAAAAAAGAATACATACCTGAATCATTTTGCTGTTCAGTAGAAATTAACACAACATTGTAAATCAACTATACTTCAATAAAATAAATTTAAAAAAATATTCCATTGTCGGGATGTACCACAGTTTACTTATCTATTCACCTAGCAAAGGACTTCTTGATTGCTTCCAAGTTTTGGCAGTTATGAATAAAGCTGCTATAAACAGCCATGGGCAAGGTTTTTGTGTGGACATAAGATTTCAACTAACTCAGATATTAAATACCAAGGTGTGCAATTGCTGGATCACACAGTAAGTGTATGTATAGTTTTGTAAGAAACTACCAAACTCTTTTCTAAAGTGGCCATACCATTTTTGCATTCTCACCAGCAATGAATGAGAGTTCCTGTTGCTACACATCCACACCAGCATTTGGTGTTGTCAGTGTTCTGGATTTTGGGCATTCTAATAGGTGTGTAGTGGTATCTCATTGTTTTAATTTGCATTTCCCTGTGGACATATGATGTGGAGCATCTTTTCAAATACTTATCTGCCATCTGTATATCTTCTTTGGTGAGGTGTTTGTTCAGGTCTTTGCCCTATTTTAAAATCAAGTTGTTTGTCTTATTGTTGAGTTTTAAGAGTTCTTTGTATATTTTGGAAAACAGTACTTTATCAAATAGTTTCTCCCAGTCTGTGGCTTGTCTTCTTGTTCTCTTGACAGTCTTTCACCAGAAGTTTTTAATTTTAATGAAGTCCAGCTTATCAATGATTTCTTTCTTGATTCATGCTTTTGATATTGAATCTGTCATCAGCAACCAAAGGTAATCTAGATTTTCTCCTATGTTGTCTTCTAGGAGTTTTGTAGTTTTTTTGTTTTGCATTTAGGTCTGTGATCCATTTCAAATTAATTTTTTGAAGGGTGTGAGGCCTGTGTCTAGTTTAATTTTTTTGCACTTGACTGTCCAGTTGTTCCAGCACCATTCACTGAAAAGACTTTTCTCCATGCTCCCATTGTTCCTTTGTCAAAGATCAGTTAACTACATTTGTGTGCATCTATTTCTGGGCTTTCTATTCTGTTCTATTGATCTGTTTGTATTCTTTTGCCAGTGCCACACTGATATTGACTTCATTACTGCAGCTGTACAGTAAGTCTTGAAAACAGGTAGCGTCCGTCTTCCCATTTTGTTCTTCTTCATTAACATTGTGTTGACTTTCTGAGTCTTTTGCTTCCTTACAATCAGTTTGTTAATATCCACAAAAGAACTTGATGGGATTTTGATTGGGATTTTTTTTTTTTTTTTTGCTGCATTGGGTCTTTGTTGCTGCGCGCAGACCTTCTCTAGTTGCAGCGAGCAGGGGTTACTCTTTGTTGCACAGCATGGGCTTCTCATTGCAGTGGCTTCTCTTGTTGCAGAGCACGGGCTCTAGGGCGTGCAGGCTTCAGTAGTTGTGGCGCACGGGCTCAGTAGTTGTGGCTCGTGGGCTCTAGGGTGTGGGCTGAGTAGTCGTGGCACACGGGCTTAGTTGCTCTGCGGTATGTGGCATCTTCTCGGAACAGGGATCAAACTGTGTCCCCTGCATTGGCAGGCGGATTCTTAACAACTGTGCCACCAGGGAAGTCCGGGATTGAATTGAATCTATAGAGATCAAGTTGAGAAGAATTGACATCTTGATAATATTGTCTTCCTATCCATGGACATGGAATCTCTCTCTTATTTAGTTCTTTCTTTCATCAGTTTTGTAGTTTTCCTCATATACATTTTGTACGTATTTTGTTAGACTTATACATATTTCATTTGGGGGGATACTTATGTAAATGGCAATTGTGTTTTAATTTCACTTGTTCATTGTTATTATGTAGGGTAGCAATTGACTTTTGTATCTTAAACCTTCTATCCTGCCAACTTGCTATAGTCAAATCACTTATTAGTACCAGGTTTTTTTTTTAACTCTTTTGGATTTTCTTCATAGACAATCATGTCATCTGTAAACAATGATAGTCTTAACTTTTCTTTCCCAATCTGTGTACCTTTTATTTTATTTTGTCTTATTGCATTAGCTAGGATTTACAGTATGATGTTGAAAAGGAGTGGTGAGAAAGAACATCCTTGTCTTGTTCTCCACTATTCCTAGTTTACTGAGAGTTTTCGTTGTGAATGGGTGTTGGATTTTGTCAAATGCTCTTTCTGCATCTATTGATAAGATCACATCATTTTTCTTCTTGAGTGTGTTGATGGGATAGATTTCATTAATTTTCAAATGTTCAAACTGCCTTGCATACCTGGAATAAATTTCACTTCGTTGTAGTTGAACTTATATCTTTTAATACTAACAATAAAATCAATAATTTTAGGTTAGATTTTGGGGTTTAAAAAAAGTGCTTTTCACTAACCAAAAAATGCATTAATGGCTCCTAAAATTTCATCCTTATGAAATTAATGTAATTTAGTTCAAAAATTTCTTAGAACAAACACTCCTTCATGCATTTAAATCCCTGTTTATCAAAATGATATCTGTATACTTTCAGAGACCCATCTAAGTATCCATACATTCTCTCTCCCTCCCTCTCTCTCTACACACCCACACCCACACACAGATAATTTACTACCAGTGTTTTATGATTAGACTGGTATAAAACAATAGTCTTACAACAGGGTACAAATTGTCTTTGCATCTTCAAGTTCATCATACAGCAAAAGAGGGAGGGGAGAAAAGTTAGGAGACATAGATACACTGGTAGGTGTTTCAAAAATTATTTTTATTGTTACATTTCAAAGAGGACATAGGAAGAAAAAAGCCAGTTATCCAATAACTGCTATACCTTTCAGAGGGAGGCAACTGGAACTCCAGTGCTAGTTCAAAGCTGTACACACTACAGCTCAAACAGCTGCCTCTCAACCTGACTGGAGATGCTGACAAATATGTGTATGTCATCAATCCAGGGAGGCTTGGGTCTAAAAGAAAATTTCTTTATTGCAAATGTCCAAGTCCTTAGGATTCATCCTTAAAGATACTAGAAGAAGATGAGAAAGACCACACACCAAGACTATGTTTATTCATTAGAGTAAACTAGCGAATGGCCAGTTTGTTCTAGGATGCATTGCATCAGACATCACAGTACATGAAGAAAATCTGCATCTTGTGAAGAGCCACCAGGCATTTCAGATCCAATTTACCATGAAGTGCAGCCACAGGCCAACCAGATGTCCAGATAACATAGTCAGTGCAAAATTCAAATAGGTAAGTCAGGGCTTTGATGAGGCTGGCAGACTGCAAAATATAAATGAAACTTGAAAATAAAAGGCAAAGTCTATTTACAACAGATTGTTTAGTAAAGTGACTTGAAAAAAGTCATGTTAAGCACTTCCCACGTATCCCTCCCCTACTCTGCCAAAAACAAAAACAAAAACAAAAAACACCACACAAAAACCACCCTTGAAAATTATCTTGAAAACCAAATTAAAACTGTGTGGTAAAAAAGAGAGTGCTTTTTCCAGGTAAAGGACTTCAAGATAATTTACAGGCAGACATATTTTTATTAGTAAAAGTCACAAATAAGAAAAGGCTAACGTTGTTTGAGGCATGTGCTTTAAAAAAATGCCTCCATTAATACATTAACAAGAAAAGAAAATACCAAGCATGTTTTTGTTTCCAGTTTTGAATTTTCCAGCAAGAGTTAGTGAAATCAACAGGGCATTAAAACAAAACCCAGGAAAACTCAGTTAATTTTCTCCCATTGTCTGCCTCATTTCTTTCTAGTCACCTTGAATTCGATTCCCAATTAGCTGAGGACAACATGACGGTCAAAGACGGATTTTCGCTGCTCTTGAACTTGAAGCTTCCAACGCTGCTGGGCATACTCTACCTTATTCAGCACATTGGCTCGACTGCGGGAGCGGGCCAGCACATCGTGGGCATTTGCAAAAGGCTGGTGATCCTGAAAGTCCAGGAATGGAGAACATCAGACGGTATGGTCCGTGTAAAACACACACACACAATAGCAGTTATCCAGCCACGGAGATAGGAGCAGCTGGCCTTTTCAAACAGACCATCTAATTTGGCCAAGCACCCTTAGGCACTCAACTGCCAGAAGCAGGATGAACTCAACTACAGAAATAGTTGGTTCAAGTAAAATAAGCGATGAGGAGGTATTTGTGCAAAGTTCCCATGAGTCACCATTTCCAAAGACATTCCCTTAAGACGTAGGGATCAAGACAAAGACAGTGGTCATTTATATTAAAGAGAAGCCCGTCTTGATGAGTGGTGGAAAGAAAATCTATTTTGCATGTTAATATCTATATGTTACAGATACAGAAAGTAGGGCTTTTCCTTGTCTTATTCGATACTATATAGCTAATCTGTGGCTGAGGAAACTCTTATCTTTTAATTTCCTGACTCCCATTATATTAGAATTGTTACTTGCCAGCTTGGGGCCACATTCATCCTGGGAGATGAGTTGACTGGATCCTATCTTGGTTGGTTTCCATCTCTTCTTATGCCCTCAACACCTACATTTCCCCCCTTCCCCAATCTGTAATGAACAGAGACATAGCTCAAGTTCTACAATTACCCTCTAGTGCTAAGGACAGTAAGGAATTATTACTTCAGCATTTCTATTTGGTAAAGACTTGAATCTTTCATTGCTGAGCACACAGTAGCTTCCATGTTAGCTGCCGCATTAGGAAAGAGGCCATTGAAGGGTCACCCAGGTATCTGTATAGAAAATGAACCTGTCCTGGTCAAAGTAAACCAACGTAAACCTGTCCTGGTCAAAGTAAACCAACGTAAACCAATGCCACTGATGTTTGTAGTCATTACACAGGAAACCACCAGGCTAATCTATCTATGAATGAGATATAAACACAGCTGCCTAAATGACAAAAGGCATTCAGTATTAATTTATTGCTTTTGTTTGCCTTTTCCTTGATCTCTTTTTCCTGAACCTGGGTTAGCAAAGCTCCTAAATGTTCCAACATAGGATACAAGTCACAAGTCAGACCTCTTAACCTTTGCCTCTCGGAAAGAAACAATATTGTTTCGCATGTTTGCAAAAGCTCTATTATATACCCAGGGCAGGAGTCAGCGTGTCTATGGAAAGCTATACATAACTGCATAACTATATATATAAAACTGTAACTAAACAGTGTTTTAACACCTGGTCTTCTTTTTGGAGCAAGATATTTATATAATGTCGACATTTCAAAGACATCAAAGAGTTTTCTGTAAAGAATTTATCCCTGCCTTCTTTACCAAAATTGCTTCAACTTTTCACTTAATTTAGGTAATATCTTGTGCAAACCCCATTCTTTTTTTAACCTTACAAATGAAAATAATAAAAACAATTCCGCAAAGTTCAAAGATGTAAGAAAGAACATTAGGAAAGAGGAAGGCAGCTAATGTTGTTGGATTACTTTATTTCCCATGAGGAAATAAACTGATCCAAGGTCATCTAACAAATGAGCACAAGCACAGGGCTTAGCTCCCCTAAACTTGACTTGGTGTCACATCTTCTTAACACACTGATTTTGTTCAGGTAGATTAAAATGACACTATCCGAATGTGGTGCTTCAGTGAACTTGTATATAAAACACTATTACCATTGGTTTGTTTTGACATTAACAAGACTGGGAAGAAGGATGTACTTTACCAGCAGAGTGCTTCTCAATTTCATAGTCCTGTTATCTACTCTTCAAGGGAGGGGGAGAGACATCTTCTTAAGGAACAAATTTAAAGGACTAACCAAACAGTTAATCCTTCTGGCCTATTCTCCATCCATCAGAACAAGACTGAACTAGCTGCTCATAGTCATGGATGCCGGGAGAATGCAAATAGAGATTTACTCTTTATATATGTTTGCACTTTTTACAGCTGATAAAATTACAATAAGTACAAAACATGTTTTAATGTACTGCTTTGATCATAGCAATGATGTGTCGTGGATATATAACACAGTAAATATTGTGGCTCCTTGCACTGAGCTTCTGAACTACTTGTGCTGACTCTCACTTGATTCAATGTGCTCTACACCCGACAAAAATAGACAAACTTAAAACGGAATTTAACAAAAGCACGTTTAAAGGCACATAAAGAGAGAAGAACTATCATCTTGGATTAGCAACAATTGTAGGAATTTAAATTGAACTTCTTTTTGAACAGAGTTGTTACCATAAATTCATACCTGTGTTTAGAAAACCTCTCTCTGCCCAGAATCAATTTAACAGATATCACAAGTCAGCCAGGCCTCTCAAGACAATGTTCTCATATGATCGACATGCTCACAGAATCAATCACTGGTGAACAAAATGCCTACTAAGCACATGGTCCCATCAAATGCCTTTCCTACCTGTTTTTATCTACACATTTGTGCATCCATTTCTTTTATGTTCTGTTGTCTACCCCTAAAGTCAGGAACCAGATATTTAATGCTATAAGGGATGTAGTTTAAGTCAGAGTTTCTGTCTCTGTGTCTATAATGAAATGGTTTACGTGGCCTTTGATACATAACATTTTCATATGTTAGTAGTTCTCAACTGGGGGTGATTTTGACCCCCAGGAACATTTGGCAACGTATGTGGATAATTTTGATTGTCATGATTGGGATGAGGCTTCTAGTGGGCAGAGGTCAGGGATGCTATTAGATATCATGCAGTGAACAGGACAGCCCCCTACAAAAAGCAATCATCTGACCCAAAATGTCAATGGGAAATGTTGTATGTGAATGAAAATTAACATGGGAACAGTATCTGAGACTCTAATCCTTCCTGATATGGAAAAGTTACTTGTTATGTGTTGGTTGAATTACTAAAGGAAGCAAGGGGAAAAGAGGCAAAGAGAGGTATTTCTATGAAAGTTCTTCACAAAACAAAAATGAAATCTTGCTCAAATTAAGTTGAGTATTCAATATCAATATTCATGAGAC